>NC_139764.1:75746136-76165329 GCF_965231275.1 Zosterops lateralis | reverse complement strand
AGGTGAGAGTAGTCTAAGAAAGAAGTGTCTTTGGTTCACTGTAACTGGAAAGTCTCATGTCAAAAGTCTTGTAATAAAACAGACTTTTATCGCATGTACTCTGCTTGTTTAGAAATAACTGCAAGAAATAAATGGAATGATTTATTGCTGCTACACAATATTTTTATCATCCATGACAAAATAGTTCATAAATAGAATCAAAGTATTATATAATATTTTTGAGATGTTTTATATATGTTATGTAGTGGCAAAATCTCCCATCTAAAGGATGTAGCATGGCGTCCTCCATGGTTTGGCTGAGCAAATTTTTTGTCACTTTCCTGTGTACAGAAAATGTAGTTGAATGAGTTTATCTCTTTGGGTGGACCTGTCTTAAAAGGTGAAATTAAATTTTAACTCTCAATTAACAATGAGAGTTAAAGAACATGAAAATTGCAAAGAACAATGAAAATTGCAGTCCAGTGTGCAATTTTTAATACTTGTTTGAATTTTCCCATTCAGCGCCTAAGGGAACTTTTTTCCTAATGAATAGAGGTGCAGATTTATTTTCTTGACTCCAAGAGATACATCCAGGATACAGAGAGAATGCAAGCATCTCCTAGTAACTGAGTATCCTAATGGAGGCTGAGAGACTGAAAAGGGGTTTTGCTCTTCTGTGAAATGATCACAGACACGCTACTCTGAGACGTATTATTACATATAACTTAAAAATAATTCAGTCTTTTACCTCAGATCAACCAATACAGCCCTACCAAAAAAAAATTTTACATTTTTTCAACTTGTTGCACTCATATGAGCTGTGCCATGCACATGGAAGGATTATAATCCATGATATAAAATTTCATTCTTTCCAGTAAAGGAAAGATAGTATGGACAATGGGGGAAGACTATACTGCAAAATTCCAAGCTCTGTGAAACAGATTCTTATCTATCTGTGTTCCTGTCTCAGGGCACTACTGAGGAGGAAGGTGATTTCTACTTCCCATTTTGTACAGTTCCAAACACTAGCAACCTGGACTCTCTTCATTTATTTCATCTATTCATGGACAGGTCCTTTAAACTCCTTTTACATAAATCAGGATTCTTTTTTTTTCTGCCTTGAATGTAACATTTTATTTATCCAATATTAAATAATTGACTTTGAACTGTCATTATTATGCCGAAGCAAGATGTTACACTTAGTTGGGGGAAAAAAAACCCAAACACCAACCAAATCTTTGCTATACAGGCTGTTTCCAGAAAAAGACAAAACATCCCACAAATCATCCAACCGCACTATGCACATACCAGGAAATAGCAGAGAGGATTGCTCTTGATCTGGAGCCATACCACATTGTAGAGATTATGAGCTTGCCGAATTTTGAGGATACATTATTCTTTCTCAAGAAAAAGACTCTTTTATGCAACTGCTATGTTTTTTATTTAGGGTAACTTACTGATCAAAGCAAGGAATGCCTTCAGAGAAACAAATAGTCTTGAAAGGAACTAAATCAACTGCATATCTTTCCCTCACAGCACACAGACCTTTCTTTGATTCTGTGATGAGAAGGGGGCATACATATTCAAAACATTGCTTCTGGGCCTGCTATCATCATCACTACCACCACAACCACTAAGCAGGGACTCTGGCAGAAAAAGCAAATTCTGGTCCAAGTTGCATATTTCCCTCAAATTCAAACAGCTGACAATATTTAAAACTGGATCAAAAAGTGAGGGATATAGGGTTCACTAACATCTGCTGTTTCTTCCATTACTGTTACTTGATCATCCTGTTTTCTGATGGTCACTGGCAGGCATCAGATACCTGTGCTATGTTAACATGCACTTTGGTTAGAATGAAGTATGAATAACATAGACACATGAAACGACAACAGCAAAACACCTTTGTAACACATACAGGAAACAATGCTCACTGGAATACATCATCACAGAAAACAGGTGGAAGATTTTCTAATTAATCATAAGATCACACAGCATTCCTTTTAAGAAGTATTTGCCTGTACTTGATCCTCTGTGAAAGAGGTTGATTCACCATTTTCGTATACTGGTAAATTAAGTCAGTATTTGAGCATGTTGACCAGTGAGGTGCCTCTCAGCTTAAATCGAGCTACTTATTTAACCACAAAAAATGGAGCTCAAAACATCAAAGAAGCCACCTTATCAAACATGTAAAAGCCTGTATAGGAATAGGTGTCTATCTTGCATTAAAATAGGTCATATCAATTCACTTTGTAAATAATATCTGAATATGAAATTACATTAAAAGAAAAAAATAACTGTGTCTCAAAAACTTTTAATGACAAAAAAGGAAAGAAAAGCCTTTTTGTTTGGTTTGCAATTATCATTATTATTCCATGGTAAGCACATAGTTTTCTGAATTCTCCTAATTTCATTTGCAATCAGCTGGGTACGTTAGTTTCACTGAGAAAGAAGGCAGCTTTACTCAGATTTTAGGTAAATAAAAGTTTCCTTCCAGTCTAAAATTGTATAGGCTTTTAGTCTAATTTAGTATAGTATTCAGTCAATAGCAAAAGGTGAAAATTTCCAGCAGACTCACCTGTTTTAATTATCTGAACATGAACTGTTCTCAAGACTTTCAACTTTCTTTCTTAAATACCAACAGTTTATTTGGACAACATGCCTCTATTACACAGCATGTTTTTGAAAATTAAATAAACCAAATCCCACATTAAATGTCTGTATAGGATCCTTGACTTTAGAGACAGATGTAGGATTTTTTCTTCTTCTTCTTTTTTTTTTTTTTTTTTTTTTTCTTGAATACCTGATATTAGAATTGTAAGCTTAAACAAACTCTAAGCTTCTAAGGAAAGCCTTACACATGAATACTAACACTTTCTCAGCCTTAAGGCTAAGATGTGCTAAGTGGTACATGGGCTATTACTTTAATTAACCTGACTTGCTGTGATTACCTCAGACTGCTAATCATGGCCCAACAAGCTACATATGACTCACATGTAAATAGATCCCCCTGCTCCAAGTGGGGAGCATGTATCTGCATACATAACACTCTTCCTCTACAGGGAATTACTGCTTTTTCTATCCCAGAATAGTTTTTATGGCTTACCTACGTGAGCAAGCTCTCTGACAGATGTACATGTAGTATTTTTAAAAACAGATGTGCTCCTGATACGTATTTAATATTGTAAATACCTGCTTGTGCCAAAAGCAAACAAGACTTTTTTTTTTTAACCTTGTTAGTACTCTACACTTGACACAATTCAAGACTGACAATTCTGACTCACAAATCATGACTTGAATCACCAAGCCTTATTTTATATGTAAATACCTTAAAGGTGATTTCAAAGGTAATTTGAAAGCATGATATGAAGGTATTGGAGTGTATCTGAGGGTCACTGAGCATTGAAACCTGTTGCCTAGAGAGTTTGTGACATTTCTCTCACTGGAAGCTTTTAGAAGTCCTCTGGACACAATCCAGAGTAACATACTCTACAACACCCTGCTTGAGCAAGGAGATTGGACCAGATAACCCCCAAGTGGTTCCTTCAAACCTTAATCATTCTGTGGTTCTGGGATTCTGTAGAGGGGAGCAGCAGAAAATGTGGCACTTGTGATGATGAGGAGGAAGAGAAAAGACTCAACTCAGTTTCCCTTCATTTCAAAGTGAATTACAATAATTTAATTTGAAAAATTTAAATATATTCCTACATGTGAGCTCAGCACATCCAGGTAGACTCCAAGACACAAATACGAAGTCCCATATAGCTATATTTAACTAGAAGACAAATTTCAAGTTATAGGTTAGGTAAATATTTTAAACCTGCTAAACTCTGGTAACAATAATATAAATTTATTGTAGGCTGTATATATTTAAACCACGTATGCTTGCAAGATCATCAAAGATTTAATAAAGCTGAAAATGCAAGTTAATTAAAATAATAAAGCACTTAAATCCCAGCCTTGCATCCACTTTTTCTTTCTTACTCATCTTGAATTAGATAACTGAATCAGAAAGGTGGCCACTACCAACCTTCAAGCCAACTGGTAAATTCTCATTCAACAGATTAGGATTATAACCATAATGCTTCTGTTCTCATGATTACACATCCAGGTTAAATTTGGTGTCTTTAGGGATGGTTTGAAGGCACTGGGAAAGCACAGGTTTAATCTAACTATATCCTAACATAAAAAGCATCCCATGTAATTGATCTAAAATGCATAGGATATCAGGCAGGAGAACTGACTTAGGTAAAGTTGAATTTCTTCCACCATACACGTGAACAAACTCTAAAGCCAGGATGTCTTCCTGCTTTTTTCACTTTATGAGAGTGATCTAGGGTGATTTTATGACACTTGTATCCCCAATCCTCTGTTCTGTTTGTGTTGGATATTTTGTTCTGTACTTTTAAGACAGATTCTGAGACCAAACTGGGGAAAGAAGAAACACGGAGTTTGTTTTCAGAAACTGCACTCCTCTACATTCTGGCTTGGACCGTGTGTTGTCTGCAGAACAGACAGACAGCGGGACAGAGATCTCCTTGCTTTTAGTTAGTTTAGCTAGGTGAGGCAGAGAAGCTCCCTGGAATTTTTTTTTTTTTTCTCTTTTTCTTGGGACTGTTTAAACCTGTCCTGGACTGAAAAACCCAGAGAGACACTGGGATGTCATACCTGTGGCCCGTCGGGGCCCAGGACAGCATTTTCCAGCTCTGGAGGGACTGAGAAGAGACTGGGAGAGCTGAGCTACAACCTATGGCAAGGACATTCTGAGTTTGCCATCTCACTTTGGAATAATGAGAGGTTTTAGTGTTTCATATTGTTCATTCTTTATGCTTGTGGGCACTTTGTTTGTTAAATAAATAGATTTTTCCACTTTTCTCTAACTTTTCCCGGACTGACTGGGGAGGGGCTATTTGGGTTTTCTTTTCCAGGAGAACCCCATTCAGAGGTTTCCTCCCAAATTTGCCCTAAACCAGAACAGAGAGGTAAGACTGATGTGCTGAAAGGCATTGGGACAGAATATAAATTAGAGAAGATAGAGACTGTAACAGGACAACTCAGGGATAATCTGAGTCAGAGGCTACTCCACCATCTGGGCTTTTGTGGATCTGTAAGGTATCTGTAAAGTATCACTGTATCTCTTTCTGCTGAAGAAATTCAAGAATAAAGGTGTCAATGTAGGTCTTCCCTTGGGTTGGAGCATATTCCATCCACAAAAGATGTTCCCACAATAGCTTGTGTAAAAATATGACCCTGCCTTTAAAAACCAAATAAACTAAATAGAAGCAAGAAACTTGCTGTTATGTGAATAAATAGTTGCAAATTTAGTCAGGTTAAAAAATGCTCAAGTCACCATGTTTTGGATGCTTTCAAAGTAAGAAGTAAATTAAATAGTAAATTCTTGTTATACTACATTCGATTTACTTAGCATGACAAAAAAAGCCTTAGTGAAAAAAACCTTTTTGTCTTCATTCAATTTAAATTTTCTTGTGAAGTTATCACAGACAGATTAATGGAAATCAGAGCTACAAAGAAAGGATTTTCTGATCTTTACCCTTAATAAAGTCTTAGTCTGAATATTTTATGTTTTTTTCAGCAGTCTCAGCAAAAAGAGTGTGCTTATATATGTTCATGCACTTATGTATACCAATGTATGTGTGCGTGTTTACATATATCCAGCTCTGAACAAACTTGTTCAGTTCACACAATGCCTATTTGTCTTTTTGTGGGTTATATGACAGTACTATTTAAAGATTCTCAGCCAAAAGCCAAAAACTTTGCTTATGGGCTTTAGATAGATGTACAACCTGATTACTGAAGGACTTCAGAGGACAAGTGCAGGAGAAAAGTAGGTCAGATAGAAAGGAAAAAAAATAGATAAGGAGCTAGAAAGAGATATTCTGAAGACTTTTTTTCCTAAGAGGTTGTTTCAATGTGAGTCTTGTCAGATGCTTCACGTTTGAAATTTGCATTATCACAGTCTTTAAGAGCTTATTTAAAGTCTGAATACATTAAGACACTTGACAGCAATGATCGAAATACAAAATATTTCCCCAGTATTAATGACTAGCCTAAATCTCTATACCTTGGGCAATGAACATCTTCTAGCAGATCATTAATCCCTTCAAAATACCCTGTCCTGAGGTCATTAGGAACTGAAAACTGGAAAAATAAAATAAAATATGCATATGCTTTTTTTATTTTTGAACTATACAATTTAATTGATATGTATGAAACAGGTCTGAAAAATTATTCCCATAAATGTTAGACAATCAGATTGAAAGAATTTTCTCTCAAACTGCTATTGAAATTATAATAATATATGCTCATAATATAACTTTAATAATAAAAAAAAAATAAAAATATGTTTCAAACAGAAAACACACACTGAAGCTAAGTAGACCTGTAGGTTTAGCATAAGAATCGAAACTAGGTTGTGGAGACATAATTTCAAGCTTTTGATAAGTCAAATATGTCATTCATATTAATTAAGAAAGAAAGGTCTCATTATTACAAAATGTCTTTGTATTCTATTTTTATATTCAGCTTCCTTTAAATATTTATTTTCTTGGAATTGCAATGCAGGTGGTTGGGTTTTGAAGTTTCTACTTGCCATTCTTTACAGGTGCTTCAGCTAAAGACATGGCAATTTATTTCCCATGCTGAACCTGCTTACTTGTCTCCATCAGCTATAAGGAGGACAGATGAAGTATAAATCTACACTGTGGTACTCCTATTAGGTAAGGTGTGCTCCTATTAGGTAAGGTGATACCCATCTAGAGCCTAGGCTTAAACTAACATTCCTGAAACTGTTTATATAAATATTGGTTATTCAGATGACATTATTCAGCAACTATAAGGGAAGAACTGGATGATTACCTCCTGAAAAAGTGTGATGCTTCAAATGAATGGCATGAAATAAGAAATGCTTCCTTCTTATGACCTTCAGATGTGAGTTTAAATTGTGGATTTAACAATTTGCATATTGAAAAAGTTTTGATGAAAGCTACCTTCATTTAAACCAGAAAACTGGAAATTGTGTTCATGGAGCTGGATTTTATTTTTTCAGAGGAGAAAAAAAAAAGAAATAAACTAATTAAAAGCAATATCTATTTCAACAATTTTCAAATCATGTATTGTTTTCTTTGATTTAATCTCACTGCTGCATTTTAATGGCAGATAATGCAAGAGAAAATAAAATCATAGTTACTATGAAAAAATGTACAGTATTTTTCAAAAAAACTTCTATCACTATTTAATAAAACAAATCATAGTAGTCATATGATGTAATTGTCAACATCTTCATAGATCTCTTGGACATAGGATGGAAGGAATACTAAACAAGTTCACAGATGATACAAAACTGAGAGGAGCTGTTAACTTCCTTGAAGGCAGAGAGACCTTGACATATTGGAGGACTGGGCAGCCACTCACCACGTGAAGTTCAAAAAGAGAAAGTGTTGGATTCTGCACCTGTGATGGGGCAACCCTGGATATATGGACAGAGCAGGGAATGAGGGGTTGGAGGGCAGCACTTTCGAAAAGGGATCTGGGGGTCCTGGTCAATGGCAAGTTGGCCATGAATCAGCAGTGCCCTGGCAGCCAGGAAGGCCAACCCTGTCCTGGGGGTCATCAGGCACAGCAGCATGGTCAGTCAGGCAAGGGGGAGGATTGTCCCTCTCTGCTCTGCACTAGGAAAGCCTCACCTCCAGTGCTGGGGGCAGGTTTGGGTCACACAATTCAAAAAAAATTAAGTAATGGAGAGGGTCCAAAGGAGGCGCACAAAGATGGTGAAGGACCTCAAGGGTAAGCTGTATGAGGGCTCAGGTTACTTGGTCTGTTCAGCCTGTGGTGTGGTGTCAGCGTCTCTGCCTCGGCCAGCCCTGACACCCCAACAGGAAAGGGCACGGCTTGGTAGCAGGATGAACCTCACCCATCCCTTGGGTTCTGGTTTGCCTGAAGGAGTGAAGCAATGACAGCAGGAAAGAAAGAGGGAGTCTTATCAGGGTGTAACTACCGGCTTTATTCATCCCACAGTGGGGATAACCTCGGTTCAGTGTGTCTGCCTCAGCAGACAACCCTCAGCAAAAGTAACCCCTTAGCAGAAAGGGTGGGAAAAAGCGGGGAACCCCCAAAAGCAACATCTTTTATTGGGGGGAGGAATTCAGGAATGGGTTTAACTGAGGGCAAATCAGGGATCATGTGGGTATGGCTCTGCAGGTAAATGACATATATTACAACAAATCGATAATTCGGGTGGGGAGACAGCCAAAGTCTTGTCCAATCATTTGAGGCCCTCACTGTAACTTTCTAGACTTTTGGGAGAGACCCCAAAGTGATAGACAAGACCCAGGGGCTGTATAACTTATGACTAACACATAACTAAGTTTGGGGTAAAACCAAAAAGGGTTGAAAATGAGTGACATGGGGCAAACCATTATAACTTATGAAAAACAATATAAACCAAGGAAATACACACATAAAACTGGTAAAACCAAAAACACACCACTACAAGCCTGGAGAAGAGGAGACTGAGGGGAGACCTCATTGCACCTTCCTCCTGACAGGAAGAGGAGGGGCAGGCACTGTGTCTTTGCTCATATGACCAGTGAGAGGACCCAAAGGAATGGCCTGAAATTGTGGCAGGGGATGGTTAAGATGGATGTTACAAACAGGTTCTTGACCCAGAGAGTGGTTGGACACTGGAACAGACTCCCCAAGGAAGAGGTCACAGCACCAAGCCTGGCGGAGTTCAAACGATACTCAGACACGTGTTGTGGCTGGTGGGGATGATGCCATTCAGGGCCAGGAACTGGAGTCAATGATCCTTGTGGGTCTCTTCCAGCTTGGCATATTCCAGCTTGGCAATTATTCTTGGCATAATTCTGCCAGCATTAGTCCATTGTTTTGTGTCTGTACAGTTGCACAGGGTTGATGTGGTTTCTCATGTTCCTGAGTGTCTTAGAAATATTTTCCTTGGAGTGGAAGAAGGTCAAAACATAATAGAATATTATTTCATGTATTTTATATATATTTATCTGAAGATTGGTTTTAAATCAGGTTTTAACTTAGTAAATATCTATTTTAAATTTTTTAAGAGATTTTTTTTTTCCTGCATAGATAGGCAAATATTGGCTAATCCAATTCCATAATTTTAATTTCCCCATTATCATTCAGCTGACATTTTTCATATACCCCACTCCAAAAATAAAAATGGTCTGGTGTAACATGATAAATCTATTACATGGAAATTCCTGTTGCAAGGTTGGACTTATGCTTCTTCATTGGACAAAACTTCCAATACCCAAAGCATTGAATGATGCAAAACCTGTGTAATTAGGTCAAAGAAATTCAATGAATGATATGTATTAGGAAGGCTGATAAGTATCATATGCATCTCATTGTTTGGGCATTTTGTCAATAGTAGGACTTATCTTCAAGATAAGTTTCTGCTGGGTTTTTTTCATTATAGTTTCCTCTTATGGTCCTGATGATAGCTTTTCCACCCATATATTTTTTCAAGTGGCGGTGAAACACTGTTTCAGATCTGATAAACTTGAAAGGTTGCAGTGGACTTAAGATAGAGGACCTTTTTTCTATGAAGTGAGATAAAAATTACAGGAGAACCTATGTGTAGTAAAAAAAAAATACTAGGGAATTACTAGGGATTATTTGTTTGACATTTGGTCATTTACCTGCTCCCAGTCATCGCAAAGAACTGGTTTCAGTGGTAAAACTCACTGTACACACAAACTCCCTACACAGCTCTACATGTTCTCAAAGTTGATATTGGGAATAATTTGGAATGATATTTCACTGCAGTGTCTGCACTCTTTCACATAAGACCAAGGAAACTTCCAAATTTTCCAACTTCATTTATTCTTTTTTTATTCTCTTTTGCAGGGACTCTGAATATAGTCATAATTTTTATTTACTTTCCTCATTTAGAAGATATCTGGAAAGATTAATTAATGTTATTTCAAGTTACTTCAAGTAACTGTTGGTATTTAAATATTGTTTGCAATATATATAAAGAATTGTAGAAAATCTGGCATGTCCTGTGGTGGCAGATACAACTATTTATTTACTACAAAGCCAACATATTTCAGGAATGATCAATTTGGGGATTTATGTTTATAAAGTAATAGCTGACAAATCCTGTACTGATGAATAGACTTAAAATCAAGAGTCAGCTGAGATCCCAGAGGACAAATAGATACATGGCTCCAAGTGTGGTGATATCCAAACAGAGCTGAGGGGTGCAGAAAAATAGGGAAGGCAATAAAGCCTATGACACTGTCCTGGATAAAAATATTAAAACTGCCACTAAATAACAGGCTGAAGAACACAGGGGAATTAAGATTATGAATTCATTATTTTTGTATGTCTTCAAAATCTTCTGATGGTTCATCAAAATGATGCAATTATAGGGTCACAGATTGTAAGGCTGGAAGGGGTATTCAGAGGTCACCTGGTCCAACTCTCTACTCAAAGCAGGTCTAATCCAAGAAACTTGCAAAACATCTCCCAAGACAGAGATCCCTCTAACCCTCTGAGCAGCTAAATATCTCAGGTTCCAAGAAATAGCAATTTTTATGTCACTAGGATTTTGTTGTTTCATTCCATGCTAATTTGTAGGTTTTTTCCTGTTGTAGTGTTAGAAAATCATTCACTGTGATATTTGTGTCTCCAATAAATTTGAATATGTCCTCTTATATCAACAGAGGTATAAAAATTCAACTTTTCAAATGGCAAATACTTTATTCCCTTCATCACTCAGACATTTACACGTCTTACGTTGCAACATGTTGTGATCTTGTAAAAATGTCTGAGTACTATGTAAGCATCACCAGTGTCTTTCTCAAACTTTGAAGGTTTTCTTACCCCTTTCTTGCCAGTTTTTTATATTATTTGCATTATATAATAGGCTATTATTTAATTTTTAATTAAATAAACATTATTTTAACCAATTAAATTATTCTACTCCAAAGAATAACAATTATTTCATTAAACTTTTGGTAATGGTAAAGCAAACTTACCAATATATGCATTCAGGTTACAGCAAGGCTTTTTTTTTCAGTTTCTGTAATTTTATTTTTCAATTTGGGAAAGATTTTTTTCTTCAACATATCACTTCAGGTGCAGCCTTCAAAAGGTATTTGATGTATAGAAACAGAGGATTTTACACTGCATCCTTCTATCTCAGTGAGAAAAGGTATTTCTCAGCCTGTAATAATCTGCAGATAAACAGCAAAAATTTTGGACATGTTTCCTGCCTACCTCTAAGTTTTTCTTTGCTTATTCAAGGCACAGCATAACCACATTAAATTCAAGGTGTAAATAGCCCTGCACAAAAAAATAAAGGAGATTTATATTTGCATTATTTCAATTTACATAAACATAGAAGAATTATGTTCTGAGTTCAGATCACTACTATTTGTAGGATGTACAAAGCACACATTAGTCAAGGAAAAATTGTTAATGTTTTTGCTGCAGCTGTTTTAGAGAAAGACTGGAACGTAAGAGAATGTTAACGTTTTGCTTAAGGATATTATGATGCAGAACACATTCAGATTCTTCTGCCATCTCTTTCCCAAGTTTAAGTAACTCAATGGATGAAGAACAAGAAATCGAAATTTTACATGCATACGTGCATACACATACACACACACATGCATACACAAATCCTTATCTATTTAAATATCACTACAATACCCGTAAATATCACTATGTAAATATAATCACTAGGTATATATGTAGGGATATATGTGTGTGTGCATGTGTGCATTGATTATTTTTTTTTTTTTTTAATCACACAATCCTTTGGTTGGAAGAGACATTCAAGATCATCAAGTCCAACCCAGCCCTAACACCTCAAGTAAACCATGGCACTGTGTGCCACATCCAGTCTTTTTTTAAACACATCCAGGGATGGTGACTCCACCACCTCTCTGGGCAGATCATTCCAGTACTTTATCGCTCTTTCTGTAAAAAAAATTTTCCTAATATCCAACCTATATTTCCCTTGGTGCAGCTTAAGACTGTGTCCTCTCGTTCTGTCAGTTGCTGCCTGGAGAAAGAGACCAACCCCCACCTTACTACAGTCACCTTTCAGGACGTTGTAGAGAGGGATAAAGTCACCTCTGAGTCTCCTTTTCTCCAGGCTAAACAATCCCTCAGTCATTCCTCACAGGGTTTGTGTTCCAGCCCCTCACCAGCCTCGTTGCCTCCTCTGGACGTGCTCAAGTATCTCAACGTCCTTCCTAAACTGAGGGGCCAGAACTGGACACAGGCACTCGAGGTGTGGCCTCACCAGTGCCCAGGACAGGAGAAGAATGACCTTCCTGCTCCTGCCGGCCACACCATTCCTGATCCAGGCCAGGATGTCCTTGGCCTTCTTGGCCACCTGTGCACACTGCTGGCTCATGTTCAGCTGCTGTCACCAGTGCTCCCAGGTGCCTTTCTGCCTGGGCACTGTCCAGCCACACCGTCCCCAGCCTATAACACTGCAGGGGGTTATTGTGGCCAAAATGCAGGACTAGGCACTTGGACTTATTAAACTTCATCTTTTTGGACTCTGGCCATCCATCCAACTATTTCAGGTTGATGGAATGACTCTCTGTTGAGCCCTCCTGCCTTCCAACAGAACACATGTTCCCAGCTTAGTGTCGTCTGCAAATTTGCCCCTGTATGCATGTGTAGCCATATATGTATACAGACTTTGACTGTGAGAGTGAGCATACACGTTCCCTGATATTTATGTTCAGAATTAATTTACAGCTTTATGGCTTCTGAACTGAGAGAACTATATACGCTATAATTCCAACTGTGAGTCACTGTGATAGAAATAAATGCTTAATGAAAATAGCCCATAAAAATGTTCTATTTAATAGAACATAACTGAAAAAATAAAGAGATAACAAGGAACAATGATCTTCCCACACATTTTGGAATATTCCTTTTAAAAAAATTCTTTGTAAACAGCAATCTAATCAAAGACAGTCCTAAAGAAACAGTTTATCCTTTGTTGTGGCCTTGAACTTTGACTCAAACAATTCTGCTCTGTAGTCATCTGGTGAACATATGGGTATTGTTCATCCCCTAGATAAATGCAGCCCAAACCCACAGATAATTTTTGTGATGTTTTAGGATTGCAAGCCAGAAAATACTATGGCATAATTCTCCTTCCTGGACTTCGGTGTTGGGGGATGTATTACTAAGAAGATTGTCAATTGGATTTATGCAAAGGAAATTTTTTTGACTCAGGTTTAGGCTGTGTAAACATAGACAGACAGCAGCCCCATGCTGCCATTAGGTTAGGGTTGAGAGAGCCACAAAGCCTAGAGCTCCAGGAATGATGTACCTGGAATGGGCATACCAAAGGAGCACAGTACTCCTTCTTCCAGAGTTTTCGAATTTGGACCACCAATGGCACCAGGGGCTTCAGCTGCAGACCCACACTGCACTTACGGTTAGGGGTAGGGTCCAGAGAACCACAAAGCCTACAGGTCCAGAGACAGTGAGCAGGGAAAAGACATGACAAAGGAAGTGCAGCACTGATCCAACATTGCTGCCTGCACACATTTCTAATCTGTGCCCATGGTAATGGGCCCTAAGCTGTCATTAAGGTTGGAGTAAAGATTCAGAGACCAGAAATGCCTACACCTCCAGGGACACAGGTGTAAGAGCAGGCCAAGGAAAGCACAGCACTGCACCCCCATCCTTGCCTTCACAGCTTTCTAAGATGGCCTACTTGTCCAAAGGTTAAATTGTGCTTAGAGTCAAGGTCAGGGTAGGCCTTCAGAAAGCAACAGTGATTACAGCTTTGGGGACAGGAGGGATGGGAAAAAGCATTCCAAAGTGGAACAGCACTGCTCAAACATCTCTGCCTGAAGAAATTTCTGATCTGGGCTGCCTATGATGCTGAGAGAACCTCAGCCTCACCCCCAGGCTGCCATTAGGGTCAGGATTAGAGTGCAGAGAGCCATGAGGAAAACTGCTCCAGGGATGCTGTACTTGGAATAGGCATGCCAAAGGAAACATAGCACTGCACCAAGATTCCTGCTGGCAGAATTTGAGACTGAGAAATACAATCTTACACCTAACACTTTAATATAATCATGGACTGATACAATGGCTTTAGGTTGGAAAGGACCTTGTAGGTCGTCTAATTCCATATCTCCTGCCATGGACCTTTCACTAGACCTGGTAGCTCAAAGCCCCATTGAGCTACCAGTTTGACCTTGAACACTTCCATGGAAGGAGGGCAACCCCAGTTTTTCTGGGCAACCTGTTCCAGTGCCTCATCCCCCTCATAGTAAAGAATTTCTTCCTAATATCTAATCTAAACCCACTTTCTTTAAGTTTGAGTCTAGTCCCCCATGTCACTATTTTGTAAAAAGTCCCTCTCTGTCTTTCTCGTACACTCTCTTCAAGTGCTGGAAGGCTGCTGTAAGGTCTTCCTGAGCCTTCTCTCCTCCAGGCCAGCTCTCTCAGCCTGTCTTCACAGTAGAGGTGCTGCAGCCTTCTGACAATATTTGTGGTCCTCCTCTGAACTCACTCTGACAGTTCCATGTCCTTCTAACGTTGTGCACCCCAGAGCTGAATAAAATCCTGCAGGTGAAGTCTCACCAGAGGGCCAGAACCATCTCCCTCAGCCTGCTGGTCATGCTCCTTTTCTTGCAGCCCAAGATATGGTTGGTTTTCTGGATGACAAGCACAAATTGCTGTTATATTGATCATCTCATTCACTAACACACTCAAATCTCTCTCCCCAGAACTGCTCTTAATCCATTCACTGCCCGACCTGTATTTGTGCTTGGGATTGCCCAACCAAGTGCAGGACTTTGCATTTGGCCTTATTGAACTTCATGACGTTCACACGGGCCCAGTTCTTAAGCCTGTCAAGATCCCTCTGGATGGCATCCCTTCCCTCAAATGTGTAATCTGCACACTTGAGGGAAGGGATGCACCACACCTTGAAGCTCTGTACATTTTAAAAATAATCACTGAAGTTCAAGTGATAAAAATAATAATTTACTAGAAACTCAATATTTCTGTTAAAAATCATTTAGCAATGGAACAAAACAAGTAATAAAAATATTCTCTGTACTTTTTCTTGCAGAAATTAAGATATTGTAAATTTAGTCTATTTACTGAAGTTTGTGTGGAATCAATTCCATGTCATTAAAAAGATATCTCTCTATCACATTTTGATATTTTCAGCATATTTTCTGTCCTTTTGACTCCTTTTGACCCTTCTGATAACAAGGATATGCTCAGACCTTTTCCAAAGAAAAAAAACCACACAACCCCAAAACATAAAATCAATGTAAAATGACAGAATGCCATGAAAGCAACTTTGCAGCATCAAAATTTAAATGAGCAGCAGGACTTCTGGATACTTATCAAAACCAAGCCAACTAATATTTTAAGGTGTGATACTCAAAAAAAAAAAAAAAAATGGAGTGAGCCAAAGCCAGTAAAATCTTGTGTCTTCACAGAAGAATATTTCAGTAGAATTTGCATCCAGAGAAATTTTAAAGTTGTTTTGCTCTTGCGGAGATTTGTTTTGGTTGGTTATTCCATCACAAACACAATGTGTAAGTTTTTCTGTGGCTCAGTCTGGCATCAGTAGCATGTTCCTTGAAGTTCAGTTTTAGGAATGGAAATTTGGGGTGTTTTTTTCAATTTTTGGGCAATTAAATGGAAAATAAAAAATTATAGTCATTTTGGCTTTTGTGGAAACTGAAAGCTGAAGATAAAAAATGGAAATCTCATTTTCTCATGAAGGTTCTCAAATAGTACTTAGATTTGACTGTAATTTGTATCACTGTTCCAAATTTAACAGATTTCTATCTGGAAATAAAAGTGTCTTAGCCAAAGCTGATTCAACAACATTGGTAATGCTTTAGTATCCAGTTCTTAGCCTTTTTCCAGAAGGTTTCTGACAGAACATTTTCTCAGGAATCATCTTGCCTTGAGCAGCTTGATTTATTAAAAAACTATGGACATTGATCTAATACCAATATCCAACTATGACGGACAAAGACTCTCTAACAGTTTAAAGTTAGAAAGTGTATGTTTATTACGACGCCGGGCAGCGTGCGGGATAGCTCCCAGAAACACACGCGCAATTTACAGATCATCACAGGGCCTTTTATCTACAGAAGTATTGAATACACAAACTACAAATGCATATTCATAGCTCTGATACCTCCCATTCCCCGCTTCGTATGGTAATTAGCCCAAAAAGCCACCAAGCATGCGTAGTTTGTTCTTTGAAATGGGTCGGTGGTCTTTTTAATGGGGTGGGGTCCCAAAATGATGAAGTAAGATTGTCTTCCTCAGCTCTGACTTTTTATTCAGGATGCAGAAGCCCTAGTTTGACAGCTCCTCTGATTGATCGGTTCCTTCCAAGGATTATCAGTTCTTTCAGTCTGGCTTCTGTTAGCAAAAGGGAAGTCCTAGCTACATTATCTCAGCACTATCTATTTTGACTACAGTCTTTAATTCTTCTAAATCTATGCCTCAAGCTGACACTGCCTTTAAGTAAAAAAATAGTGAAATACATTTATATTTCTCAGAGATTTTTTTTCTTGTATTCTTCAGTCTTTTGATCTGGTCTAGGTAACAGATATCACTATAAATTATGATTAAAAAACTATCAGATAAAAAAGGTAATTAAAACTAATAACTAGATTGTGTACTGGGGAATCTGGAACAGCAAATGTTTTGTGTGTGGGATCCCACTGAAGTGAAAATAATGGAGTCTTTTGTCCAATTTGTGGTTGTGGTTCCAACTGCATAGTAAATATTATTTCCAAAAAGAGACATAGCTGTCCAACACAGATGTTAGATATTTTCAGTCTTAGACTGAAAGTGAAACTACACCAGTTTGGAGACCACAAACTTAAACCTTGTGCTGTTTAAGCTGTGTTACAGACAAGAATAAAGATTTCAAGAAAACACAAAATGAAAGTAAAAATAAGAAAGAAGTTCTGGGACCCAGTCTGTATTTTCAGAGATTATTTTTAGTTTATTTAGTTTTATTAGCTGTTGGAAAGGAGGCAGTCCAAGCAGAGAAAAATATCAGAAAACAAGCAATCCCAGTTTTCCTGCATCTTGATAAATATTCCCAGATGCTACTGAGTGCTACTGACTACACATACTTACTCCTATTTTCTGTGCTTAAGAACATCCACTGCTTTTTAATGTACTTTAATAGTTTAAATATAAATGTCAATAACATTCAATAGTATTTATCAGCAAACTGGTAAAGGCCTGGATAGGTTTTCCACAAAGATATGTAACAGTGTGACTTTATGAACAAAAAACATTTTCAAAAAAGAAAAGCTGGTGTGACATTAGGGAAAAACCGGCATTGACCCGGCCTCCATATTGTCAGCATTGATTAAACCACACAATTGTTCTCAGGAGACAAATGCTGTTATATCCTTTCCCTTAGCAAGGCAAAACAATTTTTTGAAAAACACAAGTGACTAATTTTGAGCGAGGCAGGAGCTGCATTCCCAGGGTTCTTAGTTAGCACCCAAAATTACATCCAAACAGTGCTTCCCTTTTACTGCCATCCTTGCTAATGTATTTGAAAGAGTCATCTATTCCAAGTAGGCAATTTTGACAGCAACTGGTACTGCTTAAATGTATATTAACTCTGTTAAATTGAACTGAATGTAATGCTGAGAAACCTTAATATAGGCCATTAGAAGATGTAAGGAGATAAACTACACATAAGGAGAAAATGCTGTCTCTGGCCATCTGCTTGTCCTGGTAACACACAGAAAACTTGCAATATGCAACAATTCCCTCAACTTACTGAACAGCAGGTGCCCATCTTTTCGTTCAGATGTCCAAAAACTGTTCCCTTACAACTCTCTCTGTTTTCCCTGAAGGATTCTTTCGTAGTTTTGTAATGCAAATGTAAAATAAGAAGGAACAGGTTCTGTTTGAACTAGAATTATCTCAATTTACCTGGTAACCAGTGGAAATAGATCCTTATTCTGTCCTGTGAGCATTCTACTTAAATGAACAATCACTTTTTTCCCCCTAGTGTCACATCTTTTATAGATGAAAACTACAGTAGTATTTTGCAAACAATAAAAAGCACAGGGTGTGATGACTGTGAATTAGAAATGCTGTTTCCACCGTGCTGTTTTTCTCAATAAATGCTAAACCATAAGTAAAGCAATAAAGTGAACCAGAATAAGTTATTGTCTTACATCCTTAGCAATAATTTTTGCCTTCACTTGAAGGGAGGTTATTGTTGGTTGAGGTCCTAGGAATGTCAGGCTGAGATGTTACAGATGGGAGGCAGAAGAGTATTCCATTCAAAAAAAGTCACCATTTAGAGGATCAAAGGTCAAGATATGGCAATATTAAATTCACCATACCACTGTGTGTCATTTCTGCATTTGTTTTGAATGTCTAGGTTTTTAATTTTATGCCATATACATTCTGGAAAAGTATTGTGGCCCACAGTTAAAATTTAATGCAGTAAATTAAGATTTTGGGGACTGTTAAAGTAAAGAATTAAAACTCCAAATTTACAACCTCATCAAAAAGAAAATATGAATATCAAATTTAGTTGTTAGGCATGTAGCCAAAAACTATGATCTCAGCAGCCTCTAAGCAGACAGTTAAATGTCTTTAGCTGCCTCCTCATTCATCCTGGGGATTTCATGACCACTCATATTATTTTCATATTCTGCACCTCTACATGAGCCTCTTGATATTCAAAAACTAGATGGTACCATGCATTCAGTTATGAGGAGTTTGATCAAATAAGTATGTTCTAGGTATGTATTAACAGCAATCAAAACATTAACAAATTGCAGTTGTGAGTACATTGATTGTGGTGTTTCCACAATGCGCCCTTTGCAGCATGCTGTAGGTTAGAGAAATCCCTAGAAAGACGTGAATTTAAAGCTCTCTTTATGTAAGTGGGTAGGTTGCTCAGCTCTCCAGGTAAGAAGGCTGTTTAGCCCTTCCATCAAAGTCACTGTGCACAGAGAGAAAAGCTCATGAGGGCTGTGGGTGAAACATGGTATTGGTGATGAGAGCACTTATCTGGAAAACAGTGTATTTAAATTCCAAGAGACAGAGAATGGAATTAACCCACTTTTACACCCAAGGGAAATGTTTAATCTCCTACTAAACAAGAAAGGGGAAACAATGCCAGCAAAGGATACCAGCAGTCTCCTTTCCTTTTTAAAGAAAACCTAAACTGTCTTTGCATCTCAACTGACAAGGTGCTGTTGCATAAAACCCTGCAACAGGTTAAGTTGGGGTTTGGACATCCTACCTGAACTCTCAGAGGAGACTCAAATTTGCACCAATCTGTGCTTGAGTAGCTCAGATCCCTAAGTAAAATCTCACAATTGAAAAACTGGGAAGTCTATGAGATTTAGGCACCTCTGGGGCTGAGCACAACAGAGGATTAATTTTTAACAAATATTTACTTTAAGGACCAAAGTTGCAATAAAGGTCATTTTAGAGGCCTGCACACAGTACCAGATCTCATCCCTAGTGTTTCAGTGTTACAACTTCTCCAAGTATACCATCAATGATTTCTCTCAGTAGTATGCAGCTGTTATGAGGAGGAAATTGATATACAGAGTTAATGTGATGATAATAGTAACACCTAGGAAACAGATAAAAATGGTATGACATTATACCAATTAAAGTGTTGCACAGTATTAGAGACACATTTCAGTCCTTATGATTTGTTTCACCCCTAGCAGGTTACATTAATCTCCTGTTCCAGTGACCCTGTTTATATCTGACGTGGGCTGTAATTTTAAAACCAGCATCTCTTTTCAAGTTCTTTGGCTTCCAAACACTGAAAATTAGAGGCTACTTGTAAGAGGTAGGCTTTATGTTACATTAAAATGTATGCATAGCTGTTCCATTTGCAATTATGGGGTTTATTTTTTTATTTATTCATACATAACTTTTTTATTATTATTATTTTTAGATTCTGTTCCATTTTAGAATGGAATTTAATGATAATGAGCAGCAAAGAGGAAAACTGCTTTGCACTGTTAACACAGCTCAAGCCTGGGTCAGGAGGAATCCTCTGGAAGAAGGGGAGATGCTGCTTTCCCTGACAGCAGCTGACCTTGCTCAGCTGGGAGAAGTTTCTGGAGAGTATAATATATTCTGGAGGATGCGAGTAGCAAAGTGTCAAGGACACAACAAGCAAAGGGTCCACAACAGGAAGAGGCTGGGAAGCCCCAGAGAGGATAAGTAAGCAGGCATACAGCCAGATCTCCCAGAGGCTATAAGAAAGAAAAAAAATTTTTCTCAGGACAGGGAAGGAGGAGAGGCTCCTGGAGGCAGAGGAACTGCTAAAAGTTTCTGGCAAAGATCAGGACTAGGGTTAGAGAACATTATACATAGGAGGGAGGAGATTTTTTTTTTTTTTTTTCACTAAGGGCAAGGTTTAGGATTTCTTGTTTATTATAATGTTGAAAGAAACTTAGCTTTTAATTTAGAGGTCCTGATGATGCTATGCTCACTAAATAAGAAGTTCATGTAACATAATTTCAAATCTCATATTCAGTGGTAGACATATCAGAGTCAGATATGTTTCTTATTCAAACTCTTTTTATTTTAAAACAAGTATTGCTTGTAACTTTAAACCAGTATCACTCGGTAACTATTATTTTAAAACATTTGTAGGTATTCACTGAATGGCAGTTTTTTTGACTTGCTGCATTTTGAAGGTTCAGCTAAGACTAGATGAGAAACCCTATCATCAGACTTCAGGTGTACTTAAATGACTACAGCTTTCACACTGGGGAAAACAGTGCCATCTCCCACCTTGCTCCTCACCCCCAAACAAAGCAAAGCAAAGCAAAGCAAAGCAAAGCAAAGCAAAGCAAAGCAAAGCAAAGCAAAGCAACAAACAAACAAACAAACAAACACACCCCAAAACAATAAAAATTTAATAACTGAATACCTGGATCACCTACTTAACCCAGACAATAATACCCACTGTCATCAGTCACCTCATCAGCATCATTTCACATAGAGGATTAGCTGTGTAAAATAGAAAAAAATAATAAGACACAAATAATAAAAATAGACACAAAACTCATTCCCATTAGAAATGTAAGTAAAGTATTATCCTGTTGATTGAACAGACAGCCTGAAAGAAAATATCCCATGGAAACCTGTGTCAAGAAAGAGGCTGCCAGGAAAGATAAAGTCAAGTAAGCAAGGGCCATTTCAGCTCATCAAAATTGCAACAACTTTGTGGCTGAATCCCTTTGATCCTGCTAGGAAGGAAACCTGGGGGCTGCTGATGGTGATATCATCATAAGAGCCACCCAGACAAATGCTGAAGCACCTTTTATATGTTTGTTGGCTAAACAGCAAAGGACATGGTTTCTGGAAAAGAAATTATAATAGTATTTCACTAGAGGAAGAAAGGGTGCTGTATTTCCTTGGACATCACTCTGAACATACAGATATATCAGAAAAGAAACTTTGCCTTATGTTTATCTACAGGAAAACAAACATCTCACTTGCCCAGTCCTCTGGCAGGAGGCAAGACACATTTTGGGGGCAGATGAAGGAAATCCAATGAACGAAAACCAGAGCTGTGTGTAGTAGTCTATCCTTCTCCATTTTCCCCTCTGCTTCTCTAATAGTAATAATTAATTTTAGTCATAATAATAATAATAATAATAATGTTTAAAGAAAAATAAAATGTCACAACACTTTCATACAATTACTCTGAGAGCAAACACTCAGTTTACCTCTTTCTCATTTGCTTAGTGAGTATGAGAAAATGTTGAAACAAAACATCTTAGCAGTGTCGTATTTTTTAAAGTGCTGTTACAACACAAGATGCTTTTTTCCAGCAGAAGGCCTAATAATGTCAAGAGTGCAGGAGGTCTCATGAGCAGAAATAATGGCAGTTTCATGCAACACGTGAAATTATAATGCATCTTATGAGTAAATCAAATCACTTTTTCTTTATAATTTCTGAATTCCATAGAGGCCATGAAACACATATTTAAAAGGTGTGCAGAAGGGACCTTATTCATTAAACAGCAGAGAAGTAGTTGAAGCTTTATTAAAAATTGACTAATAGGCATTCCGGATAATTGAATTGACAGGCTGTTTTGACAGCTGCAAGCAAAAATGTGCTTTCTCTAAACAGTTGGTGTAAATCTTTTAGATTTCTAGAAAGAGAAATGATGTACTGGTTTAACTTTAATCAGTTTATGAAGTTAAAAAAAAATTGTAACTGTTCACCTAAGTAGTTGAAGCTACGTTAATTGAAGGTGCTGCCAGTCATTTCAGTGGTAGAGTTTGAGCTGAAAGAATTGCCAAGTTCTCACACAATGAGAGAGGTGGAAGGTGAATACTTTAAAAAGTTTTGATTAGCAGAAAATGTAAATTAAGATGAAAACTGAACTCTGAACTTGATTTCCAGAAAGGCGCTGAAATATTCAACCTGATTGAAGTTAGTGGATTTTGCAAGAATCTATCAGCTTTGAAACTCAGGCTGCAACTAACAAACAAATGTGACAGTCTGCACCTTGAGTGGGCTAATGTGAAGTAATAGGCAATTATACTGTCTAAAAAAAAAAAAAAAAAAAAAAAAAAAAAAAAAAAAAAGGAAGAAGGAAGAAAAGGAAAAAAAAACCAACAGAGAAACAGAGAAAGGCTTCTTATCAGACTTTGCAGGTTTAAGAATTCAAAGTAGCAGGAAGCAGGAGGAAAAAAATTGTTGAAGTTAAGCAGGAAAGACAATATAGAATTAAAGTTAAATTTTATAATAATTAGTTCACTAAAAAGGAAAAAATGACCAAGCAGGCAATGTCAGAAAAGAGAAAGAAATTTTAGAAAGGACAAGCAAAACATTGAAAAGGTAAAGTAAGTGAAGACTTAAAAACCAGATGGAAGATTGAATATTTTCAGAATATTGTGTAAGTATTGACACACCACATAATTAGAATCGATGTGAGACCTGCCAAGGAAGCATTGAAAATAGGACCTCGTTACTTTGTATTCAATCTTTAGGTGTTCTTTTAATCTTTGTATACAAGTATACATTTTATATCTTGATTTAGAACAGATCTATTCTCTTTTTTAAAGGATAAATCAGATGGACTCACCACAGGCATGTCACTTCAACTATAAGCATATATAGAATAGTACAGCAACAGTCAAGAGAAGAGAAAAATCTTAGAAGAAATGAAAAGCTGACACACTGAGACTAGTCTACGCGGTGTTTGATTATAACATCTCAAAAGCAGAAGGACACAGCTATTGAATTTCTCTACATGTTTTTATTTTTAATAAACAAGAATATGAAGAGTTTTAGTACCCAAACACTGCAACACTGTCATGCTGAACTTATCTGATGTTTGATTAATGTGTTGGATTGATGTATAATAACTGAGCAAGAGATCTACATGCTGTTTTGAAGGGTTTATTTGATTTGGACATAGAAGCCTTTTAGTCATTTTGTATGAGAAAGAGTGCACTTGGAAGATAACTGTGTATTTCACAGTTATCAGTTTTAAACTACCCTTTATTCCAAGAGGGAAGAGCAATTGAAACACTGACTATTAGTAAAACTGGTTTGCAAATGAAATTTGATTGATATTTTAGATTTCTTGGGACTATATGTGGCACAGCTTTGTATAAATTATATTTGTTTAAAATGCAACCAAGCTCAGAACTGCCAGGAATAATTTAGACCCCATAAATGTTTCCTCTAAATTGAATCAGAGAAGGCTGAAAAGCCTCTAAACACTGTACAGGGATTCAATGTTTAGGTTTTAAATGAAACAATTTTAAAAATTGGAGCCTTGCCATCATTTACAGCACTGTCAGAGTCAGTGCTCTGACAAAATAGGTTGATTTTCTTCTTCTGTTCCTTGCTCATCTTTATTGGACATTTTTACCATTAAATGCAGTAAATGAAGGGGGGTAGGAGGAGAAGAGAGAACAAAAGGGTAAATGAAACATTATTATGGAAAACTATTTTCAGAAATTGGATTTTATATTCAATATGGATATTTTCGCCTACACCCAACACTAAAGATCATTTGTATGAAACACAGTAAAGCCATCTCAAATATTTTCTTGTTTCACTATATCCAAAAAGATTAATTTTTTTGGTTTCAATGAAGATTTATGCTACCTATATTGCACCAGGTAAGTGTAAATAAGAGCTATAAATTGCTAAGCTGTTAATGTTGCTTTTGAATGGAACTATTGTTCTCTAAACAGCCTGAATTTTAGAGAATACAGCTAACTTAACGCCTGTGAGGTGCCATACAGGAAAAATGCAGTAAAAATCTAATAACAATAAATGGGCATGGGTATTAAGTTATATTAGTTTGGGTGAAAGTGCATATATTTAGAACTTATTAGTATATATACAGTTAAAATGAGTTTAAATTAAAAATGCTTTGGGCACATATGTCTAGCTCTCCTCATACGTACCTACTCCTTCATTTGATTTGATGCCTTATTATTAATTCTTGGAAATACAGACTACCTAGAAGTGTCTGAACTATAATGACTGAAATTATTGCAAGCCTCCAGTGTGGTCTGCAATGGAATTCACAAGTGAAGGACACTCTTGTTTAGCAAGAAATCTTTTGCTAACTTTCAGAAAGTTACTATGCTAAGACAAGGCCTAAAGAACATACCAGAACCTACCATTTCTTAGCAGAGATGTAGATGTGCTTATTCTGGGTGGACAATATCAAGATCCAAACTGAAAGCCTTATGTCAAATCCTTTGTATTATGCCAGATTTCTCTGGCAGGATTCATAGCAACTCCTTAAGCCTCAATAGCTTTACCGTGCTCAGTCCACTGAGCAGAGACATGTGCTGTATGATATCAAGAAATGGTAAATATTAATGTGTCAGCAAGCCTTAGCTATTGCTAGACATATTGTCTAAAAACCTAGCAAAGAAGAAAATATGGTAAAGGATCAGCTTTCTCTGGAGGAACTGGAAGTTGCCTATGAGTGTCAGAGCAATGCACACAGCATGACAAAGTTAGCTACAAACCACCTACACTTTGCTGTATGAAGACACTATGTCCACTGCCAGAGCCAGTTATTGCACAGCCAGTTTTCATGCTGCTACTATTCACTCCAGTGCATAACAGTCATACTCTACCACTGCTCTACTTCTTCCTTTAAAGGTCTTGGACATATAAAATACATTTCTGAGCAGCATTCAGATATGATAAGGAGATGTCTTTATCTATCTGAATATAAAATATGCTCATATAAAAATGAGCTACTGGTTGTATTCTAGCCTTGAGGAGACTACAGGTTATCTTCTGAGGCTGAAGAAACAGGGCATAAAACCATGCTTTGAATTAAAACCATACCTATACTCTGACAGTTAAGAATGTTCTTCTGCTGATGGTCTACACAATTCAAGGATAATAAATTTAAAAAGCAACCAAACAGAATAACAAATTTTATGTGCAGTCATTTTTCAAATCATAATATAACTCACTGTTTTGACTGCAATGGTAACAACAAACTTATTTAAAAAGAAAGGTGATTACTTTTACTTTAAGCACATTATCTTTTGGCAAAAAATGCTGGTTTCAATTAATGTGTATTGATTCAAAGGAATTTGTAAATTAAAGTTGATATGCAGCGGTTCTGAATGGTAATTTTTTACTTACTCTAAAAATGAATTGAGCTTAGAAGAAGTATCTTATACTGAAAATATTGGTTTATTCAGGAAATTCAAAGAGATTAAAACAAAATGGATTTGAGGGGGAGGAATTTTGAATAGATAGAGGAAAATGTGGCACATCCTAAAATAGTTTAGAAAAAAATATTCTTACAGGCTATTCCTTCTTTTGCCACATCCTTCTCTTAAAATCAGGAAAAGGCCAAGTCAAAGTGATCTTCCATTGCTCTGGGTCTCTAGTTTAGTTAAACCTAAAAATAATGAAATATAAAAAATTGCCCCTCAGATTCATGTTAAACTATTCCTCTAGCTTGAAAGAGAGTGGAAATGATATGGGGAGAAGATGTAAATGGCAGTGTGATTAGGATTTGGGAACACGATATTTCTTACAATGACTAAAAAGTGTTTGGAAGAAACTTCCTTTTTTCATTAGGGCTCATTAAAATTCTTGCCACGATATTTTTTTCCATATTCATACAGGCCAAAACCTAATCTGGATCTCTACACCTGACTGCTACACAGACAAGTGCTCATATTTCTTCAGTGTATGCTTAGTTGAAAAATTATAATTCAAAGGAGCTTTTTAAGAAAGTTGCCTCATTTTCACTTCATGCTTGTAGTAGATAGTCTTTTGTTAGATATTTTACTGTCTTGTCTTATAAATCTCCAAAGCAACTGTGTGTATCATACTCAAACTTCTGCATGTATTAGACTGCTCAGTTAGTGTACATATAAAACTGCAAACAAAACAATATAGTACTCGGTGTAGGTACTAAATAATTAACATCATTAATCTTTGTCCTGATGCACAAGTCCTCATAAACTACAGAGATATTGCAGAGCAGCAATAACATAAAAATGAAGTGCCCTGAGCCATCCTTTCCAGAACCACCAGTGTTAGGCTGTAAACATTGTTGCTCATCTCTTGTTTTTAAAGTGCTTGCTAAGTAGGGAATTATTGTTAAAATTCCATCCTCACTTTGCACACAAAGGAGAAAGAATTTGGCAAGACTGGCCTCTAGGAGTCCATTTTTTATCAGGGTAATTTTAGGTATTTTCAGCCAGTCACAAAAATAACCGTGGGGAAAGGAGGAGGCGTGGGAAACATACCAAATTGAAAAAAAATAAAAAAATAGCACATTTATAAGATTTTCATTTTTTTTCCAAAGTTTTTAAAAAAGTTGTTGTTATTATTATTATTATTATTATTATTATTATTATTATTATGCATGCCTTTAATTTGGGCTCTGAGAAAAAACCCCAAAACTCTGAAACATTTAAGTGTTTTATTTTCTCTCTTTGAAAACTTTGAAAGTTTTTACTTTTGCCTAAATGGTCTCTTTATAGATAGTCTTAGAAAACACATGATAACACAATCTGCCCAACTCCTACAAGTCTGAAATTGAGCTCCTTTTAGCTCCTACTGGGATGGAAAAGCACTATCTTCCCCTTCTACTCTGTGGTTTAAATGTGTGTATCATTCTCTATGGTCACAGCCAGAGTTAAAACTGTTTCTAAACCAGTTCAATTAAACCGAACATGCCAATATCTCCAGAAAACAGATGCCATAATTTTGGCAGATTTTTTATATGTTTCTCCCTCATTGAAAATGCTATAAAACAGTGATGCATTTTTACTGTAACAAATCACCTGCTTTAAAAAGGAGTACATGATTTTATTTGTTTATCCATGTCTATAAAGCACACATGCATGTGCACACAATTTGTTTTCCACATGCTTCTTATTTGGAAATTACCAGAGCCATAGAGGAATAAAGGGAGAGGAATAAAAGTAAAGGACTAAAGTAAAATAATGAAGTGCAAGCATGTGAGATTTGATTCACAGTAAGTTGTGTTGGCTGCTTCCAGAGACAGACTTAGTATTAAAGCTGTCATGGATACCACAAGTACAACTGCACTGAAGCCCAGAGAAAGCCAAGCTGAAAATGGCAAGGGAGAAAACAGTACTGGCTCTTGGCTGAAGCAACTGTCTGACTTTATCCCTTTCATCAAGACTCACTGCATCTATGCTGCTCTGTAAACAGGACTGAAGCAGTAGAAAGCCTGGTTTACATAGAGTGACATGAATTTTCTAGTTTATTAAATGCCCCAGAAGCTTTCCCAAAAATCAGTGCTATTGTACTAAAGAAAATATTTGATCTGAAGATATATATGAGACTTCGCAACAGATTAAACTTCATGAACGTTCAGGTCAATGTATAGACTATAATCAAGGTCAGCCTCAGTTCCAGGCCTTGTTCTTCTGAAAAGCAATTAACTATTTCCTTCCTATTCCCCAGATTTCTCACCTGTGGAGAGAGAAGCTTCACTACATATGCTATGGTTTGACTGTATATTCAAGATGTGCATTTGTTAAAAATTACCTTCCCAAAAAGGCAAAGTGGTTTCATAAGGAACCTTAAAACCAATACAGACTCAAATTTTGATACTTGTTTGGTTTTTTCTTTGTTTGATTAATAGTTGTTTGTTTTTTGGTTTTTTGGTTGGTTTTTTTGTTTGTTTGTTTGTTTGTTTGTTTGTTTTAATAGCTACAGAAGTTAAAGAGGATTTTGAAGAATCTTAGAGTGAACACAGAATACTGTTGTTATAATTTTAAAATTTTGAGTGGAGTCCTTTTCACAACTGCTGAATATTTTGGTGAAATATCTTCATAGATCTCAGTGGCAGGAGGTGAATGGGGACACAAAGCATTTATCTCAGCTGAAAAATGCTTAGTGGGCTGTATTTCATATATATGTATGAGTGTTGAAGTCATTCAAAAGAACAGACACATTGAAGAAATTGTATCTGTATATAGATATAACCTCAGAGGGGGAGAGAGAGACCCGTTGGGAATGAATGTGCTCTGAAAGGCATGTTTTTGTGTGCATTTATGGTTTAGGTCTTTTAGGCACTTTCACAGTGCGGAGTAAAAGGGGCCATATAACCTAACAGAAGGGGTGACTGTGTCTCTCATGGGAATGAACCTCAGGGAAGAGGTCTTCTATTTGCCCTAAATTCTTCCGGATCCTGAATCCTAAATGTAAGGAAAGAGTCACTTCTCAGCACTCGACTGTGCTACAGTCTGTTGGGGTTATGTTGTGTCAGCTTATAAAGACTGATATGCCTCTTACTCTTGCAGAATTATAGGAAATAATTGCTTTTGACTAATTTAAGGGAACAAGTTTATATCATTAAGCTAAAATAAATAAGAACATGATTGGAAACTGATGCAGTCGTTTAAGACTTAGACAGTTTTGTCTCTCTTTTCCCTAGATACAGTTCCTTTAATATCTCTAAATTATGCTGTGAGGAAAATGCTTTCACTGCCATCTAGATTTGGATTGTTTGATAAATTAGCAGGAAAGTTAGAAAAATGCTTTTTCTCTCCCTCTCTGAAAGCCATAGGAACATTGTATATAGTTTCTTCTCTTTGTCTCTGAATATTATAAACGACTGAGCAGATTGTGAGTTGTGGGTGTGAGTGGCAATTAAGTTAATAATTGTTCATAGAATATAGAAACTGCATTAGAAAATGGAGAAATTCCTGCCTCGTTCTCTGCTCTTTTAGGCAGTGAAAATATGGTCATTATTATGTCAGATACTCCACTGAGTAATATGCATTACTTTTCAAATAAGATACTGGGTGGCCAACTGGCAGAGCATTTTTGGATAATGTTTGTAAATGCTGTAAACCTGCAAGCATTTTTATTATTGCTCAAAGATTACAAGTAAGGTTAGAGCAAGGCTGAATTTAGAATTATGGGAGGTTTCAAGCCAATGTCTTTTTAAGATGCAGCAAATAAAAATTCAAGGAGGGTATAATTTCAAAAGTTTGTTTCTATTCATGGCTAGGGACACTTCTGTGTCCCTTTCTTTTTTAAGGTGGACTTTATAATTTTGCTCTTCCTGCTTTTTTTTAAAAAACCAAACTTTTCTTAGGTAAAACTACATAATTTTCTCACTTCCTAGACACTGTGGTTCCAGTGCTATGCCAGTTCTTTTTATTTTAAGTCCCAATATGCCATTAACAAAGTCTATTTCTTTAATCTTTTGACTATCAAACTTCAGTGATCTCTGAAGCCATCTCATAGTAAATACTTGATTTTCTCATTGTGAAAATATGGTGCATTCTGGAGATTTGAGTGGATTTATATTTCATCCTTTGTACTATTTGCCAAGAACCAATATTTTTAGTAATTTATTACAAAAGATTTTTTTTAAAAAAAGAAGACTGCTATTTATATTATAGGGTTGGTGTATGCATTTAATGGTATGTTAGTTCAAGTGGAAGGAAGAAAAAGAATAGTATAAAATGTGCAGCTAGGTCTAGTTTTTTGCACCCATTATGATTTGGCATCTTTCCATAGACTTCACTGGAATTATAATCTGTGCCAATGAGCATAATATGTGGTTTCCAGAAAATATTCACTTTAATTCACTTGGCTAGACATAGATTTCTGTGGATGAAGCTTAAAAAGACATATTTTTATATTTTTCTTGAATATTTCTTTCAACATGGTAATTAAGATAATGGATCATGCCCCCACTACCATCTATGAATCGGTGAGACAACTGTGCTTGTCTATGATAATGCATATCACAACCCCGAGGCAAAGCACACGAGAGCTGGGGAAAGCATTCTCGGGGAGAGCTGTCTAACAAAATGCATTTCTACCTAAGGCAACTAATATCCTCTGAAACCTATGAGTCTGTTTAGCAAGACTAACTCGATGGGAATTCCAATTAGGGTGTCCTCACTAAAGATGTCTCTGTTATCTATAACTTTGGAGACCACCTACGTCACCAATTAGTAGATCTTGAGGTACATGAAATTCTTTTAACGAATTAATATGTACATGCTCTTGGAAGCTGTGGGCTGTGTGGGGATTTATGCCTCTGTGCTCGTGCTGCTTTCCTCTGTTTCTTCCAATGACATTTCTTGTTGTGTCTGTCTGTGGTAATGATGACCATCCAGCTAATTTTCAGAGGATCACATTGACACTAACCTTTGGCTCACCCATCTGTTCCTCGCTTTATTGCTTCAAATGTCTCCTTTCTGACTCATTGTTAAACTGGAATAGAAGCAAATTCCTCCAAGCACAGCAGGGCTCTGCTGGGCCATTTCTGACTGCAGAAGGCTGCTTACTGGAGTCCTCTGATTCAGTTGTTCTCGTCATTCAGGATTTCTCACCACTGAACATCTTGCTGGATGCTGATGGCAAATACAACATCTGTGGGTGATAGTAGGCTTTCATCCGAAAATAACAAGGGAACACAGCTCATCTCCCATCTTCTGACATGGTTTTTAAGCTCCCTTTGGGTCTCTTCTATTCAGGAAATGAGTAGTTCTTAGGTTGTTAAGCTCAGCATAAACATACAAAACTAAAGGTTAGGATGGTTACACCCTTTGGGTTTCTGTTGTGACATAATAAATAGCAGAACTACAGGTAGATTTCTATTGCAAGAATGCATAGACATATCAAATATCAGAGTCTTTTCAATCATTCATTCATAATTGCATATATATTGATTGGCAAAACCTTTAACAGTGCCAGAGTTGTATAAACAGAAAAAGCTACTAAATCTAGTGTATATTATGAATTTAATGTTTTCTGTATTAGCATTTTCCCACTTTTTTTTTTTTTTTTGATGGGGAAAGTAAAGAACGTTTTAATTTTAAATGAATGAATGTTTAATTTCATTTCATTCTTATTTACTCCTGATTTTGTCTGACACTTTTTTAAATAGAAAATATTTCATTTTTTATCTTTTCCAACTGCAAAAACAAATATACAAATATACAAAACAAAGGAAAACCCCCAAATTAAGAATATAAGAATGTTATAATTACACCAAGCTAGATTTATTGCTTTGGGAAATTTGGTCCTCCAGATTGCCTTGCTTTCAGTGCACTCTAATAAAATATATTTTTATGTAATTTAAAACATATGTTTTGAAGTGTGTTCTGCAGCAACTGAAGAAAAATGTGAACAACGGAGCCATTAAAATTGCAGTACATTTTGCATACCTTAAGTGCAGATACTAAGAATTATTTTGCATTGCAATAATCTTATCCTTTATATTAACTTGGAGTGTCAGGCTAAAACACTGGGCCTGAGTGACAGTTAAAGGATGGATCTTTACTCTCCAGTCCAACAAGCTACATTGAAAAACAAGGAGGGGGGCAGGGAGGCAACAAAATTGTCAAGTAGATGAATACCGCCCCTTAATATCAGCAGTAATGGAGAAACTGTTTGCCATCATGCAAATCTGTGCTTAGCCAGCAAAAAACATCCTCCAAGGTTTTCCATCAATGTCAGTTTCATACCAACATGGTTTAAAACTACTAGCCTAATGTAATATAAAAGCATCATACACTTATTTCCCAATTTTTTTTTTCTATTTAGTAGAATATTTAGTGACTAAATTTGATGGATATCTATTTGTATGTGCTTTCTTATGAGAATATACAGTTTTTAAAGTAAAATAATAATTTATTTTTAGACTATTTGATATATATTTTGGTATGCTACAGTCAATGCTATGGAGAAAAAAAAGAGGTAAACCATATTTCTCTGTAAAGAACAGATGTACTTTAGCTGACTATTTGCAAGTATAATAGGAAGCTGTGAGTTTGGGACTTGAAAAATGGTTATGTTACTTACAGGAAACGTATCAAAACTGAGAGACAGCTGGAAATTGCAGTAGATGAGACACTGGAAAATTCCAGGAACCTCCTGCCAAAATCAGATACAGAAGTATTAGATCCAAATGGATTTAGTTGCCTTTCATCTACACAGCTACCTACATATGCACATATTATACATCTCTTTGAATTACATTTATATTACCTGTACATTTGCAAGACAGTTTTTTGGGGTTTTTACCCCTGTAAATATTTTACCTAATTCAAAATCTTATCCCCATCTGAGACTGCATACATATTCTGAAAAACCTGAACATCTGACAAACTGTCTATGTTTAAAAACATTTTTAAAAATCCTGCAAAAATCCTTTCAGACCACTGTCATTCTGCTTGTTGTGCACACTAGCATTGATATGTTTCCAGAAAGACTTGCAAGATTCATGCCATTTTAGCCTGTGGATGGCTCTGAACACTATCTCTTCTCTTTTTATGCATAAGCTATTTTGAAAGTTGTTTTAATTCTACCTGTTCTATTGAATATTAATATTTCACTGTCTATCTTTTCCCACTTATTTCCCTGAAATCCCTCAACAATGTGAATGAAAATCCAAATATTCACCCAAAATACTTACAACTTTCACAGTTCAAATAACATGAGGGTAGAATTGGACTCCCAGGAATTAAAGTTACAGTAATAAAATATATCACTATAGATAGACTACTAACGTGAACAGGGAGAATCCTTACCTTGCTAAAGATATTCTAATGGATATTTTCGATATCTTTTTACAGGATATCTGCTGGTCCAAAGTCCCTTTTTAATTTTTTTTTCTACAAACTGAGAACAAATGTGGGTCTTTTAAATTGTTTGTCTTCCTTTTTTGTCGCTGTTCATTGTATTTATCTTGTGAATTGCTTGTATTTTGCTGTCTCTTAATATCATATCACCTCCAGAACTGCAGCTTGATTCTAGAAGTGAAACAAATGAGGAGATCCTTAAATAAAATTATATAATAAGAGAACAATGAAGCACATGAGACCATGGTATGTAGCTTTTAAAGGGCTTTTTTTTTTTTTTTTTTTTTTTTTTTTTCAGTGTAAGAACCAGCTGAGAATCTATGTATGGAAAACACCTGGCTTATTTTCTCTCTGAAACAGAGATTTCAGCTCTGGAAAAAAAAAAAAGCTGAAGGACCTATGGTGCTGTAAATATTTAGCGTATTCAGATTAGAGTGTCCAATGGCATAACAAATAGGTGTCCCAAGGAAATTTAGTAGTACCAGGAAAGCTCCAGAGAATGTTTAGATAATATCAGAACATTCTGTTACATTATAATACTGGTGTTCTGATCAAAAGAATAAGAAGAGTAATTTTGGTGACCAAATTTAGTAAGTAAATTCCTTCTCGTCTATCAGAAAAACTTCCTTCCATCTATCCCTTCTCTGTCTTCCTCACATCCCAAAACTGAGATCTCAGGGTGTTTCAGCTCCATTTCCTCATGATGAAAGTTTTGATTTTTTTTTTTTTTTTAATTCAGGATCTGAGAGAATGCAGCACATGTATACATGAAAAGATAAACAGAGAAAAGCTATTACCATGAACAAAGAACTCTGCTTTCCTTGATCAATTACTTGGTAATTATTAACAGTTTCATTGTTTGATTTTCTATTATGTAGAATTTTGAGGCAAAGAACTCAAACCTGACAAACAAAGTGCTCTATAAACATTAATGAAGTCTTGGAACAAGCTGTGAGCCAGGTAATTATTATTAGGTTAATTCTACAAGTGGTACCCTGAATCACAGGAATTAAATTAGTTCTGTGTCAAAGAAGTATTCAATGGCAGAGCTTAGAAGTCACGTATTCCAGTTTCCACTTACTTTATTAGACAATGCTCTGTTGCTTAGAATCAGCAGTTTTTGAAAAGTTGGGCTTTTAAAAAACCAACATATACATTGTTCCTTGTAAAATAATGAAATTATTAATATTTATATCAAGGCAGAAAAGTCCTTGACCTAAAAGGAAGGAGTTACACAGTGATGTGGTTGAAGGCAGCAGAAGTGACATGGGAAAGAAACACACAGGTGTTATTAGGAAAGGACAAGGAGAGAAAAGAAAAATTAACCCTCTGATTCCCTCTGGTGAATCTGCTATCTCACCTTCTGTACAGGGATCAAATGATGCAAAGGTCTGATAAATTCTCAGAAGAAAAACAGTTATTTCAGCAGGTGTCTCCAGATATTTTTCTCATTATGTGCCTCTTCAAAAATGACTGAGAAATTAGTAACAAGTAAGCTCCAGGGAAAATGTAATATTTTGTTCCTAATATTTTCTATTTTTCTGTACTGAAAAAAACAGTATAGGAAGTAAAAGTGATATAGATATAGATAATTACATAGAAGTGTACAAATAGTAACAAAAATACAGGAACAGCAGAGAAGCACTTGCAGTGGACAATCTTCTTGTAGCAACACATCAAGGTCAAACCTTACCAACTACCTCACTGAAATATGCAAAACTCATTCTCACTAAGCTATTGATCCTCTGAAATGTTAGACACCTTTTTGGAAAATGTACTAGAGATTGTGGGAAACAGCGTTATGAAGCACCCACTGAGTTTCATGAGAGTATATGTGAAAATACAAGCAGTGTATAAGATATGCTCTCTGATTATAGTACAGTAAACAATGATTTAATTATTTCCCAAAATCAAAAGAAGCCAGATCCAAGCATGTGAGGGGCACAGCAATTCAAATGTAGATCTATTCCTTTTATGTGAAGTTTACAATATTTGCTGACAGGTTGAGAAACAAACCAGGGAATCTAAGAAGCTAAATGCCTAAGTCTCAGCAACTTGATCCCAAGCTTTTCAGCTGAGACCATGAGAAGCGGACAGCCCCCAGGGATGTGGCTCACAGGAGAACCTGCGAGGCATACTAACAAGTGGGTTAGACCTGCATCATGTAGCTTTTTATAACTTTTTTTTTTACCTATATGGCTTTGTATATGTGATCCATCAAGACAGCTTTGATCCTTTGGAGCACAGCAACTGACAAGAAAAAAAAAAAAAAAGGCTAGGAGAAAAGATACACATATAAAGAGTTGGGGATTATAGGGGCTTGGCTGTGATGGACAGACACAGGCACTCACTGTCTAAAACATAACACTAGGCATAATACTTCTTTTTTTTTAAACACAAGCTTTCCCAATATCCTACAATGTTTCACAGAGAAAGACCCACACAAATACTTTGAACAATGAGTATAAAGAGTAAGAGAACAAACAGAAAAAGACTTGGAAATTTGAAAAGGAAGATTCACTGATGAAATACCCAGGAAAGAGACAGAGCCCAGTCAAACTTTCCTGTCTCAGACCAAGTCACAAAGGACCCTGTGAAGGCTGATTCTAACCTTTGTGTGCATCACTTTAGCATGGTAGCTGTGAGCACCACAGAAAAAGAACAATATTGTTATGTGGATGCACTCAAGGAGACATCTTTTGACTGCTTTTTTTAGTGCTGAAGGGAGGAATTTATTTTTCAGTAGACTCTAAATTGTTGTTACCCTTACTTACAAAAAACAAACCCTCAGGAAATTCAAAGCGGCCATTTAAGAGCTGTAGACCTGAAACTTTGAAATAATGGAAAAATTAAATATTTCAGGGTTCACGAGATTCAGCTACTCCACTCATTTAGCAGAGATTTCATAAAACTTGACTTTAAATGCTGTGCTATATAATGCATGATTATATATTTAAATCCCTTTTTGACCTCCTAAGTGAACACTACTTTAAGAAAAGACGTTACTAATGGGATTGAAAACATACAGTAAAAAAAAATACAATAAAATATGCAGTCTCGCTCCCACTAGAATTTCTGGCCAAATTAGACAAACTTGCACTACAAGTGGGTTTGAAAATGTAAAAACAAGTTAGAGTCCTTTGGTTTTAGGAATTTCAAATATTTGGGATTATTATTTCATGTTCATGAAGAGATGCATTTTTATTCTGATGTTAGGTTTTTTAATATTTAAACTTAATTTCTTTCTATATTATCATTTTTGGAGTGTACTGGTGAACTTCATATATAAATATATATTATTTTATCAGATTGAAGGTACAAAACTGTATCATTTGAAATATTCATGCTTTCAATAAAAAAGCGCCAATCAAAACATGGTGGTCCAACATTGATAATTCAGAAAATGCAACATATTTTGCTATACTTCTTTTTCTTTCTTTTCCATCAGTGCCTTTATTCTCTGCTCTCTCACAATGTCCATATTTAGTTTTATTTCCATGACTGTGCTTGAGCTGGTTCAGCTCTTAAAGGCTCCTTGCAGTAAGTTCTGCTGCACTCTGTTCATCTTTCAATTCCAACCATCCCCATTACTCATAAAGCTTGACAATGTACAAGTGAGTGTCTCTCCTGTGTGCTCAAATTTGTACCCTTTGTCCACCCCTATCCTCACTATCAGCCCTATCAGCCCTATCCCTGTCCCTAGAAATGGTTATTAGTACTTTTGTGGCCAAGTTTCTTACAGAAGTAATCATTTTCCCCTCCTTGGGATAATTTCATTACATCAGACTTCTTCTAGTACCTCTTTTTTTGTTATTTTTTTTTGTTTCACAATTTAGTGAGGTTACTTCCTGCTACTTCTGTTGGAGGGTTTTCACCCACCACTATTCAGATAAAAATTTCTCTCACCGTGTTTTAGAAATAGTCTTTGGGTTTGCTGACTGCCCTTCAGAAGGAACCTCTTCACTGATTTCAGCAGCCAGCTTATAAACCCAGAAATGGATAAAAGAGTTGTTGGCAGTTGACAAAGTTGTCAAGGATGTAAGAACTTTGTCAGAATTCTCACAGAATTTTGGATTCTTTTGTAATTGTCTTTGATATCAAGTGAAGCTTTATGCTGTACTTCATTCATTGCAGCCACTTTCAATATACTTATTTTATTCTGATTTTATCTGTTTACCGGTCATTCCAGCTTCTGGATATATCCAGATCTACAAGAAGTTCCAACAAAGACTTTGGGTTATTCCTTCCTGTATTTTTATGCTATTTCTAGTTACTTGGAAATCTTAGAATGATGTAGTTCAGCTTCACCCTAGTGATCATCTTTAATACATGTAGAAAGTAGACTGAAACTGTTGCTAGCCTGGATATTTTGAAGGCAAACTTTGGAAGCTTCACTTCTTTCTGGTTTTGTCATTTGTACAAAATGCCAAACTAATCAAGTCTATCATGTTTTGAAGGAAATTAATCTATTTTACTTAAAAGAATGATCATTTTGCATTAAATCTGATGCCAAATTGAAATTTTTACTTTTTTTTTGTTTATTGCAATGAAAGAAATAGAGATATAAATATGTGATGAAGTCTCATTAATCATACTCTTCATAAAGTAGAAAAGTGGGTTGCCAAAATTTACTTAGGGAAATTAGATGCCTAAGTCCCTTGAAGTTTACAGATACTTTAAAAGTTTCATTAAATAAATAAAACCCTATTTAAAATTATGATCCAAGTCTCCTTGATTTGCAGCAAAAGTATCACCATTGACTTCTGTTTACGTTTTAAGTCCTAAAAAGCATGACTACACAAAAGGTTAAGTAAAGAATCGAAAATTTGCCTGTTTTGGCACATGTTGAGTTATTCTTTAGAAGGATGCTGAACTAATGTCCTTGCTGTTGTAAAATATTAAGCAAGAATATATAATAGCTCTTGACACATAGGAGTGCAAATTTAAACAAAAGCAGAGCTCATATATTGCTTTTACATTCTATCTGCCAGTCAAGCTGAGATGTTATAAAGAATGGCAAAGCAATTTTCAATCATGTATGGTAAATCGTGTAGGTCAAATTCTTTTATGTAAATCTCTTTCACTTGGGTGTTTAAATTTCAATAAAAATGTAATGATAAAAAGTATGGTTTTTATTTCTCCTTCTTTCTCTAATTCATTTTGAGTTTTGGAGAACAAGTGTTTTATTGAGCATGACACCTAAAAGAGGCATTGTTTTAAAAAGGTGTTAAAACAAGAGTCACATATGTTTTGGATAATGGAAGTATTACAGGAGGCTTCCCCACACAACCTTTCTTTCCTGTAAGCTGGGGCTCATGGAGCTGTTTCTGTAGGTTAGTTTGAGTTCACTTGAACTCTTCAGATCACCACATGAGTGTAGCTTATCTGATGACTTACAGCAGCATGGTGCATTTCAGAGTTTCCGATTCTTATTTTGCTTTTCATTGCTGTTTTCATATGAGAGGTTCCCTATGTAATGAAGATAAAATATTCTTAGTGATAAATTGTGCCTAAAATTAGACAGTAACTTGCTTCTCTCAGCCCCTAGGAAAAAAAGAAAGAAAAAAGAAAAAAAAAAGAAATAGAATTTACTGGTTTCAGAACTTACCTAATAATACATGCTTTTCTGAGTCAGAATTCAGTTGTCATGTCAGGTTTTCACTTTGTAGTGAACAGCCTAAGGAAATGGATCCTAGGCTGATCTCCCTTCAATATGTAGATGACTGCATGGCCTCTGAAACACTCAGCCTTTTTGCCTGCCTCATTATTTACTTTTGAAGTGAAGAAGAAAGATGACATGCCCCTCTGAGAGCTAGAGTATTTCCTAGCAGCAAGATTCACTTTCATGTGTGATGTGGGTTAGATCCCAAACATTGGATAATATGACACATACTATGCTATTGTACAAGTTGTGAATAATAAACATTAGAGAAATCCACACAGGGAATACCACATACTTTTGGGGCAAAATCTGAATTCAGAAACATAACTGCAGCTCAGGGAAGATTTTAAACACCAATCAAATGGAATGCATTTGTGTGTATCTTCAGTTGTAGAATTATAGTCCCTTGCAAATACAAGGAGATGGGTTGGTTTACAGCATTGGAGAGTAAATATTTGTGGTTTTATTCTCTTTTGTCTGAAATATGATTGTCCCAGGAATTTTTGGAACAAGTTAGTGCCAATGTTTGTACCACAGAGCTAAAGAAACTGTGGTCTGGAGTAAGAAGAACAGGGCAAGACTTAATGCTTTTGATTTTGATGAATTATCTGGAAGTTTATACTATTTCCTATCCTTAACCAAATCTAAAACTAGAAAAAAGGAGCGATGAAAGCAAATTGAACACAAACAAATCTTTGTTGGGATTAAGTCAACTTTTTTTTCAGAATGCCTTTGGATTTCAACATTAAAAGAAGTTCTGATCATGAAATGAAAAAAGCATTTCTAAGGAACAACTTAGAATATTTTGTTCATTTTCCAAACAATTTGAGGCAACATAATGCGATCCACTATTTTCTTTCTGAATTTTGACTTTGACATCTCAATCTTTTCAATTAAAATTTGTTTATTTTGCACAGGTTCCGAAGTACCATCATTATGAGTGACTATTGGCAATATGCAGAGAAGGGGAAGAAGTAACTTTCACTTCATTTAATGTTCAAAAATCTGTGGAAAAGTTTGGTCAAAGGAAAATTCAGACTGAAAACCAAATGATTTAAAGATTCCTCTTTTGTTTTTCTTAACCCTTGCTCCTGTTAGAGACAATGTAATGCAGCTCAGTTAAATTTTTTTTTTTACACAACATGCTATTAACTTCCTAGCACAAGATATTGTCATACACTAAATGTTGTGAATAGTATCACTAAATTAGATAACATTGGTGACATTAATCTGTCTTTCTTCTTTCTAGACACTCCTGTAGTTTTGTCTTGGTCAAGAGAAAAGCTTAACAGCAAACAGAATTCAATGACTACTTTGAGTTATGAAGAATAAGAACATTTATTCCCTTGTGTGTTTTAGAAGCTTGTCAGGGATTGCACAAGGACACTCTCACACGTAGTATATTGTTTTATATTTTTTCCTTTGCCAATATATTCTCTCCAGACAAATTCTCTGGATAGCTCTTCCAGAATGTGGTCTGGTAGGGATCAATTCCTGCCACTTCCTCTCACCTGGAAACCCTGTTTGGAAATAGTTTTTAATTCTGTTTGTTCCTAAATAGTCCCAGCAATAATTCATCCTCATCCACAGTTATCTCCTCTGTTATCAACTTAAAAAACCCCATACCTTCTGCTTCATAAAGTGTTAAGTACATATTGGTAACTCCCTGTATGTGAGCTGAAAGGGAACATCGACAGTACTCTTGCTGATGAGAATGGATCCTTTCGTTTATATCATACAAACTCAGCTTTGATTCATCTCTGCACTACCCTTACGTTCTTAAAGAGTATCAAAGACATACTATAACATCAGAATCAGTCAATTTTACAGAAAGTCTCTGACACTTTGTCTGTGGGACAGCACAGAAAGTTTATCACTTTGTCATGTCATCCAAAAATGAAGTAACTTCTAAGAACCATGTTTTACAAATATTCGCTCATCTGTTTATCTTTATACTCTGAGAACAACTTTGGGTTTTTTTCCAGAGTTGCCTGCTGAGTCTTCAGGTCAACGTGTGTGAGTTCATGTGGGACTGCAGACTAATAAGGCAGCAATCTTCCTGTCAGTTCAGGACTACATTATCTACTCCAAATGAGCTCAGGACTTTGTCATGGAATTTCAAATGAGAATACTAAAATGCACAGCCACATACATGACAAAAAGGATATAAAAACATATGTACTTGATTGTTTTGGCTTTAAAAAATTAATCTGTTCATATGGAATCTCAAAAACACTGACAAATTCCTCCGTGTTAAAATTATCTAATTTCATCTAGTATTAACATGGAAAGATGGAAAGATATTTTTATCCTTCTACCCACTTGGCCTATGTCTGTGAAATAAATATTTTTTAGTAATGTTACATTGTGGGAACCTGCTGTGGGAACCATATTCTGCATGATCCTCACTTTTTGTTAAAGACATGTAAGACAAGCTTTAGTGAATTTAGTGAGCAGACCATTGAACACCCACGCTGCAACTGATTACCTGTGTTTTAGGTGCAAAATATTAATAATAACCAAAGTGTAAAAGGAATTTAATTTCTTCCTTCCTTGACTGTCTGGTTTTTTCTGTCTTTTTTTCCCCTCAAGTTTAAAATGTCACTCTTTAAAGCACTCAACAGGTACAGTAAAAAATAAGTAATAGAATGGAATTTTCTAATATCAACTGGACTGCATTTGGATAATACTTTGGGATTATCATTCCCTTGTAACTGCAACTACTATTAATAAGAATGATCCAGAAATATTAAGAGAAAAACACTGTGCTGGTGATGGAGAGCTCTTTCAATACTTCTGTGTACATATCCATGCCTTCAATGATATTCAGAAAACGCACTAGTGGAATATCAGAGACACCTTCTTCCAGATAGGAATAACACATCACTAATAAATGACAGAAAGGATTGAAATTTAATAGTTCCCTTTTGGATAAATAAATGACAATAGTAATAAAATAATAATAATACATTTTTTAAATTTTGCCTTAATATTTGATGTCAGTAGCTCATAATGAAGTGCAGAATTTGAACTTGGTAAACTTTTTTCATTGCCTCAATGTAGTATTGATTCCCATTAAAACTTACTGATAATAATTGAATGATAGTTATTAGAGTCATAGACCACAGTCTTAACATACTTTGCATAGCAAAACACTTTATTTGTATTTTTCCACAGAAAAGATAACCTACTTCATGAATATAAACTGAACAATATATTTTCTATATTATCTCTTATATCTCTTGTATTTCTCTGTACTGAAAAGAAGTTTTACTACTACAGGCATACACAGTACTTGGAATTTAAATATTTAACATTTAAAAGAAAGTAAGATGGAACAGTAGTTATACTTGAGTTTGTATGTATCTGTCTCTATCTGTATGTTGTATCTATTTGTCTCCAAATGCCTGTTCTTTGTCATATGATTATTCTGCCAAAGTATCTTCATTTTTCTAGTTTTTCCACCTTTCAGTTAGCTCCCTTCTGTTTTTTCTGGAAACTGACAATGCAATACACAACCCTTGTCATTGTTAAATCAAAGATGACTGGATAACTTGCACTCATATTCTGATGGAATACTCACCAGGCCAAGCAGATCAAAGCGACTAACATTCAGGTATGATATTACTTTCATGAGAGCTCTTAATTTGACTTCTCCCCACCGAGGTTCTGGTGTCATAAGAACATAAATATGATCTACATAAAATAGAAGAATCAGACCTACTTCTCCTAAATTTGGCTGAAGGGGGCAAACAAACAAGAACAACAAACAACCACCAAATAAACAAAAACCTCAAATCAAACCCAAAAACCTGAAAACTCTTTCCAAAAAAAAAAAAAAAAAAAAAAAAAAAGGAAATCAGGCAGGAACTGTAAACTATTTGGTACTGATTTTTTCTAAGTTTCTATAACATTAAAATGTAAGCCAGAGTACTTAAACTGTGGTTGGTTTTGGTTGGTTGGTTTTGGTTTGCTTAGTTTGGGGTTTTCGTCTTTTTTCTCTTGTAAAGAATTGCAGTCCCTTACCGGGGATTTTAAGTGTCAGATCTGGGGATTCACTGCCATGAACTATTGCATTAGCTATCAATTTGCTTTGGGACATTCAGATATGTGTGGGGCCATGGTCATTTTTTGAAAGAGCTGGGTTTGCATGTACCTAGATGGGAATGAGTCACCTTTTTCAAAGCATTCAGCAACAATGCTATGCCGTTTTTCCTGGTGTATTTATTATTTAAAACAAAGCAAAACCACACAAAAAAGCAGGTCCCCCAAAAGATGAAAACAATTTTTAAAAAAACAAAAAAAAAACTTAGAGAACCTATAGTCTATAAATTCAGTTTAAACCAAATATGAATCTTAAAAAACAGATGTGCAAAAATCATTAATTCGTTGAATGGCATTTAGCAAACTTTCCATATTACAGACTGAAAAATAAGGACCCATGTTCCATCCTGAAGATGTTTAAAAAATTACTTAATATGTTCAAAATGATCAATTAAAATATGTCACAACTTATGGGATGAAAGATAGAGGTAAGTCTTTCCCTCCACTCAGCATTTGTGAGACCCCAAACTGGAATAGAGAAGATCCCTCATGACAATCAGGAAACACTTTCTTACAGTGACTAAGTAGTATCAGAAGTTGCTCAGAAAAGCAGATGAATCTTCCACTTTGGTGATATCTAAAAGCTATCTGGACATTGCCTGGGATAACATGTTGAGCATGGAGGTCAGAACAGTTGACAAGCAAAGGTCTCTTCCAACCTCAGTCAGTCTGTGATTCTGTAACACAACAATCCAGTCTTCCTTCTGAACTATTTTTTGTTCTCCTTTTAAATTAATGCAATACAATACATACACTTAGGGATTGAGATCTACTATTTTACTTTTCTTCCTGTAAAGAAATCACTAGCCCTCAGAAATATTTCTGAGAAGAGACAAATGTTCTCTTGTTCCCTGCTCTGGAGGACAACTAGTTCACACCACTTTAAGGTCAAAGCTTCCAGGTTTTCTTAAATACATGGCCTTCATAGCTTATTTGTACTCCTGACCTCTCTAAATTTTGCTTTTTAACCACTCCCTGAATACTGCAAAATATTAATATTTTGCACCTAAAACACAGGTAATCAATTGCAGTAATAATAAGTAAAAAGTTCTTCAGTAATGATGAATACTTATGTAACTGTACACTTTACAGATATTGAAATTTTATGTAAGATTTTCTTTTCTTGATTCTGTTGGAAACAGAAAGACAGCATTTTGTACCATGAGTTAAATGTTGTCATTTTTTTTTTCCAGAGCTGCTCAGTTTAATTAGTCTTTAATTACTGGTTAATTATTCTCTAAGTAATCTGCTTTTCATTCACATATTTAATAGCCATGGCAACTTGAGGTGAGATCTTTGTACATGAATTGGAAAGAGAGATATCAAAGCAACTTACACAGAGTAATGCTTAACTCAGCATGACTTTTTTAAGATACAAGATTTCCTTTAAATAAGATTTTCAATCTGATTCTTCTGGCGCTGCTAAATAGCTTCTGTAAGTGATAATTTAAACATCATGGCTTACTTCTCGCTTGTATGATTTTTTTTTTGGCCCCTGTGTTCATGTCCCCTCTTCATGCCAGCACTAACAGAGTTTCACAGGATGTGCAGATCTCTGCTGGGATAACAACATCTATCAGATGTCATGCCTCAGCATTTCAACCACTCAAATTCAGCAAGACTTTCCCTAAAGCACAACTGGATGAACATATTCCAACTCTGTTTTGATTATCTACTCCTTCCTGGACCCCTGCAAGTTCTTTCTTCTGGAATAATAAAGATGAGACAATGACTGGGGCAGATCTGAGATGTGATGGAAAACATCATCTAAGTGCTTTGGTGGTAACTTACAGCTCAGATCCTGGCAGAGATGCAAGACTTGAGGTTTAGGAAGGGAAGTGTCCTCTCTGTCAAACTGCTATGGGAATAGTGAGTTTTTCAGTTCAGTAATTTTTTTCCTGGTGAGAATACTTAGTCATACCCCCCCAGGCAATTTCCAGCTGAAAGACTACTCTAGATTTGGCACCCAGCTTGACGATTTCTGTGATCTGCCTGGAAACACACATTATTGCCTGAAAACATGCTAGATAAGATGTGTTAGATCAGACTTTGAAGTAAATAAATGAACAATTTGTCAAAATTTATGTGGGAGACACTACCTTACACCGTGCAAGACATTTCTAATAAGGGATTTTTCTTTCATTCCTTCTCCCTTTCCTTCTCTTAAGTATTTTATAATAATCCAAAGAAAGGTTTGGTGTAGCAAGGAAATTTCTATTTAATATTTCTGCAGACATTGCCTCTTCATTCAAAGGAATATTTCTTCATTTAAAAGTCAGAAATTTTAGTCAGTAGAGCTTGTCTGTCAATCTTTCTTGTTTTGAAGGATACCCCAAAATTCTCTAGAGGAAAGACTTCTAGACAAATCAGTAGTAACTTTACACCTTGAGACAAAAAAAGCAATATACCATCCACGCAGTAACTTAATAAGACGTAAACCTCAACTGCAACTTGTAGACTGTTTATGATTGTACGAAAGAAATAAATTGCTCAGCAAAGAAGAGGCAAAGTTTCTAAGTAAGACCTGATGTCAGAAATACTGAAATACTGAGAAGGAAAGGAGAGAAAGATACACTTGACAGAACTGATTCCCATCAAATATTATTTGCATTTTCTGACAAGACATAGAAAAAGTTGTGGCCATAGATATGCACTCATATATGAGGTGAGGAGACAATGGGAATAAACTAGTGCTTCCAATAGGCACTCACACCCAATTTTGTCTTATTCTTTTTGATCACTATCCTGCTGCAATGTGTAAGAAAAGAGAAGGAGTTTGCTTTCTATAGAAGTGACAAAGATGTGGAGAAGGTCCCTGACCACTAATATTTGTAGGTATAGATAGACATCTTACATTTTCCCTTCACTTCCTCAACCACATAGGATGTAAGAATGTGTAGAAACAAATTAATTTGGGTTTTCAATTAGAGGAACACAAGACAGTAATCTTATCAGTATATTAGATCATGAATAAGACAGGTATTTCTCAGAGAAATAAAGTCAAAAAGACAATAAAAAAAATCAGACATGAATTTGTCTTTTCAGCTGTGGAGACAGCTTGCTGCAAACCAAAAAAAAAAACCCTCAACAAACATCACCACTTCTAACAACAAGTGTGCCTGAAATCATGGAGAGTTTGCATCCTCAGCATGGGAGGAGGTGAGATATCTGATTCCATAAGTGGCTTTTTCTGTCTGAAGAAAGAGATAGGTTAACATGTAAGAACAGCATAACCAATTCTTGGGAATACATCCATTATTCAAATGTAAATTCTATGGCAATTATAAATTGAAGTCAGTGAAGTTACAGTGGTTACAGTTGAGGGAAGAAATTAGATATTAGTTCAGAAGTTTTATTTTTTGGGACAATGATGAAATGATTCTACTGTAGCTTGTTATTCAATAGTGTTTAAAAATTCTGTACATACATTTTACTTGGCTGAACTTAACATACCAAAATAATTTTGCTCTGTTTGTTATGAAAGTTGATTTAATATAGTCCATTTTCTTTGACACCAGATTTCAATAAACTTCAATTCAACCCTGGGAATACTGAACGGATTGAAGAAATTAGCATATCTATTTGAAATATTGTTACGGAGAAGGAAAAACCCAGGATATTTGATTTTCAATAAAACTTCTGGTAAAATTTGAACTTCTATAAACTGATCCCTAGCTTTTTGAAAGTAAGAGGAACCAATTTAAAAAAAATGAAATTGGAGCTTGAACTGGGGGGGGAGGAGTGAACCAGCAGGAAAATACTGGTCATTATAATACATGTTATCAACAGACTTCCATAAATATAATCCCAATATCTAAAATTAAATATATTGTGCATATTTGGATTAAAAATAGTCTTTGGTTTATTCTGGGAATTGGTGTACACAAGTTAGAGACATGTACTTTGGATCTCTTATTCTCATTGCTGATTGCAGACTTAATGTAATTGTTATCCAGGACCCACTGTTTTCAAATGAGATTTAGTATACCTTCTCCATTAGACTTCTATAGATGAGTAAAAGAAATTGTAACAAGAATTTTTTGTTTGTGAAAATGAAAAAAAAAAATAGTACCTGTTACCATTTAGAAAGCTCTGTTGCAAGACACTTACAGGAGTTCTATAACTGTAAAAGACAGACCCTGCCTATTGGAGTTGCTGATCCATGATCATCACAACTTCTGGACCAGCTGCACACTAAATAAACTAGACACAAATATAATATTCTGTCACTTCTCTATATGTCAAAATAATCTTGTGGACATAATTTTTATAATCCAGGTATGAGAGGAAATATTGAAAGACACAAGATATTGGTTGTTTCTGTTGTTGTTGGAGTTTTTTTCTAATAGAGTAAACATACATCATAGATATTTGAATCTAAACAGAAGCAACCAAGAATGTTCCGTTTCATGTTTTACCTACTATGTCAAAATTCTTAGTTCTGACTATTTTTTCAGAGAGACTATGATGGTATAAAATGGTTTTTGCCATGACTTGCCTGGCTTCAAGCCAGATTATCTACCCTGTGATAAAGTCCCCTAAAACCCAGAGTGAGACAGTTGGCTTTATTCACTGTCTTTATGTTGGACAGTAGACCATAATAATTGCAAAGACCTACTCATGGTAAAAGATGTCAGCCAAGGCTACTAATCCTGCTGGAATGACAACTACAATACAAAAAAATCTCATGTTTATTTGTTTGAGGCTGATTTAAAACACTTAAAAAATATTGTTTGTTTGTTCATTTGTTTCTTTATTATAGGTGCTTAAGTAATGCCTTAGATCAGGGCCTGGATGTTTATCACCTAGGGTGAGCCCATTAGGATCAATAGCTTTCAAAAGTGCATGATCTTGAAAATTTGTTCCCCAAATATAGCCTTGTGAATGGAAATGTTGTTTTGCATGGGGTGAATCAAGGGGGAGTCTCGATTGTAGCTGTTCCAGAACTGTAATCCTGACTTGGTTACTGGAACCGTGTTTGGCCTTGGACATATCCCAGCTTTGTGCCTCAGTTTTCCTTCCTGTAAGACCTGGAGAACAATGACTGATGCTGAGACCTGAGGAGCTGTTTGTATGGTACAGAGGTGTGAAGTACAACAGTATTGCTTATTCAGTTGTCTAAGAACAGTTTTAAAGAGCAGCTTAGTGAAATCAAGAGTGCTTTTGTCTGATGTATTTATCTGTACTTGTTCCTCTAGATGACCTAAAGGGGATGAACAGCTATTCCTAGGTTAATTGGTCTCCATGGCATCTCTTCTCTAGAGTCTGGAAGGGATATGCTGACTCTAAATCCAAATCCCAAGATGCATTTTAGCAACTAATATAGTAAGTGAATCAGCTGGTTTTTATTAGTTTTTCAAAAAATCTGATGGATCTTAGTCATCTAGAAGTGACCAAATCAAATGACAGCTGCTTTTAGTGTTTTCTCTGCAAATGTAATTTTGATTACTAACATTGCTGTTATATGTACCTCCTACAAGCTAATACTGTAATCCTTCAGTGAAGATTTTCAAGCATTTCAGATATTATCAGAGCTTAAGTACTTGTGTGGAAGATTAAAAATAATAATGAAGCACGTCCTATAAATCAGAATGTCATCCTTCAAATTTGTTGGAGGGTGGTAATTCTTCTGTCTGTTGGGCAGACAAGAGCAGTTGTTATCAATTACTTTAACATGAGTTCACAACACCATCCATAACAGTCCAATATTCATTGATTGTATTATTTGAGCAATTATAATGTCCTTATAGAAGCTTTTAATAACAAAAATATTACATTAGAGAAAAAATTGGTTTCAAGGGAAGTTAGACTTCTAACTGCTTTTAGCAGTTAGCTGAACCCTAGTCTCATTTTTTAGTGATTTAGCCAAAATTATCATGTCAGTATGCCATATTTCTAAGAGTTGCAAAACATCAGATGCACTGGGGCCTGAAATCACATTTTTTCCAAACCTGTGAAGCTGCCATTCAAACATTAGTCTGCAAAATTTCTGATGAAGAAAATGTGAGGCGTAGATTGTCTATGAATAAATCTACATTTCAAAGGTTGAAATCTAGGAGGAGGTAGCAGACTACAAAGACAAGATTTAATACTTACAAGATACAACAGTATCTTGTAAAATTAATTTGTAAAACAGAATCATGTAAAATTAATTTTAAATAAAGTATTTAATGACTGATTGATAGATATAATCCTGGGCCTAGTAACAGGGAAAGCTTTCTTCTGCAGGGTTGGCTATAGAAAACTACTGGATTTGTTTTATAAAATACTCTAAAATACTTTTAGAGAATGATAAGAAAATTAAGGGGGAAAAGTCATATTGCTTTTTAAAACTGATTCATGCTTTTGTGATTCTTCAGGTGCATTTTTCTTCTTTACACTTTACAGTATAAACAGAGAGTGAGAATTTACTCTCTATTTACCTGATCACCTGATCAATTTTCATTGGGAGGTATTGTACCAAGGTCTTAGTTGATGAACAAGCTCTTAAGTCCTAAAATATAAGTCCTAATAAGCTTTATAAGACCTAAAATACATGCAGTGTGAGAGGATAAGACTCTAGCAGGTATATACATTCACTTAGGAACTTTTATTCTTTCATTTTCTGAGAGAGAGAGAAGACTGTCTAAACAATATCAGAAGCAACACCAGCTTGAAAATCTGAAAACAATGTGATGAACTCATCTGGTGAAATATTAAATACAGAGAATCCCCCAACTGATATTTCCAGTCTGGTTGATCTTAAATTATTTTATTATGTCGCTTGGCATGTGACTTATCACAGCATCCCAACATGATCCACTGGAAATATCTCACTGCAGTATAATATATCAAAACTGTAGAAGCACAGGAGGAAACTGATACATCTCACCCTAATGAAATACAGATTTCGTCTATCCATTTTGTTAATTAGCAAAGTACCTCAGATCTAATTATGAATCTATCTTTAATATGCTTGCTTCACCCTGCACATCATGGGCATAGCATGGTAATTATGCTACATAAAACTAAATAGAACTTATGTCCTCTGGTGTTTGACTGCAGAATCTTTAACTTTGTGTTTGGGGATATTTTAATTTCTGAAGTAATTTTATAAAAATATTACTTAAATCAATCCTTCTCTCTCACCTTTACTTTAGCTTTTGAAACTACATTATGAATGCTTGATGATAGAGTACATTTTATTCTAATGTATCTTTAAAACATTTTCTAAACCTGTCTTTAACCACAAGGTTGACAAGACAGTGTCTTGTTCTCATCTGAACTGCTTCACTCCACAAAGAAACAGCCATCATCAGCAATCTCCTTAATTGAGGAAACATGGGGGACAACTGTTATGCTTCTTCAGTACTTAGAACCTACAGAATGGACAAATAGGTCAGTTCTGGAAGACATCTGCAGTCTGGTAGCACTTTCTGCAGGCTTTCTGCAGCACTTTCTGTGCTTTGGTGTACACAGAGACCTTGTGATGAATGAATGAGCTTGGGGTAGAATAAGATGCAAAATATGCAAAATACTTAAAAGCAACCTAGACAGATATTTGCTTTAACCTTGAGAGTGCAGTATCAGTATGTAGGGAGAAGAAAAGTGCTGACTACCAGCCCTCTTTCAGTCCTGTTTCTGGAAGGCACATGGAACATACAGGCAGGGATGTAGCTGTGCTGCAGCAGGACAGACAGCTGGATACTAAGAAAGGGTCATTTTGGATACACAACCAATATAACCTCCTGAGCTATGTCCATTTGATCCCAAATTTCTCCCAGCATTGAACAACACACTACAAAGAGGGGGTAATGAAGAGATAATTGTCACTTGAAGAACTAGAAGCCCTCTTTTTTTGCCTAGTACATGAAACAGTAGAAGATATGTTTCATTTTAAAACTCAGTACAAATGAGGTAGACCTGGTGTGGTAGACTGGGGTGTGAGGAGCAGGACAGGAAAGTGGAAAAGTGCAGTATGAAAATTTTTCTGAAAACTGACTGTAAGGAAAATGACAAACTGATTCAAAGTTTAAATGTCTTGGGAACATATGACTGAAAAAACTTCAAAAATGTAAGATAATATAATAGCACTATTATATATAAGAACTTGAAAGCAGAGGCAACAGCAGAAGTCAAATCTCATGTTAGAGCAGTAGGGGAATGTAGAACTCCCATTGTCTCACACTCAGAAGAATGAGAACCTCATTTCTCCTTCTACTCATTTCTTACAGTAGAAGGAGCAAAATGTAAATACAAAAGTGTCTCTTGACTCCATAAGCTCTCTTGCCTATTTATACTTCAATTATAAATAAAGAAAAGACAGTGTGTCCTAATTTAAAAGGATATTTTTCCTGCCAGAACAGTGGGATGATGAGCTATTAAATGGAGAACAAAGAAATAGTAGTACAATATGTTAAATACAAGTGAGACAGCTATCACATTTCTATTCAATACTTGAAAATATGCCCACCTTTTCTTACACTCATCCTTAAATAGCAATTCTGGCATAATTGTTCTACTACTACATGTAGATTGCTAGTGTCTGAAAAATTTTAATCTATGTATTCACCCATTTATGATAACAGCTATTAGACAAAATTAATAAGAAGTCAGTTGCTAGTACCCACAGGATTTAATTGTTATTTTCAAGGAAGAAGCTGCAAATTTAGTTTCCTGCATTGTTCCTTGATCAATTAATTCTGCTTCAGTTCAGCGCAGTATTTTCATATGTAAGTGGCCATAACTCATTTTAAGAGTTATCTTTTAAAGCTAATGAATGCATGCATAGAAGTGGAGTTAGTTAAAGAGAATAGTATACATTTACCTCTAGATACTGTACTTTCACTGAAAATGCTCTTTCAATTGGAGCATCAGCTGTAATACAGGGTTTGTATGAGATTATTGCAGTTCATGCCTGCCCTTAACTAGACAACAGGTCTAGTTGATTTCTAAATTGACCTTTGATGGGATAGTGAATGTCATTTTGTCCTTTCTTCCTCAGGACTGAATTTTATAGTAGAGGGTAAATTTGTCTTGGACCAGAGACAGGGCTCAGTGATGTCAGTGAGATGTTAGAAGCCAAGACAGAATCTATTGCTGGATGGGGGAGTGGGAAGTGAGTTCCTGAACTGAGTGGTCTAATCCTTGGTCACTCTGAGGAAACACATCAGAGTCCTTCTTTACATAATTGCTAAATTTTGGTTTAGAAAATATATTTTTGCCTTGGCATTGTACCTTCTCTTTATACCTAGTATTGCCCTGGATGACTGCCTTTTAATTTCACTGCCTAATATTAAGAAAGACTTTCTTAGAAGATGAACAGTTTATACTGCAGCCAAAGCAAAGGTCTATTGCACCCATAAAACCAGAACTATACTAAGCAGGATTCAAGAAATATTAGATTTCTTTTAAACTTAGACATAAGAACAGTAAGTAACAATATGTGTAAAAACATTTTTGCACTCTGTAGCCCTGTAAAAACTGTGATGCTTTAGGGAATAAACTTCAGGCCTTCAGCTAACTGTGCCCAGGCAAACTCTGCAAGGCCCCAGTTGCCGTCTGTTAGGAGCATCCCCAATTTTCTGTGAGAACTATGAATATGAACTAGAACTTGTTACGTGGCAATTCTTGCCAGGATGTACAGTTTTGAAAGCATGGAGTATTTAAATGTTTGAAATATAGATATATCTTCAAAACAAGGGCTCCAGAACTATAAGCAACCAATTCACAGACAATTACTGCTCATTGAAAATATGCAACCTTTAAGTAAATGAGGAGCCACTCATTCTGGCTGGGAAGAAAGAGCCAGGCAGCAGGACAGGGAACTTGCCACAGCAAATGCCCTGAGCATTCCGCAGAACCTCTGCCACTGCCAGAGGCCCAGGACTCATACATGTCAAGAAACTGAGACATTTTAGAAAAAGGAAAGATCCCAGACATTTTGCCCACATCAGTGTACCACGTGGAAGGGCTCTGGAGCCTGGTCCCTATGCTGACTGGAGGTGACAGCCAAGGGGACAAGCACAGGGCTGAGGGCTCACACTGGGTGTTTAATATGGCTGCTAAAGACTCACTACTTACCATGTCTACCGAGAGAAACTAAAAATGAGCAAGGATTAAGCATCAGTAAGAAAGGCATCAATGAATGTAAATCTAGTTAAGTTTTTCTTTGGAGTTCAAACTGACCAGGCTTATCAGTCTTATAAACATCACAGTGGTATTTAGGTGTCTGATACATCCTTGTACAGGATGTACAGATATGTTGCTGCTATATCAGTTTGTTTCTTAATACTATTCAGTGGTTTTAGCCCTATATGCTGTACTTTTAAAACAGATGTCTGCAAGATTTTGCTTCATATCTGACCACAGTCTTCATATTGCCAAGATAAAGAGGCCAATTCTCATTTCCTTTTTATATTAGAGCTGCAGGCAAATATCAAGGAATCTGAATAAGCTGCGGTCCAAGGCTAAGCAAACTGAACAGGACATGAGAAATTATGCCTGAAAAACAGCCAGACCTAACAGATAACAATGTGAGAAGATGCCAAATGTTAGTTAGCACTTTTAAGGACTGTCAGGCATTCCTAAGTTTCAGAGGTGGTAAAGGAGGAGGTACGTGGGACCTGAAGCTGAAGATCACAGACATCTGGGAGGGAAACATTTTAGACCTTTTGGAGAGAACAGCTTTGCAGGATAAACAGCACTTAGGCTGCCTTGTTAGTTGAGCATGTAATGCTGAGATTACCTAGTTAGCAGAAAAAGAAATATCAAATTTAACTATGGATGTAGCAAGACTGAGCTCAGTGCAGAAAATTATTACCAGTAATTATTTGGGACATTGCTCGAGTGCAGAAATGATGGTGAAGAGGAGGGTAAAGTAATGGCAAATAAAGGAAATAAAAAACATAAATGATGTGTTTGGGTATACCCAGGGATATCTCCTGTGCTTCACTGCAGCTGGAGAAAGACAATAAAACCAAGTTGTTCCAACCATAACACATGCTAATTCTGCTCCCATGATCAGGAGGAACTGGGGTCAATGGAGTGGGGTGCTTTCCCTTGCTAGCAAGGAAAAACCCAGGGCAGATGGATTGAGCAACCTGATATCAAACTGTCAATGCCTGGTGCAGACCTGAAAACTCCAACGCCCTTCAAAAGAGGTTTTGACTGTTTTGGCCTTGTCTGCCTTGATAGATGTCTAAAGCACAATTTTGCTTTGAGGTATTCCTCACTGAAATCTGTGTTTCCTGGATATGGTAATCTGACTTATACATGGCACTCAAGACATGTTTTACAATGATAATTCATACTTCTCCTTTCCTATTGTACCCGCTTGAATTTGTTTTAAGTGCAGACATAAGATGTTTGACTTTTCAACCAGTATCTCAGCAAACACTATAAACTCAAGGGTATATTAAAATATAACATATGGTGATCTTCTGACATCCATTACCAAGTTAACACTTAAGATTCTGTTTCTGTCATAGCACAATAGCTCTTCCAGACATGGAATTATTCAAGAGTTAAGTATTCTAAAATTTCTCATGTCAAAAATCAAGATGAACTCATCCAGGCATTTTTCACAAAAAAAAAAAAAAAAAAAAAAAAAAAAAAAAAAAAAAAAAAAGAGGTTAAAAGAAGAGTAAACCATGGAGTGAAGGGGAAATGCCTAAATTCTCCTCTACCTATGTTTCAATTAAAGATAATAAAGAGGTTTTAAGAGAATAACATTCTTCCTTTGAAGGACAATGAGTGTGAGTGTACATTTCCCTTGAGAAGGTCTTTATTTACTATCTGGTCATATCGATCTTTCAGCAAAACCCTGAAGCAGTAATTATACAAAAAGACAAAGAAAGTGAACACATATTTACAGCTAGTGAACAGTATGATAGACTTATTCCAATCTGCAGAACAATTTATAGAAAGGTTTATGGTGAACTTAAATAGTTGTTCATACTATGTCATGAACAAAAAGCATATATGCTACCTCCTCAGAGCACTCACTATAACACTTGATTTATCATGAAAACACCAGCTGGTGAATTTGAGACTCAGACACAAAATTCAAAATTTGTTTACTCTCATTCCAAACTTGAACTTTTGACTCTATTACTTGTTTGTTATTAACACAATATAAACCCCCACAGCCCCGACATTTGCTGAATAGGTCAGATTCTCTCTGGTTAATTTGTCATACTTCAATGAAATATACTGCAGGTTTTCAGTGCTAGCATGAAAAACTAAGTTGCTTTTGTAAATGTACATCAGCTTGCTCCAGATTCACTGTAAAGACAAAGCAGAATCCTTTGGCATATGAGGAACATTTTTTCAGCCATATAAATAATATTTGATATCCTCTTGGGTTAAGACAGATTGGTATGAGATGAAATATGAAATGTTTGCAAAGGTCTGTGAAGATCAAGGCACAGACAGTAAAATTAGATTTTTATTAGTTGTTTTATAAAATAGATGTTTTCCCATGTACCTAAGACGTGTTTATTCTTTATGTTATGCTGTGACTCTTTCAAAGTATAACAATCAAACTCTGAACTTGAGTTTTTGCATAATAGTGTCTTAGATATACATACATACGTCCTCTTCCCAAATCCCTTTCCTCAATATTACCCGCTACCTTTGCTTAAATAAATATTTTTTTGTCTTTTCAAAGTCTTCAGTTAGAAAAGTTGTTCTGTGCTTTAATCATTATACCTGCACTTCTCCTCAACAGTTCACCCCACCTATACAGATAAAACTTCTGCCTTTTAATATCAACAAAACAAAATATTTCCCATCTCTGTGTCTTTCTTTTTTCCCCCAACTCAGAAATGGGTGAAGGCCATGGGGTAAATAACGTAAATAAAAAAGAAAGCAAACAGTAATTTGTTTTCCAATAAATACTCCTGCAGATTCCACAAAATACCTGTAATAGTAATATATATTTTGTTCTTAAATGTCTAACATATCTGATTGAGACAAGGTGTAGGAGGACTGGTCTTTGTGCTGAAGCACCTGCTCAGCCTTCCTTCCCTTGTTTAAAAACTTGCTTTTTCTTTTTCATGTGCCCTTCTGTCCCATGATGTAGTTTGATGCTGACTTCCTACTATAGAAAACAGAACAGAGCTCAGTGCAGTGAGCATTGCTCTGGTTTCTAGAAAGCTTTTTCTCCTCCATTATGGGGCGTAGCAAAAGGATTCTGAAAATTTCTAATTCTACATTAGCTGTAATGTTTCCTGAAATTAATACAGCTTTTGAGGTAGTGATTGTTAGTTAAAGTGGCTTTGGCCTCATTAGAATATAATGAATTTTCAAGGTTAGTACTGTATCATGTAGGTAGTAATAATAAATAATTTCCTTGTCAGCAGGGAGTCAATGAATATTTTGGGACTCCATCTGCAGACTATTTGGCTAGCAGGAATGCACTCTACATATACTTTGCTATTGATGTGCCTGTAAAACTCCTGTTAATTATAATGGGGATTTATAAATGGACATCAAAGGCCAGTTTGTGAGCTCTCTGAAGCCCTGATACTGCAAAGGCTTATAAATGTGTTTAATTTTCACACTGTTAGTAGTACAGTTGAAATCAATGTGACTTAATATTAGCTACATGCTGGGTGTTTGTAGGATTGGAGACTGGTAGTGATTTTATACAGAATTTACTTAACTGGCTCCACTAAGTTTTCTTGTTGTGATTTGCATTATAGTCAGAAAACTATGATCTGAAGGGGGCACACAATCCTAATTCTAAATAGATTCGAGATCACTCCAAAGCTTTACATTAAAAAAAGACTTTCAGATATCTGGGCTTTTTAGAGGGGTAATTGGGCCATGCATAACACAAATTATGCAGAAATAGAATAATTTTAAAAACTTACTTATGGTTTTACAAAAAGTTCACAAAAATATTAATTTAAAACATCTTGGTTATTTTCACAGGTGTTACTCAAAGTCTTTGGATTTTTTTTTTTCATAATTGAAATGTAGTCCTAGATTTGGTAAATCTCATCCTGTGAAATGCATTCTGTATTACGGTTTTTACATAACACAATTTCAACTTATTTAGTCAGGAGAGTCAATAAGAAGATCTGATCTGACCTTTTTGATATGACCACTGCTTGCTACCACATTTCTCTAATAAGCAGAAGCTATTAAAGAAGTACCTGTATCAGAGAGCACTGGGGGCAACAACAGGGAAATTTCATTACTTAGAAGCCCCACTATACAAAAAGTTCTAGACAATTAAAAGAAAAAACAAAACCAAAAGCAACCAGAAGGCAAAACAAAAATTAATGAAAAAAAAATGTGTGGGATTGAGCAGAAATATTCCTCTCCATCTTACGTTTTAAAATCAGGGACTTCAAAAAATTAAACCTCTTCTCACATCATAAAATGCATGGAGGAGAAATCTAAGTGGACTTCAATTTCTCACACAGTGGAGGCAAGGCGTCCCTTTGTCCTTGCTCGGTTAGTGCATCCCTGTGCTATTTGTCTTTGTCAGACGTATGCATTTGAGTACCTGCACTCCTAAGTCCCAGTTTGGGCTGTGCTCCTGTGCTAAATGGATGTACTGTAGGATATTGACTACTGCGAGTTTGACAAGGCTGCCCTTTTGACAAGGTGAAAGAGGTCATTATATTCACCTCTGGGATGCAGCCAATATAAATCTCGTTCTTAAGGAGACACAATGCATTCAGAAGCTGAGCCACAAATCCAACAGCCTCCTGGATACTGCCTAAGCAACACGTATCTTAAAAATTATTAAAATATAGTCAGGGTCACCCAAGTATGATAGGAAACAATCAATACTGTTTATTGTTCTCTGTGGTATAATGGCTGTATCTAGGACAAATACAGGAGATGTATCTTGGGGCTTTCTGTAACAAACAAGTGTTGCTGTTTGAGGGGAAAAGCATGAGTGCCAGAATGTCAGCCCATCCACAGGGGAGATGAAAACATATGCAAATGAGCAAACCTCCACAAACCAGTGCATTTCTTAATCTTCTTCATCTGTCCCACCCCTTTTTATGGTTAAGTGAGTTATTGCAGCCCTAAAGCTGTAGAAATCCTAGCACGGTTGCCACTAGAGACTGGGGCTGAATCCCAATGAGTGGAAAGCACTGATTAAATGACAGAACAGTCGTTTCCGTTCCAGTAACTCCAGTGGTCAGGCATTGTCTGAGCAAGGACTTTGAATGTCATTGAGCTAAAGGAGCTTTCATACTCATTACCATTCTCTGCATATTCAGCCACAAGGTGGGCTCTGGGCTTTGTGGCCTCCTTAATACTCTCAGGCTGCACAAAATTAAGGGAATCTCACTAAAGAATCCCATATGGCACCAAGGAACCTGGCCCACTTTTACAGACCTCTGGCAACTGAAGATCTGCTACAAGGAAATCTGCTACTTTTTGCATTTACTTTGCAAAAAGCTCAGAAACACTGATAAATGATTATTTACAGAACCATACAACATATGAAATATTTGCCAAACAAATACCAAAATTTATAAAGATTATTTGCCTACCTGTTATTTACTATTTAATAGTTTCCTGCATTAGAAAAAACATAATCCAAACCAATTATGAAACTGCATAAATTGTTATCTAGATCATGCATCTCCCATGAGCCCTCAGGAAAACTGACTGTTTTTGAGAGAGGATGCATATCTGTGATTCAGACACCTAAAATCTTTAATGTGTATTTGTTATCAGAGAGGTCTCTATTACCTTGACTTTGTGGTTATCTTCCCTATGTGGCTATTTTTGGCAAATTGTGGCACATAGTCTATTTGTAATATCTCTACATTAAGTCTAAATAACCACTACCTAAAAGTAAGTCTGCCAAAGAACTGCTCTTTATGAGACCTAGTATAGTCTACACCACAAAATAAGATGCAGCCTCTAAAGAAGCAAAAGTCTTTGAGTTTGGCCCTACTGAAAGAAAATGTCAGATAAATTCCAAAGCTTCTTTTTAACCCAAATTATCCTTTCTTAAGAAATTGATGGCAATTTTTTCTGTTAGCAGTTTCTCTCATATTTCTCCCTTGTTTTAAAGGCACATCTGAAGAGGAAGCCTGCTGTTGGCACTCTGCATAGCAATGAATTGATGGTTGTCTGTGAAGGATGCTGACTAGATGTACATTTGTCATATGTAGGAAAGTATATCCTTACCTTTCCATCAATCCCTAATAATTTTATTTTCCAGATCCTTTCCTTTTTATTTCCCTCCTATTTCATGTGAACATGTCTTAACCTAAATCTCTAATATTTTTGTATGCATAGGCATTGACAGTCATTTGTAAGAAACACATATATTTAAAATGTCCTCTATCTTTCTGCCTGTTTTGCAACTGGCTTCCTGAAAGGCTCTATGCAGGCTGCTGTCAGAACATCTTACCTCAGATTGTTTAGTATTCAATTCACTGCTCTTTGGCTTAATCCTCTTCACTCTCTTCTATTAAAAAGGGGATTAAGCATTTCTAAAAATAAAAATAAATGTTGAAAAGTTTGAAAAGGTGATGCAAGTAACTGTGAGTGACTAGCAGTTGAAAGAGTTCAAACATTCTCTAATTAAACACCAGTGCCAAAGAATGTTAAATGATTCTAGGAGTGGAGCTCTTCTGGGGTTTGTAAGTACTCATTGATACAGCCAACCTGCACACTGGCACTGGAAGAGCAGCTATGTCCCTATATTCTGTCAGAAAGAAGGTTGGAAAGTTAGACAATATTTGAAAAGTAACTCAATGGAAGATGGACAGAGTATGGAGTTAAAAGTTTGAGTCCATTCTCCCTCCTTTAACTTGTCAAAATAAACCCTGTAATATATTGCTCCAAGCCTATTCACTTCTGATCCAAATGGAAACCAAGATGCTCAGCAGAAAGTTCTGGTAAAATTCAAACTTTATCTGCCCACTACAAATTAACTTTTTTAAGACCATAATCCTTATTTCTCTCCCCAACTTTTTTTTTTGTCACATACTTACTATCAATCCCCAGAGAAAGTGGAAGCTTAGGGTATTTACTTGGGCTGTTAAAGAAAGTTTTGGAGATGTTGGTAGACATCTCTTCTTCCCAGCAGATATTGGAGACAATGCTATTAACACAACTGTAATTGCTCTTACACTGCACTCCCAAGTTCTTGCGTTACTTGCTTTTCTAACACAGGAACCCTTTCTTCACAGGAAGGAAACTGAGGCAAAATAGGTGATGACCCAAGATATGGGGAATTTTAGCCAGTTTCAGCTGTTTGTGCTTCAGTTACACCCCTGCCCTTTTCTGAAATTTACCCATTGATGCTGAGATGAAACAAGGTTTCATAATCTCTAGTTAATAATGTGTGTTTTCATTTGTGTTTTTACACAGTTAGAAAAATAGGTAACAAACAAAAATAGTTAAACTGAAAATTAGTAATATGAAAAACCCCTACCCACTTCTCAGCATTAGAGAGCACTTTTCTGTTCTTTCATCAGAAGAATACAGAATTTAATATGTGCATTTTTGCAGCTTAAGAACACTCTTTAATACTTAGATATAATACAGAATAAGGATTACTAAAGATTATGAGAAGGTATACAATGAGAAGCTGAAGGCTTAAATTTTTATGCTGGTGAATTGTAAAAGTCAGTGGAAGATGTACCCTGGATTCATTTGAGACCCTTCACTGAAGATTAAAAATATTATAAAGCATCAATTGGTGGCAATTTTAAGCTATATATCTAAAAACAAATGATTTAAAGCTGAGTGACTTCAGAGAAGCATCAGTTACAGAGAGATATAAGGTCTGACAAATAACAATGGTGTTCTAAAAAAGGAGACTATGGAAAAGAAGCAGCATATAGATAAGGCCAGTTAAAATGTTACCTGAGATCACCCTAATGACTGTGAGGTTACTGAAAAAGCCATGATCTGTTTGATGGAGTTTCTAAAGAAACAGACAGGCTCTGAAAGGTACTTTTTTTGTAGTTAACTGGCTTGAGCCAGCCAAACAATCTCTGTTCTGGACAAAATGTTTGTGATAAGATTCTGCTTAGCTGTGATTGACCTCTGTCTTTTAGACATCTTAGAACATTTATAGTCACCTCTGTTTTGTCATTAAAAATTAAAAAAAAATCAGAAAATATTCAGAGGAAGATTAGAGTTATAAAGAAGGTGCAAATTTTATTTTTAGAGGAAAGACTGAAAAGAGTTTGATTGCTGTGCTCACAGACTTGTTAAAATGTTTTGTCCAAAATTTTACTTTAACTTCTTGCCCCTCTCTTTTATGACTTCAGAATATGTTATTTCTCATTCCTTAAGATATATTTGAATGGCATTGGGAAAATAAAATTATCAATATTCAAATCATTCTGTAGATTTTTATCTCCATGCACTGGGACATGCAGACCTTTTGTAAATCTATATATTTAGGCACATATATATATATATATATTTAGACTGAATTTAGTACTTATGTGAATGGACAAGCAATGTGGCATGATTTTAGAAGGTGAGGCTATTTCAGCTGAGCTGGAACAAAACATTATATTTTATAAATCTCCCATGCTAGTATATCCCTAAATTTTTGATTTTATTGATAAATTTAGCTGAGAAGTGTAACATTATTATGTAACAAAAATACTTTTTTTTTTGTTACATAAGAGAAGAGAGGAGAGGAGAGGAGAGGAGAGGAGAGGAGAGGAGAGGAGAGGAGAGGAGAGAAAATAGCCACAAACTTTCTTTAGAAAACATCTTAAAGTTTTAAACATACCATAATGTCAAGTGTACTTCTAAAATCATAGTGTGCTTCATGCAAACATTATATTAAAATAACTGTAAAATAATTGATTTTGCCCTTCCAAAAAACTCACCTTGTTGATGACATAGAACAAAAATACAGAATGAAATTCTAAAACACATTTCTGTGTTTAAGAACAAAATTTATGTATAGGAGAAGAGAGAGGAATGAAGCTGGTGGAGTACAGCAAGGAGTGTGGTACTTATAATAAAGATAACAAAAGAGGAAAAAATATCAGTCCTTAAAGGAAGAAGTAACAGTTGGAAACCTCTAGGTTTTCTTGTAATGATATGACAATAAGTTTTATTTACTGAGGACAATAGGGTAATTCTGAATGCCATTCTACTTCAAGTTGAAGCAAATAGTACCTCTTTAAGATTAACTGTAAACAAGGACAACAAACTGCCATTTTCCTTGAATTCAGTAACTGGTATGACTGGCTAAATTCACAGAGAAATCTGATGAAAAATAAGCAGAATAAGGATGATTTACTTTTTTTCCCTTTTAAATGTTGATGTCTTCCTACTGGAAAATTTCTGTATATCTATCTAGAAAGAAGAAAAAATACCAAAACATTTAGAAATTTTGAATCATTTTGAAAACTCAATCATACTATTTACAAGAATCTTAGGTAGCTTTGTAAAACTAACCCCCAAATGTATCAATATAATCAACAATTTTTGGAGCATATTAGCATAACAGACAGAAAGTGTCTATGCTGTGTCTGAAAGGCTTGCAGTAAGGCTGTCATACTAACCTGTGTATCTACATTTCACAAAATTGACCAAGAGCTTGATTTTTAATACAGCATGATAGAAGTTATGATGAGAATTTCCAATGGCATTTGAGAAACATTTCATAATCCGTACCTTAATTTCTCTTCAGAACAATAATACTTTTGATGAAAATTGTTTTGTCAGAAAATGCACTAATATCTCAATTAATGCCGTTTCCTTTGCTAACTACAGCCTAATTTTGAAATTCCCAGTTTTGTTGTGAAAGTCTATACACTTTGCCTAATCTTATCCCATCACCCTAAAATAAAAAAAAAATTATCTGTTAAATTGAGTCTTTTTCAAAAACAGAGAATTTATCCAGTGTCCTACTTGATGCCCATATTTAAGCTAAATCATGAGAACATAAATCAGAAACCCAAGTAACAGCCGTTCAGCTGACAGATCAGGTAGGAGGGAACGCTTAGTCACAGTGATTAATAGGTCTTTTCAGGAACCACTTAGATACCATGGTGATGGGTGTTACAGCAAATCCTCAGATAGTCCTTGATGACTTCATATGGTCTAATTCTTTTTTGATAGTAAAAGGAGGGTAAAAATTAGACTTCTAAATTGCCTGTTTGATATTCACATGGCAATAGACTGAACAAACTACCATGACTACAGGGGTCTAGGTTGAGACTGTCATTTTCAAGGACACTTGAAAGGACAGCTTCTAATTTCCTCAGATGATTTTGGAACTCTTGCTGAAGGTCTCATCTTGCAAGCTGTTACGCACAACTGCACATAGGTAAATCCCTTCAAATTTTTTAGTAGTTTATTGTGCAAGCATTAAGCTTTTATGGATTGAGGCTTAAAACAATAATAATTAAAACGCCCTGATTAGAATCCTTAGGCAAAGACTATAAAAGGGAAATGTGCAGGGTTTTTGGATCCAAAAGATGCCTATGCCTACAGGGAGTCCTATGCCTGGCTGTAGTCTGATAAAATCACGATAGTCCCTGAAAGCTCTTTTGCCTATGTCACAACTTCAGCAAATCACTCTTGTTATTCTTATTGAAAGAATAATCAAAGACTGTGGAAAAGCAGCTATTACCTTAAGGGAAAGTTACAGCTGCTATTCCTCCTGTCCCTCAGCAACAGGGAATGCTTCTCATTTTCAGCACTCGTGAATATGTTTAGTGCCCCAGAGATCTCCTTCCACTTTTCACTTTCCAGTGGAAAGAGCAACTAATTCTAGCCCTTCCTCTCAAAGGCAGAATAATTGTTTCCTATACAGCACTCCTAATCCTTAAAATTCTTTGGATCACCACACTGGCTAAAACATTACCTGCCATTTCTGCTTTGAAATTATACTGTTGTAGCATTTAAATTTGCCTAAAAAAACCCCAACCCTGTTAAGAAGAGAAATATTTTTAATAGGCTATCTTGAAAATAACATCATATTAATAAGAATATTTATTAGACAGAAAAATAAATAAATAAATAAACCAGTTTTTTTAAAATAAGTTTTCTAAACAAATTAGAAAACTAGAAGTCTATTGGCATTTTGCCTTCCAATGTTAAAAATGGATTCATTTCTTTGGACACATAGCATTGTTGACCTGATAGTGAGATATAATAAATTGGCAGATTTCCACTGAAGTGAATTATTACCAGCAGTGGGTCTAACTTTTACATCTCAGCTGCTCTATAATAATTACTCTAGCAACACTTGTATGGAGAACCAACACAACCCTCCAATTTTATCAGAAAGAAAAGGGAGTTACTAAGACTTGTGTTTACATAAGCTTTGTGTGAAATAGAGTGCAAACTCTAATAACTTATAGTTTATGTTATAATTCTCCTGTCTCCTGAAAGACCCATCCATTTCCAAGGGTATTTAAGTGCTGGCATGTGATTCTAGAGTTTGTTCTGAAGGGTCAGATTGCATAGTGAAACATCAGTGAAGAAGGGATCAAGTGAGAACTTCCAAAGCTTCTGAACACCAGAAGTTTTACTGAGGGGCCATATCCTTTGTGGTATGGACTCATGTTTTCCAGCTGGAAATTATGATCTCAGTCTTAGAGGTCTTTTCCAACCTAAATGATTCTGTGAAATAAGTAGTTGCTTATTCAACCATCAGGACTCACAGGGTTTCGGAGATCGCATCTTTTGAATATATTCGGTCATTCATTCATTCGTTAAATACATTGCCTTCAAACTTCTATCTTTCGATCTATTCTATTTTAATTTGTGCTTGGCAGGAACAGCTTTTCAAAATAGTGAAATGATTGAGACAAATCTTTTACTTAGGTTTCATCACCTTAAGAAGTGTGGGACTGCTAATCGCCACTGGAAAACACAACTGTATGAGAAAAATTATTTTTTCATAAGGGCTGAACTTTTCTATAATTTCTATGAAATTATGAATTTCTTTAGGAAGAGACACTTCATGTTTGACTCTTCCATGCCTCTGGTTAGAAAGGTTCTCTGGAGGTCATCTGTTCCATCTCTTCATCCCCAGGCTAAAACAATTATTCCTTCAGCATCCCTGACAGGGGTCTGTCTAGCCTGTTCCCTAGACCACAGTTTATGCAGACTCTTACCACTTTCATTATCAGTCTATTTCAGTGATTTGCTATTTTTAAAGTAAGAAAGTTTTCCTAATGTTACACAAGGCTCTTATGCTGCAATTTCAGTTCATGGCTTCTTGACCTGTCCTCCACACAGAGAGAAAGCAGATTGGGTTTTTTTCACTATGCAGGAGCCTTTTACATATTTCAGAAGTGGTATCATGTTTATTTTCTGTCTTTCTGTCTAGACTAAAAATCCCACAGTTCTTTCAAACCTTGTTCCTTCACGGGCCACGTGAGTAAGGTTTGATACTGTTTCTGATAAATTGTGACACATAATTTACCCATATTTTTCTTGTATTTTGATGTCTGTAAAAGACCCAACAGAAGCTGTACTAGCAGTAAAAGAAGGAAACCCGTATTCCACGTTTGGTTAGTGCATTTCACTGTGCTGTTCTATACTCTTAAAACTACAAAGCATGTTTGATGCATGTTTTGCTAATGTCACTCAGCTCCATTTTTACAGTTGTCAGCTGGATTAAGAAATATTCTAATCAAAAGGCAGAGTCTTGCATTTATGTTTATTGATTTTTTTCTTTTTCCCAAATAATTATTCAATTTGACAAAATTGTTTTGATTTTTGAATCTGTCCTGCAATTTATGTTTACAACTTTGAAAATTATATGGTATGTCAATTTAATAAATCTCATTTCTGCTTCCATCATCTAATTTGTTGCATATTGTAAAGTACTAGATCTCTGCTGAAGCATATCCTTCCATTTTACACTCTTAACTGTCTCTGCTTTCTATATAAGGTTTCCTATCACAATCTATATCAGGCTTATTTAAATACCACCATCTGCTATAAATTCAGCTATGAAGTATTTATTTCTGAATAATCACTTGGGTCCTAGAAGCATGTGAACACAAGATCACTGCATTATTGAGGCTGAAAGGTTACTGAGGTTGACACTGAGAGGTCATTTAGCCCAGCCTCTGATCAAAGCAGGGTGGACAGTGAATTCAGACCTGATTGCTTGGTTTCCACTGTTCATTTGAATCTAGAAAACTTCCAAACACAGGAATCTCATAGCCTTTCTGGGAATCCTGTTCCGGTACTTAATTGCCCTCATAGAGTAGATCCGTTTCCTTATAGCCTCTCAAACTTGCTTTGTTTCAATTTATTATGATTGTGTATTCTTTTCCCTCTGTTCATGCTGCTGAGGAATTTGGCTCTGTTTTATTGGTAGCCTCTTCTTATGTAATAGAAAGCTGCTACTTTCTCTCTGCAGGCTGGACAAGCCTCATTTCCTCTCAGATTAGGTGCTCCACCCTCAACCATTTTGTTCACCTTCTGCTGGACTCTGGACTCTGCTGCACTCTTTCTACTTTATCATAGAATCATAGAATCATAGAATATTCAGCATTAGAAAGGACTCACAAGGACCATAGAAATCCAGCCCTGGTGCTGCACAGGACCATTCCAAGGATCACAAGTATCTGCAAATGTTGTCCAAATGTTCTTGAAGTCTGTCTGGCTTGGTGCTCTGATCACTTCCCTGGGGAGCCTGTTCCAGTGCCCAGCCATCTTCTGCATGAAGAATCTTTTTCTAACATCCAACCTAAACCTCCCCTCACACAATTTCATGCCATGCTACCACTGTCCTATCACTGGTCAGTGGAGAGAAAAGATTGGTGCCTGCTCCTTTGCTTTCCCTTGTGAGGAAGATGGAGACTATGATGAGGTCTCTACTCTGTCTCCTCTTCTCCAGGCTGCACAAACCAAGTGGCCTCAGCCATGTCTTGTAGACCCTTTGCCATCTTCTTTATAAACACTTCTTTCACCAAGGTCTTGAGAAACAATTGAAATATTCCTGATGGAGTCCCTTAACTGATGAATAAAGGGCAATAATCTCTTCCCTTGATCGACTGGCTTTTTTGCTACAGCACAGTATGCAATGAGCTTTTCTGCCAGGGCACAGAGATGATGCATATTTGGCCTACTGCCCACCATGTCCTTTCAGCAGAACTGTTTTCTGGCAGTCAATCCCTGGCTGATCCCTGGCAGCAGGGGGTGAGTATGTCTCAAGCACAGAACTTTGCAGCTGTCATAGTTGGATTTCATAAGGATCTTGTTATCCCACTTCTCTAGCCTTTCTAGATGCCTCTTGACTGCAGCCCTGTTCTCAGGCATATCAATTGCATGCCCCGTCTCAAAGTTATCTACAAACTTGAAGAGAACACACTTCATGTTGTCCCACAGGTTGGTTATTGATAAAGATAGTAAACATGATAAATTCCCTGTTTGGTCTCTGAGGAACTCTACCTACGACAATTCTCCATGTAGATTATGAACCACTACCTTTTGAGCATGATCATGCATCCAGTTTTTTACTTACATTGTTGTCCATTCATCTGGAGCATAATGCCCCAACAAAGACACTGGTAGATGAGATTCAAAGCCCTGCTAAATACAAAATAGGTGTTTTCCACCACATCCACAGATGTAGGAGACTCATCATAGAAATAAATCAGGTTTATGAAGAATAGGTTACCTTTAGCAAATACATAAGGGTCTCCAGAGTCACCAGAAATGTTTCCAGAAATGTTTCAGGAATATGCTCTGTGGAGAGCTCTCCTAGAGATCAGAGAGAGACTGATTGACTGACCTGTAGATCCCTTCTTGCTTTTTAGAAAGTGACTTTAACATTTGCCTTTCTCCAGTCCTATTATATTATTTCCGAAATAAAAAAATCAAAGCAATCTGTGAAAAATCAACACATTGTTCAAGATTTGGGATCTGGGGAGTAGTTGGGTTGATACAGTGGCATAAAAATATTCTTGTTGGCACAGAAAAATTCTGGCTTGCTCTTGATTCCTTTCCTAAAACTCTATTTACTTTTCTTGACTGTCACTGCATTAAAGTATTCATATATCTATCTGTGTAGTCCCAAGGATGCATTCTGCTGCTTTAACATGCTTCTCTGATTCCATCTATGAAAATCTGATTGGTTTACTGTGCTTTGATTTACATTTATCTTCACTGACTTCTGTTTGTCATTGGTGTCTCAGATATTTGATTGCATGAGATTTGTTCAGTCCTCACAGCTGGTTTTCATTTACACCAGATAACTTTGTTTCATTGCAGACATTGACAACTTATAATCAATTTTTCTTTCTCAATCTTTTGTTTTCTTTGATCCAAACGAAGATTTCATTAAGATTCCATTCATAAATATCATATACTTCAACATCTGATCTTTAAATTTTTTTAACCATCTTTTAAACACTTCATTTGTATGGGATCCTTTCTTTGTGTCCCTCTTACAGAGTAGAACTAATCAAAATATACTAAAAAGTAGACTAATTTTGATTGGAAAGCATATCATATAGTGCATATGGAAAAAAACCCCCACATAATTTAGTTATATATTATAATTAACCTACTTAGAGTTAGAATTATAGGCTTTATAGAAACCCTTTTATAAGAAATACTTTTAGAAGTACTTTGGATTACAGGTGTAAATGTTCAGGTTACTATATTTAAATTTTATTTAGACGGATGACAAGTTTGTGTTTCTGAAAGTTTATCTGATGATACCATTTTGGATTTTAAAAGCTAATGCAACTCCGCACTTGCCCAAAATACTAAATATGGAGTCCCAAATATGACATTGGATGAATTCTGATTTTGAGGTAAATAGATTATCTACTGAATCAATAACATCACCCTTTTAATATAAGTTCATGGTGAAGTAAATAGAACTTTTTTATTGACTTTAATTGGATTTCACCTCTAAATAGCTCTTAGAAGCTTCTTAGCCATGTAACAAGAGCAGCTGCTGACCTTGTTTACTATGCTAGATATCATGAGATTTCAGTGCTAGGGGATAGAGCTTCAAATTTAAATTCAGTCCCTGGATGTAGAAGGAACAAAGTGTTGCATTGACAAATGTGAATAGGCAAAAAATGGGTGAACAAAATTGTAATATGGAGCATAATGATGTTTCTTATTTCTCTCCTTGCCTTTCATTGTTGAAACCATACCTTAATCTTGAGATATTTATTACTATAATTTGGTAATAAATCACACAGACTCTATAGTAATAATAAATTTTCTGACATTTTTCTTAATGTTGGTGGTACTTAACTATGGATATTGTTACAATTTCATTTTCAGTGCTAACTCTGAGGATTTTAACAGGAGTATCTTTCAACTTGAATGGTACAGAAGGAGAAACACTGACTTGCTTTTGCAATGAAGATTTTCAGTCAATGAGTGACAACGAATCACTGAAACTCATCATAGAATCATAGAATGGTTTTAGTTGGAAGAGACCCCAAAGATTATATAATTTCAACCTCCCACTATGGGCAGGGATGCTTCCACTGTGCTAGGTTCCTCAGAGCCCCATCCAGCCCATCCTTGAGCACTTACAGGGATGGGGCACCCACAGCTTCCCAAGGCAACATTTTCTAGCATCTCACCACCTTCACAGTAACTAATTTCTTCCCAATACCCAATCTAAATTTGGTCTCTTTCAGTTTGAGGCCATTCCCCCTTGTTCTGCTACTATATACTCTTTTAAATTGTCTGTCTCCATGTTTCTTGTAGGAATCCCAAATCTCTTAGTCCTTCCTATAAAGAGAGGTGCTCCATCCCTCTAATCCTCTTGGCCCTCCTCTGGACTCACTCTAACAGGTTGATGTCTTTCATGTGCTGAGGACCCCAGAGCTGGATGCAGGGTTCTAGGTGGGGTCTCACCAGAGTGAAGCAGAGGGGCAGAATCCTCTCCCTGTTCCTGCTGGCCATGCTGCTTTGGATGCAGCCCAGGATACATTTGGCTTTCTGTGCTGCAAGTGTACACAGCTGGGTCATGTCCAGCCTTTCATCCCAACAAATCCTTCTCAACAGGGCTGCTCTCGATACATTCTCCACTCAACCTGTATTTGTGCTTGGGATTGCCCCAACCCACTTGCAGAACTTTGCACTAGGCCTCGTTGAACTTTATGGATAATAATCAGTCTGAATATCAGATAAGGGAGTCATGGCTGATGATGATCATTCTTGGACAGGGGTTGAGCATCGCTGTGTTGTTTTTGAATATGACAGCTGTTGATTATTTTTATGAGAGATACATTAGATACATCAAGAACTAAAGATGTTTTCTCTATATCTGAGTATTTTGGTAAGCATTTTATCTGAAATTCTTGTATCTCATTCTAGAGCACGAAATTGCTATGGAAGATGCTATTGTTTTCTCTGAGCTTTACACAGTTAGTGTAGGTTTATATTGAGGTACTTTCTATGACCTTAGAGAAATCTAATCCAGATAATTTGGTACATAGATTAACTGGCTTTTATTTGGATTCTTCATCCAGAGGGTCCTAGAACGGGCTTCTCAGGGAAGTGGTCAGAGCACTAACCCAGACAGAATTCAAGAAGCATTTGGAAAATGTTCTTAGGCACATGGTATGACTCTTGGGGATGATCTTGTGTGGGGCCAGGAGCTTGACTTAATGATCTTTGTGGATGTCTTCCAACTCAGAATATTTTGATTCTATGAGAAACTCTAAGAATGAAAGTAATAAATACAGCCTTTTTGTGGATTGCATCAAAACAAGTTGATTTTCTATTTTTAAGAATATTCATACTTTGGCTAAGAACCTGTCAAATCACTCAGTTTTACAGATATAGTTCTCAACTGCTAAATAAACCCCTCTTTCTGTATTATATGATATTAAATACACATTTAAACCCTCTGGAATGATTCCTTGGTTTCTCTATAAAGAAACACATTGGGTATGAGATATTGGTGTTTATATGTACTTTAAGCTATCATATGCTAGCACTGCCAGAAAGAATGCTTACCTTTCACACCTGCTCTCACTTCAGCTCTGTGCAATGAACCACACTGGAGAACTGATGGAGCTGAAAAATAACTGTTTCCTTCTGCTGTGGAAGTTTTCATTTGAATCACTCGGTTCTGCCACTGTGAAGTTGGGCTTACTCAAAGGAGAATATGGCATTGACAGGACTACTTAGGGTGCTACTAGCAGTTTACAAAGGTCAAGCTTCAAATGAATGTTCTCTTTCTTACAGAGTGCCTTTCATTTTCTCCACTCATTTTCTGCTTTATTTTGCAGGATTAATTAGCTAACATGGTGCAGTAAAGTTTCTTTGGCTTTCCATTCTAAATTACTCTTAATGTTATGTATTTGCTTTAAATTAATCATATTAGAATGAAAAGTTATTGGGTGAGGTATTTTTTCTTGAGTCTGAGAAAATCAGGGACATGTTTCCAACCCTGACTTAGACAGAGGTGAGGGAAAAGCATGATGGTGGGGGAAAGAGCCTTTGTAGCTGTATAATCAAAGCTGCATCACAGGACGCAGGAGACAGCACAGCTGTTGAGAGTGAATGGCGAACCTGAGTGCCCTAAGCACACCTGCACCTCAGTATGATTATTACAGCACTCTTAGCTTTAGAGAAGAATTACATGTTTTTAACAGTCTAAAAGGTAACTGGTGTATATCACGCTGTGGAGGTGACACTGCTTCCCCTGAGTTTGGACTAGGCCACCAGCTTTTCAATGAATATGTTGCAAAGACACTCACGGATGGACCATCTGCTAAAATCTTATTCATTAAGATCTTGGTGCAGGGTAAGTCTTATGTGGGGAATCACATCTCTTGAACAAAAGGTGGCTCTCCAGACAGAGATGGGCACCCCCATTCCAAGGGTCCTTGCAGCAATGTCTTCAGCTAGATTGCCTGAGACTCCTCAACCCACTGCTCTGCTCAATTCTTGCAGTTCATCTGGCACTGTTTCTGTGTGACAACCCCACCATAAGCAAGCTCCACTGCAACAGATTATTTCAAGCTACAGACAAAACATCTCCTAATTCTCTTAATTGTCTACAAAAGACTGCCCCATTGGACTTTTCTACATACAATTTGATCAATTTTGTGGCAGGAACCTCCTGAGAGCCTCTGAGATAGCACACTTCTCCACCCAGGTTGTTAATCAACATATTTAAGCACAGAAATTGGTCTAGGCACTGCAGGGTTTCCTGGGGGAAATCTTCAGGGCAGTCTCAAATTTCCACTAGGAGAGCTTCTGCACCAATTAGTTAAATGCTTAATTGAAAGGGTGGCTAGAAGTTCGGTCAATCACTGTCTCAAGTCAGTCTATTGTCTAAATTACTCCATTATCTCCTCTATGCAGATGTATACATGGGGAGTTTGTGGATCACCCAAGGAGTTAATGACTTGAGTGCATCAGGTGTGCACACAGGCACAGCCCTGTTTCTCAGCTACACCACAATTATAACTATAGGACAAACTCGAATTCCATTTTTATGCTTAAGTTCAATACCTTTTGCTGCAATTAAAAGCCAGGCAAGCTGAAACTCAGTACCTCAGTAACTGTAGCATTGCCTGAGGAGTAAGACTCTAAATTATAACCATTTTTTATCAGAAATTATTTTACACAAGCCTTTTTCTAATAATATTTTTATTTTTAACAGATTTAAATTGTCTTCATAGATAATGCAAAGTGATTAAAAATAAATAGATATCCTCTAAAAAATTTGAGGCATGACACACCTTCCTTGTGTAATAAGGGCCTAACTGAACAATGAAGTAAAAGACTTATACTTGTGCTTTTTCTTCTCTTTAGAACACTTAATATTATGCCTACAACATACCAAGCTGAAGAATAACAAAACCTCATCAGAATTTTTGCATAAGTAATAGTTCTTACTCACACAACATTAATGTACACTGAGGTTTCTAACGCACAGTAATGTCTAACTTAACTAAATGTTCACTCAGTGAGAACAAACTCTGAGTTTGAAATGCCAGTCTAATGAACTTATTGTGGTCCTTTGTTTATTTGCATTTAGCTTTTCATAGGTCATGGTAAATGACAGCCAAATGACTACACACCACTTATGCTGGAGGTAACTTGAGCACCATTTATACCTCCGTTCTCCTGCCAGAACTACCGAGATCATCATGGGTCATAACTCCACAGTCCCCCTGAAACAAGCCACTAGCTGATTACAGCTAGGAGCATCCAGAAGGGAGAAGGGAGGAGTAGTCAAGACATATTTCTTGTGAAGGTAATTCCCTCAGACATCATTCTGGGACATTGCATGTGGTAATCTCAGTTAATGGGAGGTTATGGTCAATTTGTAACTGAATATTTTAAATTTATATCTATTTTAGTTCCATATCTTCTCCTTTGTCTTATCAGTACCAATGTTAAATTAAAATGAAGTTAGAAAATGAAAACAAAACAAATCTCCCTACTGCTAAGTCTCAGCTGTTGGACTGCTTTACCTACATCTTAAGAGTTACTACAAATACAGGGTCTGGCATGTGGTGCTCCTAAATCACTTTAGAAGCTGTTTTTAACAGGTATTTCTGAAAGAGAAACATCTTAACTGAGATGATGTTAATGCAGGCTTCTTAATCTCAAGACCTTATTCCTCCCTGCAGAATATCAGCAATTTCTACTGACTTTAAATAGAGGCAGTTTGTGTCCTGCAGGGAAGAAAAAGACCTAGGGAGCATTAACTAAAAAAGCTTTTACACAGAAAACTGTAACTGAAGTCATCTTAATTCAAATACTTTACACTGTGCTGGCCTTAAATGAACTAATTTGAGACCTATGACCTTAACAGAGGGATTTCTCAACTGACATACTTTTAGCTGATGCAAAGTCTACCTGAAATAGCCTTAGGAGCTCTGTATAAGCATACCATTAAGCATATACTACAGTAAATGCGAAATTCTTCTGGATTTAGTAAAATCAGATAGTCACACAGAACCTCTCTGAGGAAAGAATCATATTTTTTGGTATTAGTAAGTTTTTGAGTGGAAGTAAGAAAATAATAATGAATTCTGATGCAAGCAGGTTAAAATATAAAATTATAAACCTTTCCTGTGCATTAAGAAAACTATGTCTGTTTCTCCTGTTAACTAGAAGAGATCCAGAGACTAACTGTTGTATGCAAAGACCCAAAATAGCAGCTAGCATGTAACTGAAAAATTAGGAGCTAGCACCATCTTTACAAAAGATTAGGTTTGCAAATATTCTTCTTAAATCCAAATCAAAGCCAGGGATCTGGTTCACAGGAATATAAATGATCAGACCTTATATTCAGGGTTCAAGCTTCCCCGCATGATTTTCCCTTATCAAATATAAGAGGTAGCCATTTGCATGATGAAGGAGAATTCTGCTTCTAAATTATCATCTCTTACTCCCCACTACCCCCCCAAAAAAAAAAAAAATCAAAAATCCAAAGAGAAAATTCCAGGAAATAAAACCCGATGGAACAAAACAAATCCTTTGTAATTGTCCAAGTCATTACATCTCAGCTGGCATTGAGTACAGGATGGTTGCAGATATCTACTGTGGCTTCTCAGCCAAAGTCTACCAGCCTGGTTCCTCACAGCTTTGTGGTGTGGAACACTGGACAGACAAGTGTGTTTCAGCTCATTCCTGGGATAGGCTGTACTACCTGAGAGGGAGTGACTAAGCTAGAGGAGTCCCAGTGGGTGAGAGCATAATACGGGAAGGGGTCTGCCATTGGCAAAAGGAAGGAATTCTGGCTCTATTGCATCTCTGCTTCCTTGGAAAGTTGCCAAAGCATTTTCCCTTCTCTCAAAGGCAGATGAATATAAAATTAATCTAACCACAATAATTCACTACTAATTTTTTAAGAGTTACAAAGGAGAAAGGGACGGATTAGTACAGGAAAAAAAAAAAAAAACAAAACAACCCAAACCACATATAGCAAATGTTTTAAAGAACTCATGCATAATACTTTTTCCCAATATGAGTGCATGAAATGCTAAGCAGACCCACACAGCCTGGGAATTTGTGCACATGTGATTCTGACTTCTATCTTCACATCAAGCCTTTGGCATGTAAGTGCATGGACAGTTAAAAACATTTGGACTTTATTGCATTGTTACAGATGCTAAAACAATATAATACTTGGCAATATCTAAATGGAGCATCAGTGCACGACTCCTGCATCAGAACCCTTGTAATGGAATGCTATTATGTATACAGGCTTAGGTCAGAAACAAACCAGAAGTGATATAAAGTTCTGACTTCTCTTCCCACAATAAAATCTAAGATATTTTATTTTTTATTTGATCAAGATTGCTACTCTCAAAATTGTGTTTTAGGTTTAGCTCCAGAGATAACATTTTTGTTCTCATGACCGTGTTTTTGGGCTTAATACAATCTGTTGATTTTGGACTGTTGAGTCTGACTACATATATCAGTCAAAGGGATTGGATGTGTGCCTTCAATGTCCCCTTCACTCACAAAATTTGCTTTGCAGAAATGACATTTTTGGTGTTACAGATCTGAAGATATTCCTTTGCTGCTACATTGTCCTCTCAGAAAAATTTACTTATATTTTTCTATCTAATTTTCTTCTGTGATGCATTAGTTGATTTCTATTTTTAGTTAAAAATTATACTTGCTTTATTAAAAATTGCCTTATAAAGTTCTACATACATCCACTAAACATAAATACATTGATTTTACAACAACAATTAATCACTCTTAAGAAAAATGTTGAATTATGCACATGGATATTACATAGAACTTCACCTACATTTTGAGAAATTATTGGTTAACCTGTTTTTCTCACTTTGTTTCTCAGATCACATTATTTTCCACCTTAAGATCTTAACATGTTTATGGTAATAACTAATATGTAGGAGCAAAAACCTATTGCGTAGACTACAATGGCAGAACCATATTTTTGTCAGCTCTCTGTGCGAAAATGTGCTTTGCCAGACATGATAAATGTACATAACCACAGTAAGAGAGCTTTACTGACATGATGTAACAGTTTAACTGTACTTAGAAAGTAGTTGTAGTTTGGATTTGTTTGGTTTGGTCTGGATTTGAGTTTTTTGAGGGATTTTTGGATTTTTGTTTGTTTGTTGGTTTGTGAATGTTTTTTCATAGCCACTTTAGGCGGCTTTTCAATGACACAAAAATTAATGAAAGCTCCCTAATGCTTCTGCATCTGGACTCTTCCCTGCAATATTAGGTGAAAAAAAATACTTTGTAAAGTCTCAGAGATTTAGTACATTTTTGATTCTGGACTATTTGTCTACTGGATCCAGTTATTTTAGTAGATTATTTGTCAGGAGTTTGGTTCTAGTAACAAAAAGAGTAAATGCTTGGGAAAAGCTCCTAAAGAAAATTACTTGTTTGGTTCACCTGTACAGTATGTGTTCTTTATGAAGTTTATTCTAAATAAGATGACATAAATCCCACAATATGATGCTGTTTCCAAGAGCATGATTTTCACTATCATTTATGGTTTTACAGGGATCTTGATCAAATACGACTTTTTTGAATTTGTGTCTGTATTTGAGAATCCAACCCCAAGAAAATGAGTATTCACCCTACCTCAAAAAAATATATAGGTGTTATGGCTCCCACATTATTAAGCTTTTTATCAAAGTCCTGGTCTGTCATTGTGACATGTGTACTTGGCAAAGGAGGGAAATGTCATGACTGATACTTCAACAAGGAGCTCTTGCTCTGAGATACTGCACTAGGTGAGGTCTTGGTCTCAGACAACTCAAATTTGTTCCCTCAGAAAAAGATAATGGGATTTTTATACAAGGATGAGATTTTGGTAATGAGTAAACTGTATGCAGTAAGGACCCAGATGAAAACTTGATTATTTAACAGACCTTCTAGAAACACTAAAAAATATCCCAAAATCTGATGGGGAAACAGACTTAAAACTGCTGTTCAACAAATAAACTCAATATCTACTGTATATTTAGAGACAGAGTACACACACACACACACAAAAATACTAGACCTGAATACAAGAAAATAAATTAAAGCAATGTTATTTTAGTGATGCTAGAAATATTTTTTTAAAAAATATTTTTATTAAAAAACCCAAAGCCAGTACTTTTGTAGAAAATTGCTTTTTCACTATCAGATTTTTAACAAACCTTATAGCAGATGTCTTTACACTTTTATTAGTTTATATATTTTCCATGGGGCCTCATGATACTACATTCCTGATGAGATATTATGGTGCAGACTTCCAAGTGCATTCTCTTATCTTATTGTGTTTGGGGTTTTTTCTTTTCTTTCCTCATTTTTAATAACTTAGTTATGCACATATTTTGCCATTATGTCATACTCTTCTCCTCGTTCTGAGATAAAACTTTCAGGAACAACTTGCTATTATTAGTCTAAGTATTCTGGCTCTTCTTTATTGCTATGAAACTGATGAATCCTTTTATAATCCATTTTTGCCTTGAGATTTTTGAAAAAGTAGACATTATATCAGGTTGCTGAATTACAGGAAATACATTCTCTATTGTTATTAGGTGCCTAAGCACTTACCAATCACAACTTTCATCTAACTATTTTAATCTTCACCTGTATTAGTCTTTACTTAATTGCTCTGGCTTACTTTCAATTAGGTACATTGTCCTTTACATTTGTTATCACAAAGGACTTATTTCTCTTTCATCTTTTTTGTAATCCTTTAGGAAAATAATGATAATTGTGCATTTTTTGCCTTTGGATATTTAAACATCACATTTTACCTTGCAAAATTACAGCAAATAGAGAAGGACAAGTCAAATGTAGATTTGCTTTATGAGTGCTGAGGTGGAAATTTTCTGAAACTTTTTTGACTGAGTTGTACAGAGTGTGAGATGAAGATTGCTTTAAAGTAACTTTTGTGTCTCAGCTAATTTATGCTTCCTGAAAGAAAACTGGATTTCTTATAAGCATAGAGAGGGATTCTTAATGTTTCCTTTATTTGCAGAGCAGCACCCTATATCATTTAAATTGACAAAACCTTAGAAAGGTTCACCCAGCTGTTTGCACTGCCAACAAAAACTTAAAGCAAAGAAAATTTCAGGAAATTTGTTCTGTATAAAAATTTTCTTATCTGTGACTCACTATTACCTATCACAAGGCTCATTTTAATCTTCCTTATTGTCTGAGGTTCTGTCCTTCAAAACAGCAGGTGTTGAAGTCTATCACATAGCCAAATTCTTCTTTATATGCATTGAGTGGAGTTGGTAGATATTTAATATAGAGGTACTGGAAGTGAAGCCAAACCCACATAAACCATGCAGCTGTAAAATTGATTATAAGATACCATGTCGAGGCAACTACTTTATTCACTTCCATTGAAGAATGAATTAGAAGGTGGAAGATTAGGTTGAGCAATTATATTTTAACTACCCAAAGTATTCCACATTTTGAAACTGAGCATCTCTTTGATTTTAGCTGCTCTAGGTCCCTTCTTGTCAGTCAGAAAAGTTACCATGTCTAGCCATATAAAGAATGTTTTCATTGCATGACATTCAAGGAAGTAAAGTAGGACATGCTTGCACAAATCAGTGGCAGTATAGAGTCAGCCAGAAGGGAAGGTCTTGTGGGAAGACCTGCTGGACTATTGCCAGAAGGCTTTACTGACATGCTGTCCCTGACAACCTGAAAGAGAGAAATTCTGAGTTTCCTTACTTTGTCAAGAACATTGGCAAGAATAAATGGTAATTTTGTAAATTATAGCTCAGGACAAAACGCCAGGCAGGATTAGGATAAAAAAAGGAAGAGAGTATGCAAGAGTCAAGGGAACTATGGCCTTTTCCTTTCCTCTTGGTAACTATAAATTTTTATAACAAATATTGTTTAGATATTCGATATTATATAGTTAATTAATCCCTTCCCATGGTGGATAAGATATTTTTGCTTTTGTTATAGTAGTATTTTTGAGCTTTCAGTTTGTTTGTGTTTGCACTTATAATCATACTGAGCAAATATTATTTAGTATCACAGGTTCTTCTCCAGAAAAAATGAACACTAAAGGAATTTTGTCTGATATTAAAGCACATATATATTTTATCTAAATGGTGATCAAAGATCCCTAGTTTTTACCACTACATACTTATCATAGAAATAATCTAGCAATACAAATATATTGCAACATGGTATGTGGCTAATATAAATATGTATCAATATATAAGAGATCTGACACATGTAAGAATTTTAAAAATACTTGACCCCTAATTTGTTTCCTTGATGTATAAGTATTATACAGCTTTTGATTATTTTGCTGCATATTATTATTGTGCTGCATCTTATTATTTTGGCTGAATTTGGCCTCATTCAGTTTACAGGTGAACTCTGAAAAAGAATTGGCAGTACTACAATATGAGATAATATTTCACATCTAAAAAATACTTTAATATAGTATCTATGTGTTAATGGTCTCTTTACTTTCATAAGCTTCTTTTCATCAGTAATTGAAAAATATAAATTGAGAGTATTTAAGTCTGCCTACAATATTCCCCTTATGTAGCATTGAAAATTAAATGAAAATATTAACTTATTGATTTTGCCTATCTAAATAACCAGTAAACCAAAATCACCATATTGTATTAAACAAAGTACAGCTGATCAAAACTGATGTGCTTGTTCAAGTTTTTTTTCCCTTTCTTTTTACTAAGTCAGCATGAAAATAAAAAGGAAGAATTTGGTCTAAATGTTATGAAATTAAAATGCAGGGCATGATTTTATTTCTCTGAAAAAGCATTCAAGACACTAAAGTATCGCCAGGACCATGAGCAAACCCACAAGTGATGTAATCCAGTCACAGAGGTGGATTGGTGGGGACAGTGTCACCTGAAGGACAGGCTCAGAAAGCCATTCATGGATCACATGCAATGGAACAGGCAAGTGCAACTAGTGTCCAATCTGATTTTTAACTCCACAAGGCATTATCCCCACACAGCTGATCTGGCACAGAGTGTGTCAAGCCAGCTCAGTGCCTCCAAGAAAATAGCCCTGGGAGATCCGGTAAGTCTGAGGCACTGAAGGACATGAAGCAAGAATACAAGAATAATGTCTGGGACCTTTTGGCTTCTTGAGAAAGATCTGGGCATGAGAAGACTGGGGAAATAACTCTCCTAAGGTATTCAGATGAAAAAAATGCAGAACTTCCACATTAGTGGGACACATGATTAACACTGGGACAGAAAACACCAGTGAAGTCTATCTCAGCAGGAAATTTCCCCCCTTTTCTGACATGGTTATAATCCTGCCTTGGTGTAGGACTGCTGAAAACAAACATAGTCTTATTCTTTAGCCTTGTAATTTATATTTGGTTAAGGAATTTAAATAAAATTTAATGTTTGTTGAATCAATTTGCATAATACTAACATAAAACCACATTTCTTTAAGGAAAAAAATAAGAGAATTCCATCAATTTTAGTTTTAAGACTCTCATATATCATCCCCTGTCTGAACAGATGAAGTAAACAGCATGAGACCATATTGAAGCATTTGAAATGCGTGGTAAAGGGAGTAATGATCACATAAACATAGCATATAATTATTTCTACTTATAAAGGGACAATATTTCAAAAGTATTTTTAAAGGTCATATATTTTGTGATAAAATATTCACTTGAAAAGAATTTGAGCATTTGAACCACCATTTATCTCTGCATCTTTGAGCAAATTAGCAGCAACTTGGCTTCAACTCATCGAGATTTTCTTTCCTTCTGCCCTCAGCAGGAATCCCTCTGAGAGCGAGTGGGCTGTTTTACAACTGAAACCTTAATTTGAGACAAACAGATGTAGTGTAAAACTAGCAAGTTGTTTTGTTTGTTTTGCTACTGGAAGAAAAATTAAAAAAAACCTCCACAGATTGTCATGCTGGCTACTTTAACCACAGTCAATAATTTGAAATTCACCATTAATTCACCTGTAAACACCTGTAAGTCCTTACAAATTTTTATAAGAAATACTACCACAACTGTCAAGATATCTAGAGAATGGATTACCCTACTCTAAGAAAAAAATATAGAATGAGGATTCACTCTTCAGCTATGCTACATCTGGAGTCTTATGACTGAGTTAATGTTTAAATTTGTTTGTGCTTCATTGCAGAAGAAATACCTCAGAAAGGCAGTCTGAGCTGCAAGAACCATACAGCACTACATAGCACCACATAATACCCAGTGTAGACTACTGGCAGGAGAAATATTAAAAATACCTTTTCTCCAGAACTTAAGTGTAGGATGAAGAAAGAAGTGTTAGGTAAAATTGACATGCTCAAATATCTTTTAAAAAATCAGATATGTTGATAGAACTGCTTCTTCTCACTTTCTGTCAGCTGTGTACTTAAACCACTAATTCAAAAAGTGAATTTTTAGTTCAGACTTTTTTTGTTTCTGTCTCAAGAGAATGTTTTATTCATACAACTCAAGAAATTGGGGAGAAAAATGCATTCAGCTTTTTGACATGGGGCAATTTGAAGATGTGTTGGGCCAATATGAAAGCATGACTTTGAACAAAGTCCATTTTGTTTTCTCTTCTTGAGATCATTCCTGTATTTTGTCCATTGGCTCTTGAGTATAAAGGTAAAACAATTCCTACAAGCAGATTTTATTCTAAAGCAAATGAAGGAAAATGAATATTTATTGATTAACTCTGTGCTGAAGAAACAATTTAATGATACTTTCACAACATTTCCTAAAGGAAATTCCTATTTGCAATCTACTGCTTAGTTTTTCTCTAAATGTGTTATAATAAAGTTGACATACTGAGACATCACTCTATTTCTATGTACCAGTTGTATGTCATAGATCAGAATAATAAGTAACTATTTATTTAAGTCTGCAACTATGCACTTAACAGTTTCTAATATTGCTTAATAGATTGGACTAAACTAACTGACCAGAATTATCATGTCAGCTGAGACTCACCATTAGTAAAATGTGATCTGAACACTGCACTCTTACATTTTCCTTTACAATCACCATCCATTCTCACATTTCCAACAGAATTATGGAATGTCCCCCACAAGTACTTTTCTATTATTTAGCAGTGTTTCAATCAATTTCCTGAGTGTGATGAAAAGCCAGTTCAGGCACTGGCAAACCAATATATGAAAGGCTTGAAGGACTTTTAAAAATCTTAAATAGCTGATCTGTACAAACCAGATTATTTTCAGAGTGATCAATTGGAAGTCATGGTCCTTTGTTAACAAACAAACTATAATATAATTCTTGCTCCATTATTTATGTAGCTTCTTTAATATGTGGTACTCATCATGAAAGAAATGCAGAATGCCTATTAATACTTCTTGTGGACAGATGCAAGTAAGTAACAATACTTGTTATCTTTCTGAAATAAGTAATAGTGAAAAATGTTGCCCACTACTGGAATGTCACCCTCCAGAGGTACCTGTTTATTTCTTATTGTTACTGAGAAAAATAAAGGCTCATTGAGTGTGAAGGTGCCTAATCTATGAAACATGAACTCCATTTTTGTGAGAAGATAAGGCATTGGAAAAACCTAACCTCACATGGGTAAGGACCTTGATAAAGTTTGAGATTACAACAAGACATAAAATTAAGGACAACAACTTGTAAAAAGTATGACTGGGAGATCACTAAGGACTAAAAAATAAAGTGGTTTTGATTATCTTTTTGCAGAGTCATAATGTTATCCTAACTAGGCAATAGGATAATCAGCATACGAGATGAAAAGAATGAATTTTGAAAAGGAAGAAAATGTAGGAGATGGATTCAGAGACTGACAGTACTCTTTGTCATCTGCTCATCCTTCACCAAGATGGACTAAATAAAAGATATCTATTTTACAAGGACAAAGAAGAACACAAATAAATTTCTTGTTACATTATAGTAAACCTTCAACTAAGTTATTTCTTTCTGTGCAGGTAAGCAATTTTGCTTAAAAGATCTTCTACTCTAAAATGTAGTCCCTAGTGAATTTTGTACGAGCTAATTATGGATTGGTGAAAAATAAGAGAAGTGCTGACACAACCTTAAATAACAGCGTGCTAGACTAAAATGCCTAAATTGTATAACAACTTCTGAAACTTTGCTCGTTGGTGTGTACGACATTATCTTTTAAGCAAATGTAGCTGTTTGCAGGTCAGCAACATAGCTAAAGAAATGTTTTAGAACATAAAATGATACAAATGTGATTAGTATGTTGTACTCAGATCAGTATGCTATGCATTGTGCATCCACGCAGTCTAAGTGGTTTCTGCACCATGAGGATTAGGGCTTAAGTAGAGGAGTAAATGCAAATATTATCTATTTTATATAGTTCAGGACTGCAGTAGGGAGATTATTGACAATATCCAAGAAAGTTTTTTGGGAAGTTGAGGAGTGAACTAAGAACTTCTCATAGCCTGATTAGTGTCTTGAACTTCTGTCATATTCTTCTGTTTTGGTTTTTAGTTTTATTTTTGGGAAGTTTTCTGTATTTTTGTTTTATTTTGAAACTATATTGTTTTTACTTATTTACTGCTTTTTGTCTAAATAAATTCAAAAAGCTTTTTCAGACTCAGGTGAGTTGGTCCTGAGTCTCTAAACCTCAAGCTTAGCAGTGCTTACTTGTACAGAGAAAAAAACCTGAAGTTAAATTTATGAAACGAGTATTTACTAAATTTAATTTTTCATACATCACTGAGAATGATGAAACACAAAAGAGAACAAATGTCTCTTTATTTATCCTTTATGGTCACTTAATTAAGTTGGAAATAATAAACACTTTCTTGGACATCTTGGCAGGGGGATTAAATTCTGTCTGTGCAGCTGGACGCAGTCTGAGTTTGTCAAGGGGAAAGAACTCAGCACTGAAAGCAAACAGGAAAATGCGAAGGTAAAGTCTAAGCATACTGAGATATTGGATCACTTGGATAAGATGTTCACTGCCTTGTTTGTTTGTTTGTTTTCTCAGGTATCTAGCCTCTGACATTACTTCTCCTGTGGAAGAACAAAGCTTGTTAACATGCTAAATTTGTATGTCCTTCTCTTGAAAACTTACGTTACTTGAGAGGAGAGCCAGCAACCACACTGACGTGGTTATCATCCACTGCTGTAGTAGTCACCATGAGGGTGAGGATCTGTGTTTCTTGAGTGGAAACATGAAGGACATCCTTAGTAAAACGTGCACAGAGGGCAGGACAGTTGTTGCATTAATATGCCATGGTTTAAGAGCACCAGGAGCTCCCTCACACTTTTGTATGTAGAGGATAGCAGTTCTTTCATACAAAGAAATAAAGATGAAAAATTTAGATGAACATATCAATCATTGAACTAAGGAAGATTTATCTCTGTAATCTTAGGGAGCAGGGAGGAGATGTTTCCATTTTTTTTTTCCTACATGCAAAGATGAGATCTAGGACAGTTGTAGTCATGAAAAAAGCACCAGTTGAGCTTCCCACTGTACATTAATTTCCCTTCCTCTAAGTAAATGGATGTGGCCTTAAGCTTAGCAATAATCAATACAAAGTTAAATATTTATTTTAAAAATATTTAAAATATCATCTGCACTTTTATCTTGCATGTATATGCTAGATAAGAGGAAATGTTTTCAGTCAAATGTAAAAACATCAACATTCTATTTCCTGTAAAGAGAGTAAATTATCTCCAATTAAATATAATATGCAGGAAGTTTCCAAAAACTTCAAGATCACTTAAACAATCACCTTTCTGCCAACCCTTTTTTGACTCCACTGTTTGCTGGAGCATCTAATCTCTGCTAGATTAATTCCATGGAGACACATTCCAGTAGTTTAATCCCTGCTACCTTGGATTTCTTGAAAAAATAAATGAGAGACTTCTAAGCACTGGGGTTTTAGATTCCAACCTCCTTATTTCAAATAAAAAGAAAATATAATAGTGCTAGACCTAGAATCTAAGTCCTTGAATATACCTCCAACACTTGCAGAAGTATTATGCTTTAGAAAAGGACATTGTAAATTTCAGTGATTATTAGATGGTATATACTGTACTGATCCTAATATTACAGACACATACAAGACCAAAGGTGGAGACTTGACTGTTTGAGTGTTGGTAACAATAGTTTTGGTTGAGCCAATTACAAGGTTAATCATGCATATAATCATGCATATAAATGTTTGCATGCCCAGGTATATTATTAAAAATTCATTTTCATAAAAGCCTTTATCCTATCTCTAGAGATTCTACTTCTGGATCCTATATGTGAAGAAAAACCGAAATAGGATTTGAACCTTTCATAGTTTCCATTTTGTGAATACAAGAGTAGAGGGAGCAAAGAAAATGTGAAACGAAATAGCGCACTCACCTTTATTAAAAAAAATCATAAAACAAAATCAAAATGGATTGACAAATGGAGTCTGCACTGAAGCATTTTCATACAGAGCCTTTGATGAAATTCTGATTTTAAATTATAGCCACTTATTAATAATAATTACATCTCATATAACATAAATGCCTGCTAAAAACTAATTTGGAACATACTTTTTAGTTGTTCCTCTATAAAGTTATGTATATTCTTCTGTTCAGGTAATCTACACAAAAAAAATAAAATGGAAATGCTTCCAAAAACTATGTCAAAAATGAATGCAACACATGAAACCAAAATTCATTTCTATCTCTCCCAGTTATTACTCAGAAAGTGTAGGATAAATCACACTATCTCTCACTGTTCATATGGTCTGCATACAGCTAATATTTTAAGCAGAGAAATACTGAAATATGAAAGTACATGAAATTACTGCAGATGCACCCAGGAAAAGTGATAATTATTAGCTCTCTTTAAGATAGTCTTGAGATAATAGCCATGATTTTACTTCTATTAAATAAAAGTAGGATATCTGTTTACAGAAGAGGACCTAGAGGGGAAATAAAGATGTACAAAAACCTGTTTGATTTATATAGTTCTGTGACTTAGAATACCAGCCTGGGATTCTCATGACAATTTTATAGTCAGAATAATAAACAACTTTCTTCTAGATCAACTGACGAATTCCAAGTAATAACTTGTTCATTTCAAGCAAATGTTCACTTGACTCCCAGTGCCAGTTTAATAGTTACCCTGTGAATAAAGGAAATTATAATTTTTTGCTACATCATTTGTATTACTAGTGAGATATTTAACATGTATTTGTAATCTTTCCCATAGGAAAATTTCTAAATGCATTCATCTGATTTTCCAGGGGTTTTGGTCTCTTGACAAAGATGATAGTGATATCTTGTTTAAATTCTGTGAAATAGTGATCACCTGCTCACATACAGATGCAGAGGTTGTTGTAGCCTTTGTGGTAATAAAAGCTTTTATTTAAAATCCTCTAATGAGCCATTGAGGAAAGGATATGAGTAATATTTGAATTTCAGTTCATATGACCTTGACAGACAGCCAATACACAGCACCGGAGAGAAGCACACAATGAAACCAGTATTGGGGAAAAAAAAAAAAAAATAAAAGGATCCTTTTAAACATATCCTATTGAGAGAGCGTTTTTCTCTTCATCCTTCATTCACAATGAAAATGGATTGAGGTTAAATGAGTTTCCATATCCTCACATATGGACCAGTGTATTCACCAAACTCCCATTTCATTTAATACAGCATCATAAGGGGATCAAGATGGATTCACTGGAAAGTTTATGGTAAATATGCATCCACAAGTCCAAAAAGTTAAAGAAATGAACATCAGAAAAGGGTATATGTGTTTCAATATCCTCTTCAGCAGAACTCTCTTTTTTCTGGCTATGCATCCTATAATAAGCTGCTGGAATACTTCTGACACCAGGTTAAAATGGCCAGGGGTCCCTTCTCTAACTTTCCACAATTGTCTCACATGGAACCTAAATTATCTAATACTTTCTTGAATGGATTCCGCTGTAACTCAATATAATGTGGTAAGGGGAACTGAGGAGCAATACTGGAGCAAATTTGATTTCAGCTACCACCCACCCTTTAATTGCTTCAGTGTCTGAAATCTCTGACCATTTAATCTTTGAGGCACTAATAATATGCCCAAATGATCAGTCACAAGTTTTTAAAAATTGTCTTGTGTACATGCATTAGGAGCTCTTGGTAGGCTGCGGCGGGAAGAAGTTGCTATAGAAACACCACCTTAACACACTCCATTCACGGATGGCTATAAAGAGATACAATGGTCCCTGAATAACTACTACTAATCCCCATGACATTCGAAAATTGCTAGGTTTTTGCTCTCAAAATTCTTACTTGCAATGCCAGGGGAACTCCCCCTCCTTCCCTGCACCCTAGCCTCCCACCTTTTCATTCAAACCTTCCCAGATGGAACTTTGCTTGAATATGTACTTGCCTGTGTTATTTTGTTCTGTTTCGTGCAGACAGATGAATTCAGCTGTGATCTACACAATAAGAAGAACTCAACAAGATTAAATAAAATCAGCTTCTTTGTCAGAAATACTTGTGCAACCAACTGGCAAAATATGTTGAGAGGATCAGGTTGGAGTAATGCTTGGAAGAAATTAACCTTTTTTATTTCCTGTAGCTTTTCCTATCTGATTCAGATGGCTTAAAAACTGCTGTCCCATCTCTTGATCCATTTTACCTTCTTTCCAGAACTTTTCTCTTTAATCTGGTAGGTAATTAAATGTGTCCTTTCAGCTATTCCTTATTCATTTTTTAACATTCCCAACATTTAATCACCTGTAGGGGATAGAAGTACATAGACTTACAATCTTTCTCGATTGTAATTGTGAATCAATTTGAGATGGCAATCTCTGAAGAAAACTCAAAAGCTTATTCTACCCAGGACTAAAACGAAATCCAGGACATCTTATGGAGTTTACTGCAGTCAAACATTTAACCATTAATTCAGGAGGTAGAAGACCTGACTTCTAGACTATCCTTAGCTTGAAGAGAAGTATAAACCTAAGAGAACATGATGGCCTTTTTTCCCATTCAGATTGTTTCCTGTTCTGTTAAGGCGAACCAAATAAAAGAAAAAAAACAAACTAAAAAAAAGCACATATTTGAAGCAGTATAATTAGAGAACTTGTCTAGAATAAATTATCACAGCTGGATTGTCTTCCAAGGGCATTGAGGCAAAGGAGAAACTTAAAACAGTGTCTTTCTCTGCAGATGTTAGATATCTGCTTTCCTCTGCTTGCTAAGAGTGCAGATGGTTTTTTTAGATTACTTTGGTTAGTGACCTTCTAATTTCTAGATGTGAACCTCTACAGTGTCATTTGAGTAATATCTGAAGTGTTAAAAATTCCAAATTCAAGATTAATTTCCTCTACTATAAAATTCCCAAATCTTGTAACTAAAAGTAATGTATTAATTTTTTTGGTCTGTAAACACTTGAGAAATTATTCTCCCTGTCAGAATTTTCTGTTTAACTGATTGGCCTGTTTTGGAGTGGGATAAAGTTAATTTTCTTTCTAATAGCTGTTTCAGGGCTGTGCTTATATATTGAAGATGAGAAAAACTTTAGTAACATGCTAATGTTTTAGTTGTTGCTGAGCAGTGTTTACACTAAGTCAAGGACTTTTCAGCTTCTCACAGTACCCCACCAGTGAGTAGACCTGGGGACACAAGAAGCTGGAAGGACACACAGCCAGAACAGCCGACCAAAACTGGCCAATGAGATATTCCATACTGTATGATGTCATGCTCATTTTATAAAATGGGAAGGGTTGCTGCTAGGAAACTCCCTGGGCATCAGTGGGCAGGTTGTAAGTAATTGCATTGTGCATATCTTGATTTTTTTTTTTTTTTTTTTTGCATACCATTAATATTATTTGTCCTTCCTTTTCCATATATATTGCATGCCATAGTAAATACAGAGGATAATATAGTGTATGCTATATATATATAGTATCCTTTTTTTGGGTTTATAAATATATATATAATATGCTGTAAAAAAAAAATAAAATTAAAAACTGTCAAAAGCCTATGATTGTGTACTGGTTCCAGCCAGGATAGAGTTAAGTTTTATGAGAAGGAGGAATGGCTAGAATCCAGAGATTATTCTATACTAATTCATGTCATTGCTGGGGGTGGGTAAGGAAGTTTCTTCTGAAAAGAAGGTATTTTTCCAATCAGGCTAGTGTGGTGGATGGAGCAATGGGATAATGCTGGTCCCAAGACAGAGCAATCAGTGTGTTGGCACTGGCCCTGAGCTGGAGGGAGCTGTTGGGGTGGTGTGGCTGGGGCTGGTTGACCTCTCCAGTGATCACTTTTGCATGTGAATCACTCTCTCTTTTGGGTATTTTTGTTATTAATATTGTTGCTGTTACTGTTTTTTCTTCTTAACTCAGTGCTCTTCCCAGTAAATTGTTCTTATATCAACTTGTGATCTTTACCTCTTTTACCTCCAATCCTCCACTCCATCCTGTCAAAGGGAGTAGAAGGACACGAAGTGAAAGCAATCACCCAGCACATGATTTGGAGAGTCTAGTTTTTTGATTTGGGAGCACTAAATTGGAAAGTACCATTCCTAAATCATGACAAGTATGTAAAAATTATTTTGACAAAATATTTTTTCTATGAAGCTGTAATGGTATCATATGTTTTTAATGTGAGGAAAATACAAAATGTTTTTGTTTGTTGTTGTTGTTTTATTATTATTATTTCATCTGTGTAAACAATGAAGTTGTTTTGATTTTAATGGTATTTTATCTTATTTTTTCCATGGCTACCATTTTGGAAAAATCAACTTTTTTTAAAGATTTAACAATAATTGTTCTCTAACAGTTGTTGTCTTATTTTCTGGAGGTAAAATATATTTATATGTAAATGTAATAATTTATCTCTTAATTGTACCAAAATTTTGCTATCACAAAAAAGAAAAGGAATAGAAAAGAGGAAGAAAAAAAATCTTGATTTAGTAAGCAAAAATCATTAAATCCATCTGGTTTGTGCTCTTTGTAAGCAATGACAATGGATTCAATAAACCAAAGTGTTCCATGAACTTAGTATCATCCATATATGAAGGACCTTCTTACCCAATGTGAATAATCTGAATAAAAACGTTGGATGTCAGGTTCTTTAATGTCATCTCACCTTATTAAAATGAGACACATGCAAGTGTTGTGTTAAAAAATGCCAACAGTTTTTACATGAATCTTGCATAGACTGATTTATACAATATTAAGAGCAGCTGGGGAATTCTTTTTCTTCAAAACCTAGATAAGTGATATCTCACCATCATATTCTATCAGGAAGTAGTGTCTGGTCTGATGTAGCAAGAATTATCTCCTGTTGTATTATCTTTCCTTTACTTTTGTGCTTTATTTCCAATTTCAGGGATATTTTGGTAGTTCAAAGACTTTTCATATAGTGTGAGTGCACAGTTCCCACTTCTCTCTCACGTTGAATCATTGCTTATTTATTTCCCTCAAGAAGTGGTTGACACCATACTCGAAAGTAATAACTTTTTTAGAAATTCCTACAGTAAAGTCGTTGTCCTTCCAATGCTCTCTATATTTCCTTGAGGGGAACTAATGTACTACTAGCAGGTTAAATATTCCTATGGAAAATATAAATTTCTGTCTTTTCATTATATTTTATTTTTGTGCTTATAACAATTTAAAGAAATAACATGAAAATATGGCACATCTCACCCTAGCCATCAAATTGATAATAATAATAATAATAACAAGAAGAAGAAGAAGACGAAATGAACAACAACCAACCAAACAAAAAACCTAACCAAAAACCTCATCCATCTAAACAAACAATTTCTTCTCAGTTTGCCTTTGCCACTGCAGAGAGCTGAAACATTGAACACGTCTTTTCCCATTGTTTGTAGGATGGGAAACATAAATTTAAGACAGTCATTATTTCACCTCTGGCATGCCATGGACACAGGGTCTTGAAATAATTTTGAAGTTAATGTTATCCTGACTGTACAATGGTAGCTGGCTGTGTGTGATCACTAAAATAGTAATCCTGTAAAGTAACCAGACAGCTTTTGCATTTGATCAGAAATCAAAAGGAATTTTTTTGAAACTATGTTTCTTAATATTAGACCATTAAAATTATACTGTACTATATACTCAATGGAAAAAAAAGTCAGTTATTATGTCTGTAATCATTACGTGATTTTGAAGGTTAATTGGTAATAAAATTTAAAATGTCCAAGCTGTTACAATCATAACTATTATATCATTTTTAGAACAAAGATCACATAACTAGTGAACTATAACAGACCTCCCAGTTTTTATGAAATATGTCTCAGGAGGTCTGTTAATCTCTTCAGGGCCATCTGTCCTATTTGAATCAGAGAAGATAAAGACTTTTGGGATCTGGGAGAAAGTAGGGCAATGCATTCTGGGACATATCTAACTTAGGTAGAAATATCCAGGAGGAGCTGTTAAGCAAGGATCATTGAACAGGACACATGAATGACTAGAAGTCTGGCTAGAAGACTCCTAAAAGTATAATTCTTTACACAGAATTTTACCACAGATTACTAAAGTTAGTAAGAGAAAAAAAATAATTACAGTGATTGAAGTTTGGATTCCCCAAGATTTATCAGATATTACTGTCCTCATCTTCATCTTCATGATATTTGTCTCCTTCCTGTTGTGCTTTTTGTCTTACAAAAAAAAATTCCTTTCTTTTTTCTGTAAGTATGTACTGAAAAATGGCAATATGATTTAATGAATTTATTGGTCTCAATTACTGAGCCTCTGGCAGAGAAAAAGATTTTTGTTGCTCTTTTTCTTTTTTTTTTTTCACTATAGAGTGTATTCATGGTATAAAAATTCAAATAACCACTAAATAAAGCAGCAATATTTATCAAAACACAGAACTATGATAATAAAATTTACAAAAGTTTAGCATTTATGGGCAGTTTGCATTGCCCTGGTAGAAAAATTCAGCCACCTATAGAAGTAGGTGTCAGAAAGGCTCTGGTAAGTTCAGGTCCTCGCCACTGTTTGCCCCTTGGTGCTCTGGTGTATCCGTGCTCCCCCAAGTGCTAACCCTCACACTCCTTCTGTCTCCACTACTGGAATGGCTCACTCTTCGCTTATCAGTCTGCCCCTGGGAAGAAGTACACAGAGGCTTCTCTTTAATTGGGACTATGCATTTTGGAACAGCTCGAGATATTTTAATGGCCTCCTAGATATCAGTAGGGAACCATATGTTTTATCAGGTTCAGCTATACAACAATGAACAACCTTTTCAGAGCCTGTCAGTGACAGGGAGTTTAGACTGCTGTATGTGCATTTGCTTCTCTTTGAACGTTCCATCTCTCTGCAAGTAATATTGTCCTACAAGGGAAAAGGACTTTTTTATTATTTCAAATGTAAACATCAAAAGCTGGTTCTCATCTTTCCCCCTTCAACTTAGTACAAATAACCAACTAGTCAAAGAGCAAGAACTGCCTTAAACAAACTACAAAAGAATCAGAATAGCCAAAGGTGTAAAAAAATCTGAGCTTCAGATGTGGCTCCCTGATAATAACATTGTTATGTTAAGCCACTGGGTTGACTAGAGTAAAATCACATACTGAACCTTGCTTTTAAGCACATCATTTCAGAGGCTGAATTTCAGACTTCAGCTTTCCTAAACTGTGAAACCTCTATGTACAACATCATTAAAATAATATTTAATTTAATTTGCTAAATTAAATTAAAAATTTACCCTGCTGCTTTTGACTTGTGCCTTGAAATACAGCACAATGTCATAAACAATATTTGATTCTATTTGTGTAAAAATAATTCACACAGGAAACAGTCTTTAAAATTATCAGATATACTGAAAGCAGAGCTCTCAGTATTCCCAAACATTTCCAAACCAGTATGCTTCACATCATCTCAATAATACAAATATACAAGTAAACAAGAAACACACCTAGGTGTTTTATGCAAACCTAGGTACGCTTAGTTCTTACTCTGCAACTAAGCACTTTTAAACTAGTAAGTGCGTGCAGTGGGAAGATTCTCAGTGATGAGTGGACACTTTGATTACAAAAAAAGAAATCAAAACACTGAAAAGCCCCGGATATTTCATTAAGTTACTTTGGCTTGTTGTGGTGCCGTGTATAAGCCAAACCAGTGTAACAAGAGCCATTTCATACTCTCATGGCAAATGTGAAGTAAAACTTCCCCAAAAAACCCAAATGTTGGAGTTTTTTTAAATTTTGTTCCTTTTAAATTAAATGTTTTATTTCTTGTTTGGAATGGGTTAGGATCTACATTATCTACATCAGTTAAAGCACCTGTCTAAGGTATGATAAGTCAATTATATGTCTTAATCTGTATATCCTGGGCTGATATGCATTTCAGAATTATTCACATTCTTGTCCTTTTACATGCTTTACAGATGTACCCTTGCCATTCCATACTTTATTCCTATAATATTTATTCTCTTTTGCATTAGTTTTTAATTATGACTATGACCTTGCTTTTTCTATGACCTTACCATCTGGAAAGCTGATAAGATTACCACCAGATCAGAGACCAACTCTACCTCTGGCACCAGGAATGTCACTAAAAGGAGGAGGGAAAATAGAAGGGAGGTATTTTATCTAACACAATAATTCAACGTCAGATAGGAGCTGAGAGCCCTCATGGCAGAGATCTCTCACTGTGGTGAGGATTCCCTTCTACCACACTACAGCCCTCTACCCCAGATGGAGTCACTACCTCTAATCTACAGTGTCCAAGGCAATCTCCTGAGGTATCAGTCAATAGCCAGATCAGTCAAGATCTAGAGCCAACACCTGGTGATTCTGTTTCTATCTGTCTTTGCTCTAATAAATTTGTTAATTAGCTTACAGATGAAAGGAGGCTATAATATATTCTAAGGTCAAAAGAGACTGTATGACAATATTGATGTCTGAGCTTTCAGATCTTCTCCTGAAAACAGCTAGTTTACTTCACCTAAGGCTTATTTAAAGTTGATCTGGCAGCAGCGGAGGACTAAAATGAATTTTCCTTGAATGTCTGCCTGTTTTGAATGCATCCACATTCCTCAAGTCACCAGTTGCACTGTCACCGGCAGCTGTCAGTTCTCGTGCTCCTGGACTTCCTGTCCAACCAGCCAGGAAAGAAAGTGTCAGCCTTATTTGAGGTAAGGATGACCAGATCCCTAAGTAAAAGTGTCATGGAACAGTACTTTCATATGTTAAAATTTCATGGTCTTAGCATATCCTTGGCTTCTTCTGGAGCAGTTGGACAAGGATGCATTTTGTCAAGGGCTATTTCGCTGCATGCTATTCTAGTTGGAGGTTGGAGGCTATAATGTCTTGTGGAGGATTGCAGATAGCAGTAGAAGGAAAGCAGGAGGTGTTTTTAAAGACATGAGATTATCCCAGGGAGTGTGTCCACATAGAAGCAGTGGATAATGGACTGAGTCTTACATAGGCAGCTTCTAAATGATGCTGACCTTCACAGGAATTAGATATTTGGATGTGATATGCTCTCACGCCCTGCTTTGGTAGGCTCATTATGGAGAAGATGAACATTCTCTTGCCTGGAGGAAATCTGCCTAATCTCTGCTGCTTGTGCCATATTTGAAGGGTTTCTCGCCTCCCAGCATGTGCAGATTGTACCCAGAAATAGAGGGAGGCTGATGTCTGAAGGCCAGACTTCAGTGCGTCTCCAGTCATTACAGAGAACTTATGGTGGCTTCAGCAAGGCTCCCAACCCTACATGAGCACCCTACAGCCGCCTGTAGGGTCAGTGTGATGCCAGTAATTCTGCTGCTCTGTGTGTTTCTGAGGGCTGGGTATTCCCATGAGCAAGGACCTGTAGGAATATGACTTTGTGTGTGAGAAAAATTAGGTGTAAAAATTTGGGCCCAAATACCTTAAGACATTCTTAGAAATGTCTTAAGGCATTCTTAGAAATGTCATATTGCTGTGCAATAATGACTAAAAAGCCATTTTTAGTGGTATTTGTATACGTAGTGTTTCCATCACATTCAGAATAAGGAGACTCTAAGCACTTCACACTTTCGTGGATTCTGCCTATATTATAGTTACTTAAAAATCTTAAAGCTAATGATTATTTTAAATAATATTTTAGGGATTAGGTAGAAAAGAAATTGTGTTCCTGTCTTCCTTTGTCTCAGAAGTATGTCCTAGCATGAAAAATAGGTTGTATTTGTTCCTACGGAAAACAGCCTCAATCCTTTCTTAGAGGAATAAAATAATGCAGCTAAAAAAGGTCATAATTTCCCCAGTGTGTGTGGAAAATGATACATAGAATGCATCTATTTTGTATTTGTGTGCAAAAATTACAATGGTAGCAAAGACAGCAAAGTACCCATCCATTTAAAAGAGAGCTGAAGAGCAACATAAAGCTCTGAGCTTCCCCAGCACTTCATCTTGGCTCTTTTCCTACTCTCCCTTAAAGTGTGACAATTATAAAATTATTTCAGTGGATCTCTGTCTGTCATTAGCCCTTGTGATCTGTCCTCAGCCATGAGGAATGATTAAAATCACCCAGTTAAAGCTGCAGAAAGAATTGTGTGATTACTTTTGACTCCAAAGTATTTTAAACTGGATGCATAAGAGGTAAAATAACTTGCCTATAAGGACAAATCAAGAGAACACATATTTTAGTTGTGTTACAGAAGGGAAGGTAAACTATGTACAAGTTCTTATCAGTTCTTTTCCAGGAATAAAAATCAGCCAAAGTTTTCAGAGTATTTTAGACATTATATTCATTCTTTTTAAAACTCAGTTTCTCTTGCTCCCTTAACACAGTTGCTGGATGCATTGCCTTAAATTCCACAAAGCGTCACATGCGTATGATTCCCTTTATGTACAGTCTTCTTCAACAATGAAAGATCTAATTTCACCATTTCTGCTGTCTGCAGTGAATTTTTTTCACACAGCTCTAGATGGCAGTGCTGATAAACAACTAGTACATTCAGCAGGGATAGATTTTACTTGGTGAACTGCTACAATTGATTTGGAGTCTTAACCTTTCCTCCACTTACCCTGTTTCCCACTCTACCACCTGCAGCCCTATAAACAGAAAAGACTTGCATGATGGAAGCCATCTGTACAGTAACTCATCTCATCAGAGTGCTGAAGAGCTGTTCTGCTCAAGTGTTATCAATGTCTTCCAACTCACTGTGTATTTTTCTTATTGCTAAAAACAATCCCAAGCATTCTCTTTGGCAGATTAGTAAGGAATTCAAGTAGCAGATGTTCAAATCACTTTTTATTTTTTGCATATTGAATCTCCATAAGGATACCAAGATCTGTTTCTTGGTCTTTGTGCTAAGTGTAGCAGTTCAATCATCCCTGCTCTATAGACAGAAACTACAAAAATGACTGTGAATATATTATCTGAAAAGCCATGCACATTTTTTTTAAAATTATATTTAGGTTCTCTGGGAAATACCAAGAAAAACATAAACTGATTTTTGTTCCTATGCCCCCATGAAAAATAATGTCATAGGCAATACCTGACTACATGTTTACAAGCTTCTGCTGAACAAACTTCCTTCAATCAAAATTCTCCCTAATGTACAACAAATAGAAATGTGTACCTGACATTCCTCAGTATAAATTCAGCATACAAAGTTGTCCCCTGAAGATATAACTGAAGTTGTCTGATGGGATAAAATCTACTGGATTATTTGGACTACAAATCTTTTTGATAGCATATGTGTTCTCTGCCATGCATTGATATAGAATTCTCATTATAATTTATAGAATCATAGAATATGTTGTCATCATGCAACAGGATCATTGAGTCCAACCCCTGGCCCTATGCAGGGCACCCCAAGAGTCACACCATGTGTCTGGGAGCATTGTCCAAATACTTCTTGAACTTAGACAGGCTTGGAGCTCTGACCACTTTCCTGGGGAGCCATCAGCTTCATGTCATTTCCTTGAGTCCTGTCACTGATCACACGAGTAGAGAGATCAGTGTCTGCCCCTCTTCTTCCTTTTGAGGATGTTGAAGAGCACAATGAGCTGTCCCCTCAGCCTCATCTTCTCCAGGCTGAACAAATCAAGTGACTTCAGTGGCTTTTCAAATGGCTTCCACTCCAGATCCTTCACCAACTTTGTTGCCCTTCTTTGGACACTGTTTAATAACTTTAAGTCTTTTTTATGTTTTAAAGTCTTCTTTATATTGTGACACCCAAAACTGCCCCCAGCACTAGAGGTGAGGCCATCTCAGTGCAGAACAGAGGGGACAGTCCCCTCCCTCACCCAGCTGGCGACGCTGCACCTGGTGCTCCCAGGACAGGGTTGGCCCTCCTGGCTGCCAGGATACTGCTCATACTCAACTCATGTTCAACTTGTCAGTGACCAGGACTCTCAGGCCCCTTTTCACAGTGCTGCTCTCCTGTTGTTTGTTCCCTGGTTGATACACACAACCAGTATTGCCCCATTACAGGTGCAGAATTTGTGTTTGTACTTGCCTTTGTTAAACTTCATACAGTTGGTGACTGCCCATTTCTCTGATTTGTTGAGGTTTTTCTGCAGGACCTCTCTGCCGTCAAGAGGGTCGACAGCTTCTCCAAAATTAATGTCATTTGCAAATACTTAATGTTTTTTCAAGTCCTGTTGTTAAGATGTTGAAGAGAGCTGGGACAAGAATGGATCCCTGCAGAACCTCACTAGTGACTGTTTCCCAGTCTCATGTCACCCCATTCACCATAACCCTCTGTGCCTGACCTGTGAGTCTGTTGCACTCTCACATGCAACTTGGTTATCCAGTTGTGTGCTGGATATTCTGTCCAGAAGGGTACTATAAGAGAAAGTATCAAAAGCTTTGCTGAAGTCCAAAAAGATTTTATCTACTGGCTTTCCTAGATTAACTTGTGGGGATTCATTATCATAGAAGGAAATCAGATTCAACAAGCAGGACTCTTCCCTCATGAGGACATGCTGGTTGTGACTGACTGCACTGTCCTCCAGGTGTTTTTCAATACCTCCCAGAATAATATTTTCCATGATTTTACCAGGCACTGAAATGACCAGAACAAGTAATTTTAGGTACATTGGCATTATGTAGGGTTCTCTTAGTAAAAAATATAGTGCCATGCAAGCTTCTAAAGCATTTTAATGGGATCTTCTACTCTGGTAAATCTTAGGACAACACCCTGAAGCCTGATTTTGGCATATGTTGGCTAGGACTTCCCCAGCAATTTTCATAGCTTATTAGTAAGAACCTTCCAGGAATCATTACCAGTGGGCAATTTGCATTTAGAAAACTTATTTTGGAGGCAGTGAAATTATACTAGCATGCCCACATATTTTTCTGTGCCAGTAACTTCAGTGCTCCAATATATTCTTGGACAGATTTAATTTTCTCCTACACAACCTAAATTTTCAATGCTTTCCTTCTTTAAAGAAATATATCATTGCTCTCAGACTATAAGTTTATGAACAGACATAAGTACTGCAGTTACAGAATCCAGACAAAAAAAAAGAATAAAGAAAACTGTTGGAACTATAAGGGTGTGAAGCTGACAAATAGTCTGGAGGAGGAATCTTGTGAGGATTGGCTGAGGGAGTTGTGTTGTTTATCCTGGAGAAAATGAGGCTTAGGGAGAACCTTATCACTGTCCACAACAGTCTAAAAGAAGGTTGTATCCTGGTGATGGTCAGTCTCTTCTCCCCAGAGTGACAGGACAAGAGCAAATGCCCTCAAGTTTCATCAGGGGGAATATAGATTAAATACTAGGGAAAATGACATCATTGAAAGGGTGGTAAGGCATTGTAATAGGCTTCCTATGGCAGTGGAGAAATTGCCATCCCTGGAACTGTTTAAAAAGGTATGAATGGAGATATGGTTTGATGGTGACTGTGGTGGTACTCATATGAAATGATATTTGCAGTGGAGTTTACAGTTGGACTTGGTGACCTAAGAGGTCTTTTGCAAATTTAATGATTCAATGATTCTGTGGTTTATACCCATTATTTAAGGAATTCTTGCTGACGCATGAGGAATATTTGAGATTTTTTTGAGAGTTTTTTTTCAGAAGGTTTCATATTTATTAAACTAATCAAGATAATATCAATCAAATAAGATTTTATTCCTTAAGCATGATACAGAAGAATATTGATGTTTGGTGAGAGAAGGTTTTTAACTTGGAAATCTTGGATTTCTACCACATAGTGAAAAATGAAACATATAATCCTTGCCAATCTTGATTTACTGGCATTAAAATTACCACAAAATTAACATTTCACTAAATTACAGAAATCATTTTCTTTTTTGTAATCTTTAAGATCTTTAGAGAAACTTCCCAGCACAACTGAAAATCATTATATTTGTTTTCAGTTGCCCTGCAGAGTTAACCTATAGCCTCAACAAAATATCAAGGTATAGAGGATCATAATTTGGTGAAAGCATTTCAAATCTTACTAGATCTGTGTGCTTCAGAGCCATCTCAGTTGAATGTTACTTAGCTGAGTTTCTGATCAAGGTTCTTGAAGGGAATTATACTACAGCTCACGTGCAAATGTGTCTGATAACCGTGTGAAATGATGGCTACAAAATGAAAGAAGTGCAGGTACTATTTTAACTTAATCTACCCAAGAACAGAGCATAGAGGCATATCTTGATAATACAAGAGTAGGCCTTATTGCAGCATGAAATCTGCATATTAAACTCATAAATAGTGCAATGAAATTAGTATCTAAAAGAAGATTGCGAGGTGTAGCTATATTCAGGCCTGCTGGAAGAATTATCAGTAGATAAAACTCATCATTTCTTCTGTCGTGTTCAACTCATAAAAGTGATCTTACATGGGTTTTATCACTATTGACTAGAAAGCTAATATATTTTTTATAACTATTCAAAGCTTTTTCTGACTAAAGAATAAACATTTTCTAACTGAAGAAAAGAAGGATATTGCTTTCTCTCTTTCAGGATATTCCTGCAGTCAGTTCCTGCAGTTAGGCAAATTGTGATGTTTTTGAAACTCAAAACATTGTAGATATCCATCACTTTTGATGAAGATTCTGATGAGAAGTCTTCTGTGAATCAATAGGGACTGAAAGAAAGCTATTGCAGTTTTGGAAATTTCATACCTAAAATACTGTTTTAAAGTGAAATATATATTATAGGTATCATACACTTGCTGTAAGATTGCACACTCATGCCCTAAGATTATTCATGTGCTCATAAGACAGTTTGGAGAAGCTTTGAAAAAGCTTGATATTCAATATTAAGGTAAAAACCCCACAGCAGAGTGCTGCAAATATCCACACATACACAAGGATGTTCTGACAAGTTTCTTAATTTTTGTTTCAATCATGGTACAAATGAATTTTCCTGGTTAATATTTAGTCTTTGGGAATGGAAACCAATAACTGTTCTGGTCAGCCACAGCAAAATCATTCTCAAGTTTCATTTCATTAATAAGACACACAATTCCTCTCAGACACATATAAATCTAAAGAGATATAGTATGCCCTGTGTTTGCTTGTCTGAAATAGGCATACCAGAAGGCCACATTAAATATCTTATATGATGATAATCTTATAAATTTTTTAGCAGTTTTGTTTTATAATTTCTTAATCTTATCAGCTGAAGATTTTCTTAAATCAAGCTAAAATTTTCTGCTTAGAGAGAATGCTCATTCCTTCTTATTCTGCCCTTGTTGGCTAATGAGAATAATGGGTCCCCATCCTCTTATAACATTCCTTTATGTATTTGTAGGCAGTTATCATGGCTCCCCAGTGGTCATTATGTTTAGGTATTGAACATCTGCTCAAGAGTTTATTGATGCTGTAGATAGTGCCATATCTGCTGGGAGTAATAGCACATTGCTCTATGTGGCCATTCAGGGAGCCCTACCTGCAGGAAGGTCACTCAGTAGTAAATCCGAAACACCTACAAAATACAAAGTCCTTACCATGAACACAAAGAAAGTATATATTTCTTCACATATCAATGAATTAGGCTGTTGCAAACCAAGAGGCAAGATTTGTTAAAGCCTCATATAATAGTTAAAGACACATATAATATTTAAAAAAAAAAGAGTCAAGGATTTCATCTGTATTTGACCATGGTAATTTCATGATGCCTCAAAACATCAGATAAAGGTTTTACTTATTCCCAGACATTTTGTACTGAATTCCTATGAGGTCTTGACATTTCTATAGTACCTTCCATGCTTAAGAAGAAAATACTGCAAGCCTGACAGGTGTTGACAAGCAAAACGTTCATTAGTGAAGCATAGTATTAATTACAAAGTTTGTGTCTTTTGTTTTGATCCCTGCTTTGTCTCAGGGTAACATTTAGGTAAGAAACTCTTGATTTTAAAGTCTACAGTAGAAAAGAGAGGAAGTTTTAGATAAGTTTCTAAAAAAAAAAAAATAGAAAGTGACTTTGAGCTAAGAGTACAGCCCAATCATTTCTCTTTTATTTATTAAAGAATGCCAGCTACAAAAACACATTTAAATCCTCCACTGTCAGGAAATAATTATGTTAACACCAATAAAATTATATGTAATAATTCAATCAGTGGGAATTTTTAAGTGGGATAACAGAGAATGAAATCAAAAGGATATAGCCCTTTGGGTTTCCTGAAGTTTAAGAGACACACAGACACAGACATCCCATTTACAGTGTTTTGTATCATCTGTTATAGTAATCACTGTTATAATGATTAGTATTAGTGTTCTAGTAATCACTACCAACATGTTTCAGTCACTCAGCACTTCCTTTTTTAGCTTGTTTTCCTTAGTCCCTAACAGCATTCTGTGAATGCTGTAAGGATTAGATAATTCCAGAAAGGGAGGAAGGAAGGAAGGAAGGAAGGAAGGAAGGAAGGAAGGAAGGAAGGAAGGAAGGAAGGAAGGAAGGAAGGAAGGAAGGAAGGAAGGAAGGAAGGAAGGAAGGAAGGAAGGAAGGAAGGAAGGAAGGAAGGAAGGAAGGAAGGAAGGAAGGAAGGAAGGAAGGAAGGAAGGAAGGAGAATATCTAAATGAGTAGTATCTGCTATTTTTAACCAGGAATATTTAATTAATTTTCTGTTTTACCTGATCATACAATCCCAAAAATGTGTGGCTGTGTACTGTGATAAAGATGTGACACCTAAGCTGAATATGGCTGTATCATGTTTATGCACTGACAGAGCAGTGAGGTGGTGTCTTACCCTATGCAAAAACTGCTGGCAGATTAGCAGCCAAAATGCTGAGAGCCTTCCAATTTGAAGGCATGGGGTGGGCCAACTGGCACGCTATTTATGAAAGGGACACTCAAACTATGCACATTGCTAAGCTGCCGCTGTGAATGAGAAAAAGAAAGACAAGCAAAGTGTTATTGAAGCAAAGCCTAGAAAAAGAGCATCAAAGAGATTTGAACAATGAAGGGCTGCTTTCAGAATGGGATCATGAAAGCCTGAAGCCCTGTGGCAAGGCTGGCAGGTGGACACATGCTGCTGCAGATCACAGCAGCAGGACAAGCCATCAGGATACTATACAGAGTTGGCAAGGTTGTTAGAATCCAGTTGGGGTAGATTAGAAGCCCTGCAGAGAAAGGATTAGCAGCTATGGGCATAGTTTAGACAGCAGGAAGGTGAAATGAAAATCCACAGTCGACTTATACCTATCTTTGTGCTTTTTTCCTCCTTGTTGTCAGTGAAAAAGACCATCATGAAATGAAATGCTTTGAAGTCTTTTTTTGATATGTTAGTCTAGAATGTACCTCCTACTCTATCCTATTCCTGGCTCAGGGGACTGAAAGCACAATGTCTCTAGTTGGTAAGGAGTGAAAAGCCCAGGTGTCCATCTTCCACTACTTCTGGTGCCTTGTTTTCATTCAAGACAAATCTCGGAGTCATCAAGACTGTTAAAATTTCTTTGGAAATATTATAAACAGAAAGCTATAAGCATGTAGAAGTGAGTGCTCTGCATGTTTTTTTTGACTAGTTTCTCACAGAAACACTAGAAATCCAGCAATTATGACTAGAGGCCTGGGCTGTGATTAGAATTTACAATGAATTACATCAAAGTCCAATGACCATGTTTTTGTGTGGACTCTCTGACCCTCCAACCTTAAGATTTAACCTCCTTGATTACTTAAGGTACAGGAAATTTCCAGTTTTCTGAGGTTTGAAATTTGAGGACCAGGCAGATCCTGTGCACTACTACATCACCAAAGAATCTGACTTCTTTTGGAATGGAGCTGAAATTTGCAGAGTAATCCTTCTCCCTTCCAGGCTGGTCATCATTGTCCTTATGTGGAAACAGAGATAATACCTGGAAGAAAATACCCCTAATAATAAAGCTCTCTTCTGGTGCTTTGGGACAGAAAGTGGGAATGTGAGAAAAGAGGACCTCTTATCTTGTACACAATGATCCTGTTTAAATTCTAAGGCAAAGCACTCTCTTCAATGCATATATCAAATCAAAATACAACTGGTATGAATCAGCTGTATTTATTAATTTATTTATTTAACTAACAGGTTTTACCCAGATGAACTAGCACAGCTAGTTACATGATAGATTGTATCAAGGCAATAACATTTATAAAATTTATACTGATTTTCTTTCATGAGGCACATGGAGTGGCTTTGAGTTATGACTCAGTTCATATAGTAACAAGTCAGCTCTGAAATAAATGAAAAAAAAGTCCATGTGTATTCAGAGAAATATTCATTTTACTCTTTTCATTTTCATTTGCTCCAATAGTGATTGAGGGCTTTTAGAACTGTATATAAACGTTGCTGATAGAGCCTTTCAGCTTATATCTTTTCATTAGAGTGGAGTTTTATGTTAGTAAACTCCTGCATCTGGCAAACTTAAAATTACCTAAGCATACTTTCCCACATTTTTCTACTTGCAAGTAAAAAAAAAGTTATTCTAAAGGATTAATGTGAGTTTCTGCAAATACCACTATCTATGTATTCTGATATATTTAAACCCTTTTTTGTGACTGAATCTCATCCTTCCATAAAATTACTGATTACATAGTCTGATGTGGAGTGTAGGTGATTGCTGAGAATTTTTTTTTTTTTCATAGTTGTCACTCTTAGTTTCAGCCTCACTAAACCAGAACTTGTCCAAATCTTCCTCCTTGTAGTACTATGAACAATATAATAATTTTACCTGGAATTTTAAAGGCAGCTTCAACATGGGTAATTGCTAAAGCTCACTGATTTCAGATTTGATAACTTTTATACACTCTTCATCCCTAGCAACTCAATTTCCTCATTCACATGTATTCAAAATAATGCTGCAAATCTATTTTCCCACTCCCTCTTATTCTTTACAACCCTCTATTTATTTTTTTTTTTTTTTGCATCATTCTCTGTAAAACTTTGTTAGCTTTGTTTTTAAGAATGTCCTGCCTCTAGCTTTCATTGGTTATTTGTCAATGAGAAATTTAAATTTATCTTGAATCCAAAATGCTGTGCCCAGCCTCTGGTTTTACATATCCAAAGCAAACACAATGACACTTGCTTCCTGGTTTTCAGTTGCATCAGGGAAGGGACAGTTGCTAAACTTTTGCTAAACTACATCGCTACCATTTTTGACCCGTCAAAGAATTTTTGCTTGGTTCGATACCAACAAGAGACTTAGCAGTGGTAAGCCACTGACAAGAATTATGCTGACAAGTGTTGTCCCTTTTTTAAAACTGTAATTCCCCTTTGTTTGAATTTTTTCTTTTCTGTCCTACGGTTAAATAATAACTTATTTTGGAACTTTTCTGTTTTAGTACCTTTCATAAGAAGGCATGGGTAATCATTAGGGTTCCTAATTGCTAAATATAATTCTTAGAATCAGTAAGTATTTACAAGAATGTTATAGTATCCTGGTGGGTTGGTTTTTTTTGTTTGTTTTGTGGTTTTTTTTTTTTTTTTTTTTTTTTTTTTTTTGTTTTGTTTTGTTTTGTTTTGTTTTGTTTTGTTTTTTTTTTTATCAAGCCGTACCATCGTTTGATGAGAATTTATAGGGATTTAACAGCTTTATCATATTTCACTTTCTTACACTGAAGAAGAATGAACTATAAATGGGAGGTATATGATGAACTCAGTTTATACTTAATTAGAAACTGAAGTTAAAAGCCAGGATCCAGGCAGGAGTGAACTGCCAGTGAAGGTTGAGGCTGCTATAAACCTGATAAAGAAGAAAGTGTGGGGTTTTAAATTGAGATTGCTGGTAGGGTGGTTGTGGGTTTCTGTAATGACAAACTGTACTTACAGATTCTAGGAGCCCCTGATGAAAACTTGCTCTCATTCCCTAATGCTTTATGGGAACACTACAGCCTCTTGGAATATTTTTCAAGCAAAAAGACATCATCATGACAACACTGAAAAAGAAGGGCAAAAAAAATTCTTTCTGGTAGGGAAATAAAGACATCTTAAGCTCGACTTCAAAAGCTCTCTACAGCAAACAGTAGCTGTAGAGATACCGTTTCATCTTTGCCTCTGGGATATTATTAAGCCTTTCTAGTAGCTTTAACTGCAGGAGAAGGGATTACAGAAGTTGCTGCTGTGTAGCTGCCTGACATACAAATATCTGGAAAAGCACAGATCACGTTTTTGTACAAGGGCCACTTATTAGACAGCCCTGAAAGCTTAACCTAGAATGAATAGCACACCACACTGCTAGCTGCACACAAACAAAAACACGCAAGACCCTCATGATTTATGCTGGCCTTTTAAGTGCTTTGGGTGAATATTCAGGCTCCCGGCTTCCCTTTTGTCATGGCTGCGTGTACAGAGATCGGTGCTAATTGAGGCGGTGCTGTTTTGGTACAGAGAACCATGCCATGCCATTCACCCTGCTTCAGTTCAGGCTGTGTCAGCATTTCCATGACAAATCCTTACTTTCAAGAGTTTACAGCTTAATCGGAGCAAAACCCGCAACTGGCTGAAATGACACACACTGTTCCCGTGTTATGGGCTTTGTGCACAGGAGCCAGAAACAGAGAGAAAGAAATTATTTCAGGTGCTTTTGTTTACTTCGGGCTGCTGCTTTGGCCTGATAATGACTTTGTATTCCAAAATGGAATGTATAGGGTCAAGGTCCTTATTGCGGGTTACATTGTTACATTTGGAATGGGGGGAGGGGGGATCAAAAGAACCGTATGTTTTCTTCAGTGCTTTTCTGCAAATATCTGAGGATTTTGCAAGATTAGCATGGTGAATCAGGGATTGGAAAATAAGTTGCAAAGTGGCAGGAGTCAGTTTGGAAACAGATGTGCCTAAAACAAGTCCAGTTACCCTTTGATAGTCCTAAGAGACTGTATTAGACTGAACAGCCATGTTTTCTAGGCATCCACAGAAATAAGTCTCTGGCAGTGAGTAGCACATGATGTCCTCAGCATCTGCTACATCCTGTCAAATCTCAGGAACCTGCACTGAAAGACAGATTTTGTTTTTTAAATATTAGCACTAAAAAGGAAAGTCACCTCCTCTAAATACATCTAAAAGTTTGATGTTATAAAGCAAGAAAGCTGTCATGGTCAGAGGACAGCCACTGCAATAAATAGTCCTTAGAGCAGCAGTAGAATGTGGTTCCTGGCCAAAGGTGATGAAGAGCTGGATGCTTCAGCATGACCTGCACAAAATCAGGCAGGTGAATAATTGTTTGTAGGTTTGGATATAAGCTTGATATTTTTCCATATCTGTAAGTCAAGTGCTGATGGTGTCATTTTTATTCTTAGTGAGCTGATCCTTGTCACTTGCAATGCTTATAAACAGAACTATTGTTATGAACTTTAGAGAATCAAACTTTTCTTTCATCCCATATGCAGTCTGTATGTTGAGGGGTTATATAGCCACTGAATCTCAGCTATTTAATTCTATGCTTAAAGTAAGGACATTATTTGATCTGCACTTAGATCATCACTTAATTTGGGAGTATTCACAAAATACCCTGCTCACTTTTCTTTTGCGAAATTTATATGAGTCCAGACACACTGAGAGTCAGTTCATAAGAGAGTTGCATACCTCATGTAAATATAAATCTTCAGAGAAAGATTTTAATTATAATTCAAGTTGGTTTTATTATTTGAAATAATGGTACATAACAATGAATGCTGTGAATCCATCTCTTCCAGATGACTATAAAATCTACTTCATACTTCAATTTTTTTTATGCATAAACTGTACAATATTATATATTTTATAAGAAATAATTGATGAAAACAGAGCTAATATTTAGATTTTGAAAAGGAAATCAGATTCAGTGAGTAAGACTGTCACTTAATTAATTGAAAAATGCATAAGTAACTTGGAAATTGAATTTCTGAATGAACTAGTGGTTAGAAATGAAACAACTTCTATAAATAGCTATTTGCAAAACAGGTCCAAACTTCCACTTTGAAGAATTTATTATTGACATTAATAGGTTCCTTCAAATAGAACTTTAAATAACAGAGCACTTTGATAAATAATATATATGAACTAGAAATTAATAAACAACCTTAGATGAAGTGAAGAACCAGAAAAAATAATCTTTAAGCTGTTTCTTTCATGTGACAATGAAATAAATGTGGAATCAAATAATAGATATAAGGAAGAGAGTATTGCTCTTGCAGTATTGCTCTTGCAGTACTGTCCTTTTGCTTTGTGTTAACTTGTTCATGCTGCGTAAAAATTAAATTACTAACATGATATCATCAGACTGAGTGGAAATTGAAATGTTGACATGCTATGATACTGCTGTTTTCCCACATATTTATCATTGAATTCTCTGTTTCTTGTTTGGTAGATACAACAGTGCATATTCCTAGGGTTTACTACTATCAGATAACTGCAAGGTAAAAAAATCTTTGATAGTAAAAGTGAGAAATTGTCAACCAACTCTTAAAATAAACAAAACAAAAAATTAGTTTACACTATTTAAAATCAAACTAGAACATTGATGAGGCACAGGGAAGGAATGGCACAAGTGGTAGTGGCACAGTTCTTTGGCATAGCATCCCTTCTCCATTGGCTCTTGAAAGGCAAGACCATCTCAATTGTGTACAATGTCCATATACAGGTTGTCATAAAAAGAAATTGCATCATCTACCAATTTCAGGAATCTGAAATTTGGGGGGTTTCTGGGCCAGGACCTGCTTGACATTGCTCCATATTTTAAGAACTAACAAGGGTCATGTTGACTATTGATGGTCCAGAGATATCATAGACAGAAGTTTGGAGATTATCTTGTGAAACTTGCTTAAACATCAGAAAATTTCCTTTTTCCTCTGCTTGCCTCCCTTCTTACCTTTTTATATTCATCTATATATCTAATACTGTAACTGTGGGATCAAATGTTTGTACTTGTTCTTTCCAGGCTGGAATGCCATCAAAGTGGACAGGTCTTAGTTATTGACTTCATATCAGAATATCTGAGTAAATCTGAATACTGTTATATGGATGTCAATCTAGAAGCTTAACGGTCCCCTCTGACTTTACAATCCATGAATCTGTAAATAATTGCAATAATAATTTGAAGATCTTAGAACACTTCCAAGAAAAATTGAGTATTTTATATACAACATACTTTTAAAGACAAGGAAAAGTCCTTTCAGCCTATAGAAAAGCTAGCACATTATAGAAAATTAATTTTTATGCTTGTGCTTTCAACAAGATATATGTCACTATGTAGAAATTATATGAAAATTGTAATAATTTCTTTTGCAACAAAGTGTGCTGAAAAGGAAAGCTTGTATAAACACTTTAGGCACAAACAAAGCTTTTCTTTCTCCCCTTTGAAAAAATGAAATACATTTAAAATTACCTGGTATAAATGATGTAGCATATTATTATAAAAAATCCAGCATTTTTAAATCAATGTGGTATTAGATTTTGTAATAGGGTTAAAATATTGCTTACATGAATTTAAGTTGCTGAATTATATTTAAAACATTTCAGAAAAAATGTAAAATTTATAGCAGATTCATATCTTAGACTGAGCATAAAAACCAAACACTTGTAATTTTCTCTTATATGAATATGATAGTTTCCATTTTTCTTTTTCAAAATGGGTAAGCAAGTGGATAAATAGAATACAAAGTAATATATATTCAAACAGTTTAAATTCCTTCATACATGCATTATTTTACAAAATCTCATATTCTTTAATTATATTTTACTTAGGATTACCTAATCAGTAGAACTAAACAAAAATCTATAATAAAACTGACAGTGATATACGCTATTTCTGATATTCGGCAAGCTAAGAATATAAATAGACATACTAAATATATAAATTTCTTGATAATTTGTGGTACAGTGTATCTTAAGTAAATTAGGAGTATTTTCTTCAAAATAGTGTTATATGTAAGATTTTTATGTGGTTTTTGTTGTTTTAAAGTAATAGTTTCCTTTCCTAATAACAGTAGTAACTACTTTACCTATTCCATGTTTTAGAAATGGAATGCTACTTTAAATAGCTGAGATGTTTTTTCTAATGTAATGTAATTTGCAGATACTTGAATTCAAGTTTTGTGTCTATTTTAAAAGTAAGAAATCAAATTTCTACAAGTTATATTGCTAGCAATTCTGTAAAATCATCAGATTGATTATTTATTATTCTTAGTTTTTACATATCTAATTTAGTGTTCTGATAAGGAAATTTATATATGGTTTTAATATTATCTTTTAAATTTTAAAGACTAAAAATGTTAAAATATATAAATAAACAATAAAGAACACATAAACCAATAAGACAGTACTTACAGTGTTGAGATATTCAGTGGAAAATGATATTTTTTGTTTAGAATTTGTAACAGAAGAAATCAATGTGGAGACTGACATACTTGCATTTTATGTATGGTTGAAATACATAAAGACAGTGCCTGTTTAGTATGCTGCACTTCTCTCTTTGAAAGCTGGCCTGCCTCTATACTTATAAAGAATAATTACTTACTTTTTAATATCCTAAGAGAAAAAATCAGAATGACAAAGCCTCTAGGAAAAGATCTGCAAAAAGCCAGCTGTCTATAGAAAGGAAAGAGTGAGAATGATGTCAGAAAAACTCCTAGTGCACTGATAAATTGTTCATAATCGATTTTAATTTCAGGAGCAAATACGGGGGGGGGAGGGAAGAAAGTAAAGATTAAATGCAAAGTGAAATCATTCAGTAAAATGATCTATGCATGAAAAAATTAAGCAACTTTTATGAAAGTCACTCTCATAAATTGTAATATATAACCATCAGTTTACTCCTGTACCATAATAAGAAGATTTTTTTCAATACCATATATTTAAAATGATGGCTCTCTCTGCCAGTAGTGTACTTAAGTAATGGCAGCTGGGATGTCAACAGCCCATGTCACATTACTCCAAGCCAGAAGAACAAACACGGGATCTTTTTTGGGGCACTAGTGAAAACAAGACTGTCAGCAACATTTCCTATATGTCTTTTTAACAGGTGGAGCACGTAGTTCTTCTAGCACAGCTCCGCAACAATGAATGGCCTTTTAAGTGAGGCAAGTGGTACCATGTTATGATAATCAAAGCCTTAAACAAGAGTTAGAAGCAGTGGGAAGAACATGCAGCAGAGCTTTAGGCAGCCCATAGTGATGTAGCTCTGCCCCCAGATACCTCCTGTAGCATCTATCAGAAACTAAAAATTTGTTCACCACTGTCGAGCTCTCTGAGTGCCTCAGTAGTGAGGGTGGAACTGGAAGAGGAATGGAAACACTTTAAAAATATCTCTTCAGAAGGAAAATAAGAATGTGGCAGAAGTATAAAATATTAAGGTATGTGAATTAGTGCTAAACATAAATCTTCATTTCTGAAGACAAGAAGAAAGGCTTACAAGGCACACAATATGTAAAAACATTAGAGGCATAACTTTGTATAATGAAAAATAGAGAGGAGAAGAGGGAGAAAGTGCCTCTAGCAAAAATTCTCGAGTGTGTCATGTCTCTAAGTTGGTGCACACAGCTCAGAGATTGCACCAAAGAAAAATGACATAGAACTGTCTCAGACTGTGATAACCCCCTGGGCACGATGTGGTCACCAGCACTGCTAAAGACTTCTTTCTGTGCTGAGGAAATTAGCTTGCAGGCACGGGACATACAAACAATGATTTTAAGCAAGCACTCGGAAGCATCTGTGAAAGAATTTTTGAAAGCCTCTGTGAATATAATATAGTATCATGATTATATTTAATTTTTCATAACTGCTTCCATCCTTCAATCCTCTACTCACTGCAGGTCTGTGTGTACCTGGCAAGTATTCCTGAATTATCCCTGGAAGCAGTGGGTAAGATCTAGATAAAATGAAGGGCATTGACCTTCTCTTGGAAGAGCTCTAGTTCAAAAATTTAGGGGACTCAGGGCACTCAGGAGCTGTACCTGCTCTTGAGAGAAACACTGTAATACTTGGACCCACAGTCTTAGAAGTCCTGCCTGACAAGCATCAGTCACTGCAACACCTGCAGGGAGAGCAGCATGATGCTGGACAAGGCTTGAAGCCTCTCCTGATTTGCTCTGACAGATCATATCAGCTTTATCAATCAAACAGAGCATTTCAGATGGTAGAGTGAAGCACACGTTTTCCCAAGGGTCATGTCTTGCATTGTAGAGCACCAGTGAGCCCAAGCCTCCCTTCACAGGCTGCAATAGACTCCTGGGTGCCTTAGGAGTCAGTGGCTTTGAAGCAGTCGCATGAGAACAGCTTTTCTACCACAGAAAAGCTGTGAATAATTTCTTGGAAAGGAGATGTATTGTCTTTTCTTGTGTGGGAGTATCATGTAAGGGAGCTCTGACAGTATGGAGACTGAGTAGAGGTTTATCACAGCACTGTATTTTAAACTAAAATGAGGCAGCAATGTAGGAAAACAGGGTGAATTAGTAAAAAAGGAACGTAATCAACACAGGAGTAGCACAGTATCTGTACAGTACAGTGCAATGCCATACATGCCATGTGCCATTCAAAGAGTCAATAAAAATGAGGCCTTTTAATATTATTTTTGCGTAAGTGGAATTCATGCAGGAGAACATTATACTTGTTAATAAATCGAAAACTTTACCATTCCTGTAGTAACAATCCCTTGTGGTATTTGACAGTGTGCTTCATTTGGAAAAGGTAGTAAGAGGGATTCTGACAAATCTCCAATGAAGAATCAAAGATTCTCTGCCACAAAATATGTACAACTTTGTAAATGCCGAAATAAGAAAGATTCATTAAAATTTGCAAGTTTAAAAACAATGTGATAATGAGGTGTATGCATAATTTGTGGAAACAGATCTTTCTTTTATGTAAAGTTTATATAAGTTTTCATGTTAAATGTAAGCATCTTACTAAATTTTCTATCATTCATATTTCTGAATTATCTTTTTTTGTGAAGAGGGAATTTAGTGGAAAATTCTTAAGCAATTGCTATGGACTACAATTGAGGTCCTGAAGACTGGTATGAAAAGTGCTGAAATTCATTCAAGTCATGAGAATATTAGCTCCATTAAAACTCTCAGTACACATTTTCACATCTTTATTAAAAAGAAATGCCAAATGAGTTAGCTTGTAAGAAGGGATATAACTTTGAACTGAGTTATTTATTTATGCAGTTCTGTGATGTGCAGTAACATTTCAAAAGCCTTTTGTCTCCACCTCAGAAATAAGTACTCTTTTTATCTTCCATTTGTCTTTTGTTGTTATTTGCAAATTTACTTCCATCAAAAGTTACAAATTGTTCATTTCTTCTTCTCTTTTGTTTCTCCCCTTTTCCTTCTCTGGTGACACACATACAGCTGTTCAATCCCTCTGAGTCATTTTGAAACCTGTGAGAGGCTGCTGCAAGCAATATCTTCCCTGATCATAACAATTTGATGTAGAGCCATTTCCTGTGCAGATCTAAAGAGGAAAGTAAATTGGAATTTTATTTCAGCTGGGAAGAAAGCAGCAGTGACAAATACCTGAAGTCATTGAAGACTTGATTTCAAAGATGATCTTAGGATTTAGGACCCAGGACACCTGTCTCAGTTAGGATGCTACTGGTAATTGGCTACCAGATGTGGCTGCATCCCTTCTGAGCTGGCAGAAAGGTAGGCAGAGCATTAGGAAGGGCTAAAGTTGCAGAGTTAGCTTTGAAATGGTAGAAGCAGTGCTAAAGACTATTTGAAAGAAAGTATATGCCCTTAACTCAGAGATGTTTTAATGTAACAATGACATTTTTTAACCCATTTTGGAAATGGGCTTATACTTCATAAATTCGGGTACTATTCTCTATTTAATCCTGTGGTATAAAGTTTAGCAATTTAAAAATAGTGCCATAAAGTTAACCCTTTTCTCTTTAAGTAAATAAGTAGTTCAAGTATATTAATCTGGTTTTGCTACCCTGTATTTTGATAGTACATACAGCAGTCCCCTGCCCCCTAGGTAATTGTATCTTAATGTGTTGGGCAACATACTGAGTACATTCAGATGTTACAAACAGAAAAATCTTGTTCTACAGGACACTCTGCAAAAAATGACAACATAAATGTACAACAAACAGAGCACTAAACAGTAAAACTGAAGTATTGTGTTGTGTATTGGAAGACATTCAGAATAAATTTCAATGGCCTTATGACATTTGGCATGTTTTAATGTCCTCTTAAGCACTGGAAAATACAGATAAAAATGTGCTAAGAGTTTTCTGGTACAGATAGAAAGCCACAGCTTCAGCCCTAACATCAAAACTCAGGAAACCTGCCCAGCTTTGATTTATCTGCTTAGCAATTTGCAAAGTAAAAGATGTCAGCTAGAGATCACAACCAAGCATGTGTCAACTGTATCAAACCACTAAAAAAAAAAAACCCAACAAAACAACACAAAAAACCCCACAAAAACCCCAAAAAAATCCAAACCAAACCAAACCAAACCAAAACAACAACAATAACAGCAACAACAACAACAACAACAACAACAACAACAACAACAACAAACCACCAACCAATCCAAAACCCTGACCTTCCATCTTGCTGGAGATATAACAGTTATAGCTGGAAAGAGCAAGGGAAAACTTTATTTTTCTACTTTATAACAGGAAGTCACATGAAGAAACAAAATGTGCTAACAGGTAGGTCAGAAAATTTGACCAAAAATAAACAAAAAACCAAATGTAAGACATGGAACAGCTTACCAAGAGAAAGTTGAAGGACTTTTGTAATAATCTTCAAATACCTCAGAGGAAGATGCAGAAAAAGAGGTACACGGCTCACCAGGTGTAATGTGAATAACTTGCGGTTAGAGTTTGAAACGTAGGATCATTTAGGTTGGAAAAGACCTTTAAGATCATTGAGTCCAACTGTTAAGTTGCCAAATCCACCACTAAATCATGTCCCTAAGTGCCCCATCTACAGTCTTTTAAATACTTCCAGGGATGGTGACTCAATCATTTCCCTGGGCAGCCTGTACTAATGCCTCATCACCTTCCCTGTGAAGAAATATTTCTTCTTTTGAGTTGGAACATGGAAAATACAGATTCAATGAGGGGGAAAATGATGCATGATATGTCTAGCTTTCCATTAGTGAAATTTGTTAGGAGGATGGTTAAGCAATCAACTTCCAAGAATGATGTAATTGTATTTAATTCTGATTTGGGTGGGATCAGATGAACTCCAGAGTATTTTTCTGTATGTTTCTTTAAATTTTTTTGAAAAACAATATTTTCTCAACATTAAGACGTATAAAAGCTTATATCCAAGAATAGCTTTTTTTTTTTTGACAACTCTGTATAGGTAGTCAGTGGATGACTTTTGATTATCTGGTAAAACTTTAAAAACCTGATTACCATATTTTTCTGCCTACAGATCTGTAAAATATAGTAGTGTTGGAAATCTCCTTTAACTTGAGGTTTTTCCTGTTTCCTGATGTGCTTTTCCACAATCCTTTTGATATTAGACTTTAGGAACCCCTTAACATATAGTACCAAGAGACATAAATTTAACTCCCAAAACCATTTACTATTCTGCATAAATAGATAAACTATCTTAAAAAACCCAAATATTAATCACTTTGTGAATAAATGTCCTTCACAGAAAGACTAATAAACGTGGTTCCACATGCTCAGCATCATTACAAACACAGGTTGTTCATTTCCGTCTGTTATGCCTTTTACGTGTTCAAATCTCAGGCATCAGTATGTATTCTAAGACTAATGTATTTTTAACTGCTCTGAAGGTGGGGGAAAGAAAGGCAAAATGGGAAAAAATACAATTCAATTTTTCATCAGTTTTTCAATATAAGAAATGTCAAAGAGTTTTGTAGCAGGAATAAGTTCTATTACTATTAATGGTTTTTAACTACTTTTATTTCTTTCATTATTTGTAAATCACATACAAACATTGCCTTTTTAACAAATTTGTTCATTGGTTGAAAATGTTGAAAAAATGCTGTGTATACTCAAGTCCAAAAGGAGATAATGAGCTGGTATGGATGCTGTTTCAAATAATCAATATGTGCAATTTTGAATAGCAGCTGTTTCATAGGCTATGAAAAGCATGTGACATTCATCTATCCCCTATATGAATTATTCCCTCTTTTACTTTACAGTTCCCAGTTTTCATCATTACCACTTTCAATCTGTTGCAGTTACTGCAAAATCTGCTGCTTTGGCAGCCACTCCAGTCAGCAAGATTGTTCAATGTTCAGTATTCTTAGGAAAAAAATAAAAGGGGTTATGTGCAGAGATCAAGAACTGTATCTAAAATAGGAAATAGCTGTGAATATATGTATGAGTATATAGCAGTGAGTAAGTCCAGGAGAGTCACCTGAGTTGAGGCACCAAACTGGCATTCTTGAGTTGCTTCTCCACACATGACAATGTTGAATGTCCTTAAACAAGTCACTTCCTCTCTCTGCTGCTGTCTCTCTCAGTGATATTGACCCCCTTTGTAAAGGGTTTTTTATATTTACTCAATTGAGACTACATGCTATTGAGTATTATGACTATGTGAATAAAAGTGTCCCTCATCAGCACATGTCCACATTAGAACTACAAGAATCTGTTTCATCAACAGAAGACCTGTAGACGGTTTTGTCCTGTATTTTGTGTGAAGATCTTAAGCCCTTACAATACTTAAAATCTGATTAGGCATTCAGAATAAATGAAAAATTCTCAGTCTAGTGAATTTCCAAAGGAAAGCCCAGTAAAATCACAGGTTTTTTTCTAACAAAATACCATATATTCAAATGAAAAAAAGATAACAAAACAGGACATTTTGGTTCTTACAAAATATAGAGAAGGTGTGTTTTTTGGAAGTCAAAGCAACAAAGAAGATGGAAAATTTGGAATTAGCATTATTCATGCATTAACAAAGTACAAATAAAAAACCTAACAGATCAAGCTTTCATAGCTTTTTAAAAACCAAAGTGGATCTTTAAAGTAGCATTCAGACGATTTCCTTCTTTCAGAACAAGTCAGGTTGAAAATACTTAGAGACCTTTGAACTATTCTATTCTACTTAATGCCTTTGAAGATTGCAAAAAGGTGTTTAGGGAAAAGAAAAACATAATGATGCCATCAACAGACACACAAAGAAAGCACAAGAGGTAACACTCTATATTAAAGAAAAGTTGATAGACAGACATAGTAGAAGTTGGCACATAAAGATACATTAATATTTTCATTTTTTCCAATTACTTTAAGATAATTTTAAATAACACTGCTTGAGTCTCCAAGAGTCATTCTTGTTATTATCATCTATTTGTATTAATCATAGGAGATGCAGGCTGAGGACTAGGTTTGAACACTTTCTTGTCGCGGTGTGGTAGCCCTGGGAGCGCTCTCCCAACCTGCCTTGGCCAGCCCTGCTACCAGCGATAAGTGCGGTACAGCCCAGTAGGCTGGCCAACCGAGCCCAGCTGGTGGGGCCTCCTGCCTGCGTGGCTGAGTGCAATGATGATGAGGACAAAGGAGGAACTCCGCTGAGGAATTTCCACTGAAGTTTATTGGTACTCCGAGAGGAGCAATCTCGCCTCCAGGGAGTCTGCCTCAGCAGAGTGCAGATCACTCTGGTGCAGCATCTTAAGTATGGGAGGGGGGAGAGAGGGGAAGGGTAGAACAAAGGACCGATCAGGTAAAGGTAGGGAGTGGCTCTGCATATGAAAGACAAACAGGAGAACCAATCAAAGAGAGGAAGGAGGAAACAGCTGCGATTCTGCCCAATCACTTGACGACCTCACTGGAACTTTCTAGACCCAGGGTGAGGCCTCGAAGTGACAGACAGGACCTGGGGGGTTACATAACAGATGATGGATGGATAACTGTAACCGGGGTAAACCATAGGGGACAAACTCAAGGGGGTACAAACAACTAACCTTTATAACTGATATAGAACAGTATAAGAACCAAGAATAAATGCATACATTAAACTGACAAAACTAAAAACACACCGTTACACTTTCTGGTTCAGGGGACGGCTAAAATTCCAATTGCTCCATTTTAAGTAATGCTCAATATAATTTCTTGACCTGCTATTCTCCTCTTGTCCTGTCTGTGGCATATTGCAAAATCCTATTAGTCTGCATTTAGGAAATCTGCAAAATACATCCCTTCCCTTCCCTTCCCTTCCCTTCCCTTCGATTATTGTAATGTAGGACATACTGAATTGACACGTGCCCCAATCTAACCAGTCTGACTCCTGTCATAAAAAATGGCAAGACTGCACGAACTTCAGGTGTTGTCCCTTTACTATCTCGTTTACTGGCATGGCTTTTAGCCTGGGTGAGCTGTTCAAAGTTAGTACCTCCTATCTGCAATGGATTTCACTGCAACAAATTATACTCAGTGAAAATATTTTACCTCAATGAGTTTTAGACAACAAGTTTCACTTGAAACCTGCAGTTTGAAAAGTCCACTGACCTCTACTTAGTTTTTTAATATGCATTTTAAAAGCAATAGCCTTTGAAACAATGAAGAGATGCTTTTCCATCTTCTTATATCTTAGCCTGGCAAACAGAATATATCAAATATTTTGATCACACACACAAATACCACGCCCCTCTCACCACCTCCCCCCTCCCCAATATGTTTTTGCTCAGTTAAGTCCAAGTCTGGCTACGTTTAGTGTTCAGTGGCAATGTGAGCAATTTATGCTCTATTCATCCCTTTCCTGACTGATTTGGTAGCCTGGTTTTGATCTGGTTTTTTTTTACACGTTAAATCCTATAGGATTTGTATATGGAAGTTTGCTTTTTGAGTTTTTTTTTCCTTTTTTTTTTTTTGAGAACATGCATCCAGTGTTACAAATTCTGACAGGCAATGCTTTTTTTATGAAGGATGATTTCTCTTGAATTATTTTTCACCTTTGTATTTTTAAGATTGTGACTTTACTTTGCATAGGAAAATCTGAAAATTATTCTTGCTCTTTGGAAATTAAGATTTTTTTTTTCTATTCATTCAGATTCATACAATAAGGTTCTCTCTGCAGAATTCCCTACAAGGAATCTATGTTTCATTTTGTTTTATCATCTAAAAATACACTAACTATTCTATTAATAAGAATTTATAGGGGAGGAGGGGAAGAAATCTTTCCTGAAGTGACTTCATAATGAATATTGATAATAAAAAAGATTTCAATTAAAGATTAATAGAAAAGAAAAAAATACCTCAATAGATACAATGTGCTCTGCAAAATCCTTACAAAGCATAGAAGTAGTACTGATAAGAGATACTTCAAATTCGTTGGTGGTTACAGATCCAGCCTGGGCACAAAACTGCAGCACAAAGCATTCTTTGCTGTGCATGTTCTCTGGGCTTATGTGATCTGGTATAATTTAAAGTAGTTTTTTCATATGGCCTCTCTCTTTACAATACAACATGTTTTCCTCAGAAAGCTACAAACCACCAAATTAAGTTAAGAATAGTGAACCATTTTCCAGCTAGTTGCAGCTTGTCACATTTATCCATACCATAAATACTTTGGATTTGGACTTCGGGATACTAAGACACCAACAGAGTCAACACCTGAAGCAAAGTTTGAATTTTAAGCATTTTATATTTCTGCAGTTCTCTTCTTTTTTCTTCCTCTTGGCTCTATGGGGGTTTTGGAAGTGACTGTTCACAAGTAGTACAGATGTCTGCTGCAGAACTTTGCCTGGTGTCTCAGGAAGAAAATTACATGACACCGACACATTAAGTCAGAGAGAGCCACTTAAATTTTTTGTTTCAGCTAGACGAGAAGAATGTAGGAGAAAAATACTTTCGGCTTCATTAAAATTAAGGAAATTTATTGTAAAAAATATGAATTTTCTTATAATGAGGATTTTGTTTAAAAAATGGAACTAGTAGCACCAATTGTTTTCTTTCTGAATACTAAAATTTTTATCAGAATATTGAACAGCTGTGGTTGAATTTTTAAAATTTATAAATCCTCCAAGATAACACACATAGCTTTTCTTAATGCTTTTCTCCATAGTTCCTTGATAAAGGCTGTCATTTTTGGCAGCCTTAATGCATTTTATTTGTAGGTGTTAGTAATTAATTAGGCTGTAATCAGAACAATGTAATGCTTCATAAAATAATAACTCTTCAACTGTAGGTATTCTGGGGCATGAGGTACAGGATAAGAATTAGTAAAAGAGTATAGCTTTGTCCTGATTTTTTGCATGTCTTTTGCCTTTAAAAACACTTGAAAAGAGATGTAAATGGTTATTGAGAAAAAAAGGGAGTAGAATGGGATGAGGAACAGAAGTGAGAAAAGTTTAGATTGAATGCTTATTGTGTTTAAATTTAAAAAATAATGTTATAAAAAAGGGGCATGATAATTCACTCCAGGAAAAAACCAAAAACAAAAACAACAACAACAAAAAAACCCCAAAACCAAAAAGAGAGCCCGCAAACAAATTTTGCCCTAACTGTTGCTAACAACTACTGGTTAGCTCACAACTCTACTCAGACTGATTTAGACATTTAAAACTCACAAAGTGTATGTATATATCCACAGAGTAAAGTTATGTCTTACACCGAATGGCATCCTTGTGAGAAGATAGAGAGGAATAGAGTATTTGTTATTTTTCCCAATAATAGTAATGGTTTCCAGTAGAATTGTGGTCTGTGGTTCCTTTTAATACTGAGGCTGCTTATTTTCTTAGTTCCATATTTCTGCAATTCAGTCTGTAGCCTGCATTTCTCTCCACTGCTCAGAAAATTTGTGCTCATACTTCTGATCCCTCATCTACACCCCTCTCTCCTTCACTTATCCCCATCTTCCTCCACTGTCTCTTTTTTCTGTCCTCAAAACATTCTTCATCCTGATGTCGTACTTTCCACTGATGTTTTCGTCTTGAAACTACAGTTATGCTTTAAGTCTCTGCTCTCATAAAGACAAACAAATTCACTAGACAACCATAGATTTGCCTTGCTTTTGTTCTATTTTCTGATTGTTACTCTTTTTAAAACTCCAGAATTCTTTTTTTTTTACCACTACAACTTATTCAAAAAAGTACAGTGATTGGCTCTTTTAATTTATTTTTTAAACCAACTGTAGGGATTTATGAGAAATTTATTAAACATTTGAATGCTATTCAATTCACTGTTTTTCCCTAGAAAAAAAAGTGGTTTAAAATGTTCTTACATTTAAATAAAAATAAAAATATTTTAAAAGGTGTTGAGCTTAAATTACTTCTCTACCTGAAAAATCCTTGATTGATGGGAAATGGATAAATTAGAGGAGTACTTAAGCTCTAAATGTCATTATAAAAGCCTCATAATTCTGGTTTAGAATCTTGTTCAGTGACATTAAGTAACCAACTAATTTAAATGTGCAAATAAGACTGTACATCATAGAGTTGGTATGTAAAAAAGAAACCAGAACAAACGCAAATCCATCTCAGTAGAAACTTCTGCACAGCATAAGGATTTCTAGGGCTTTTGTTTTAATTTAATTAACCTCAGCAACAATTAAGTTTTGCAGAAAATGTTCTCCTCTTTGCTTGCTTCATTCTTCTGTCAGCTACACACTTGATTGTAACAACTAGCAGAAAGTGTGCTTGGGAGTGGCAGTGGCCCTCTTTTAGACAAATATTAAACAGGTTGGAAAAACACTAATAAAACTTGGGAGGAAAATAGTCTATGATGTCAACACAGCCTTCAAATCCATGAACTACATTTATTAAAAAAAATAAATATACACTTATGTCACACTCTTGTCATTAACATTTAATGTGCAAAAAGTGGGTGAACAGTCTATATTTAATTAAAACACAAAATTATGACTTCCATCTGCACATGCAGGCCTGAGAAGCGGCTTAAGGTACACAAAAAAATTACATCTGGTATTCAAATATAGGTGTGGGGGGAACATTTTAACCATATCAGGTGTCACATCATTTCTCTAGTGTAGAGCAAATATGATACGGTATTTATTAATATTTAAAAACATTTTCAATATTTGAAGTTTCTCAGGCACTTGTATAGAGTTTAAATCATGTGAATCATAGCTTCTCAGGGTTAGGAGATCTCTTCAGTTATTTTCATTTCTTATTTTTATTTTATTTTTTGGTTCCTTTGGAAACCCACACAGAATGTTCTTTTTCTCAGTGCTTCTTTTTTGGTAATTCTTTTGTTCTACGTTTGGTGCCAAGGAGCACAGACCATGTTAAATCCATACAGCAGCCTGCAATCTCCTGAACCATATGCTATTTTTACAGCAGGTCACCTGTGGAAATATTTTTCTCAATCAAATCCTCCTTCTCTTGGCTTGTCACTCTGCTGGTTCACACCGGGGCTAATCCTGGTGCTGTCACTCTGCAGCCACCAAAGCCACCATCTGCTCTTTGCCCTACTCTGGCCTTTGATCAAACAGTAAATAAATCCTTCAGGATAGGGAAGGATTTCCTGGGTGCCGGCCATACGGCAACATATTTGGTCATTGCATGGAGCCCTGGTAGCACTGTGATCCCTGGTAAGGAACGTACCTTCCCATTATCTTCACTTGGAGTTACGAAGATTTCTCAATGCGTAAATCAATTGTTCTCATCCACCTCAGAAGTGGCAAAGGTACTTGCACATGTCTTTGAAATAAGGTTATCAAGTGGATATCATGTGCCTCAGAGCAGCAAATGCTAACCTCCTACAGGGACAGGGAAAAGACCAGACTGACATTCCCACAGTCCTACCTAAGATATGTTTGCTGACAAGGAGTTCTGACGGCCCAGAAAGATGTTGATTAAGAATTGTTTTCTTGGCTACATGTGAATAGACCTGAAAACAAATTTATAAGGCTGGGTAGCTGCTAGAAGAAATCCAAAATGCCAAAGGAGATCGTGATTTTTCTGACAAAGGAAGGAATCTGCTACCACTACAATAATGCAGGCCAGTAAACTTTAGCAGATCTTGTTTTTTGCTGGGGAGGCAAAGATGGGACACAATATATCACTTATCTCTCTGTGTGCATGGGGCTCAAGCACTGAGTGGTACAATTCTTGCTAAACCCTGCAAAACTGCATCTGACATTGCTTGAGATAGGACAGAGGCTAACACAGTTGCTGAGTAAGCACAACTGGTGGGCCTTAAAATATCTGAAGACTGTAACAGAATTGCTGAACTAACAAGCTGCTGAGCTAGTATAATGAATAGAACATAGCAAAAATAATGCAATAACTTTGTGGTTAAGACAGCTGTAAGCAAAAAAAAAGAGGAGCTGCCTATCAGCCTGCTTCAAAGAACTGGCTCCCCAGTCTCTTGTATTTGGACTAGAATGGATTCAGCAAAACAGCAGAAGGATAGTCTGGACAGCTGAGAATGTATGGGGTCCATGGGTCACAGCATTATATTAGGACATAAAAGAAACTCAGAAATTCATCACTGTGAGTTCAGCAGAAGAGAATCAGCATTGCAGATGCCATGGGCTGAGAAAGGTGAGTATTTTTTCCAAATTAGCTTGAAATACTTGGCCAGGATATGCTTATGGCTCCTAAGTCCCAGCAGCAGGCATGTTGCAGACCTTTGTAAGAACTTAGAGGTCTGGGCAGAAGATTACCTCATAACTACAATGTTATGCGGCTAATGACTGTTTGCTAGGTAGTTTATCAAAATATCAACTACTTATTATATGATTTAATTAGTTATATTTTCAGATAGATGCAAGGATAGATAGATAGATAGATAGATAGATACATACATACATACATATATACTTACATACTTACATAGATGATAGACACATCCATCCATCCATCCATCCATCCATCCATCCATCCATCCATCCATCCATCCACTGCCACAAAACTTATGATTACTGCTCATCATTTTGTTACTATAATTGCCTGTAGTCATTGTCTAGGTTTGGTTGCTATATTGCTGACTTGTAGTTATATTTGCTGTGCTTTCACTTAGTGGAATTTTTATAAGCTACCAGTCAGTGTAAGGTAATTAAATCATCACCCTCTGAATATTGTGGATCCCTGTGGTTGTATACTTCTACCTATTAAATAATTTGTGTTAGTTTTCTAATATTTGCAGTTACATCTCCAGAAAATTTTAAAAAAGAGTAGGATACTGATATGTAATTGTTCATATTGCTAACCTGTCAGCCTGGTTTCTTATATATTTAGCCCAGAAGAACTAGCAAAAGTACTAAATTACTATGATAGCTAGCATGTCTGGGAATGCTTTAAAAGGTAACGTGTTGGAAGCTGTTCCAAGTCGGCTAGTTGGACATCACCAACATGTTTTGGCTGGAGGGGAGTTTGTTTGCATGAACACAAACTGCACTATGTCTGTTGGCTTTGGGAATGAAGCATAAAAGCCATTTCATCTTATATAACACTTAACATGGCCTGATATGTCTTTCCTGCTCATGTCCGTGAAACTTTTGAGTAGAATTCTACAGCTTGTAGTGGAATTTCTTTCCTTATCTCAACAGTTTTGCAAAATGAAACTTCTTGAAAAGTTAAATTGAACAAAGTAGTGCTTATAGCATTTGAATTTATGTATAAATATTTGTTAAAATCCTACAAAACTTAGCAGAGCATGATAGCTTCTTACAAGGGTATGTATGATCTTATAAGAAAAATTTTAAACCTCGTTCAGCGTGTACCAAGAGCCATAAACAGAATAGTTTGTATTTTTTGCTTTATAATTAAATTATATAACAGTATGAGATTTTAAATTGTCCTTTACAGAGAATACATCCTCAATTTTTTCATATCCTTTTTATTTAGAACATTTTTTTCACTTATTTCTCATTCTATATTTTAATAAAATGCGGAAAAAAAATTATGCAAAATATAACACATTGAGCTCTCCTTTCAAGCACAAACAGACTGTTTACTCTTGAATTAGTGGAAAAATGCCCTATGTCAGCATATTTGATTTTGAGTTTATATGAATTTGAGTCATTAAGCTTAAGTCTAGACTCAAAATTACTCTTTTTTCCTGTCATCTGGTTTTAATTGGATCATAATTTTATGTCTTCACAGAATGACTCTCATATGTTACTAGTATTTTAGCAAAAAAATGTATACAGAGAGAAAATACATGATTTTCCTCTCTCACTTTCTATATTATTTTCTTAAAGACTTAAAGAACTATATAGCACTTTAAGGACTATTCATCTCCTCTTCTGATTCTCAGACTAATTTCCAAAATGAGGGGAGTAAGTTTCTCTTATCTCTTTTCAAGCTTAATTTTTGCCTTGTGGGATAATTCCCGAAAACGGGAAACGTGAAAAAAAGCTTCTGCAAGGTAACGCCCCCAGGGCTTCTGTGGATGCTCACTTCAACCAACAAAGGTTTGGAAACGCATTGGAGGGTCAACTGTGTTAGTCTTTGAAAATCTGTGCCTAAATGGACATATACCATAGTGAAAACACAGAGAGCTGCAGCATTTCCCCCTCTAAGGATGCAGTGTTCCAGGTCAGCAGCCACGTTGACAGCAGCTGTTCCTGCCGTGCCTGAGCCCTCCTCACTCTCCTTAAGGAGGGCAGTGGTCATGTCTGTGCTTAGTCAGATATCTGTATTCATCCAGGCAGCTATTCCTCCTTCAATCCTCTCCATCACAACACTCAAAGTATAGCCAAGACACTCTGATTTTATGGTTCTTGTTATAACAGAATATGCAAAACTGGGAAAAATAAAGTACTGCTACTGAAAATATTCCTAGTTCCTATCAGAGAAATAAGCATACATGATGATCTATCTAAATAACAGTAAAAACATTACAACTATAGCTAAATTATAAACCATAATAATACAGAATAAATAAGAGTGTACAATAATATTTTTTGTCACTTCTTTTTTTTCTCTGAAATGAAGATGTAAGATCAAGACACATTTTCTAGAAGAAAGCTGCAAACATAAGCACTTGGTAGTTCATTACAACTTAATAAAAACTATTACTTAATGAAAACTAAGATTCGAAGTAATAATAACATCAAAAAAAATCTTAGAGTTGAGGGTTCAAAAAAAAGAAATTAATAAAAACAGATATAATGGAAAGTATACTGTCAAGGTGTTGCTCCTTGTTTAGTCAAAATTAAGGTGGACTTTTCACAGTAGTCACACAAACAAAACATGGTCTGTGCTCCAAGAGAGTAAATATTGTCATTCTTAATTTTTTGTCAAAAATGAATTGCCTAAATAAATAGGGAATGAATTGTCTAAAAAATGTGGTTGTGGAATTTAGTCTGTATCAGTTCTTTAATTCCTTTCCATTTATTTAACAATTCATTCTGAAACTAGCCCTGCTTTCCATTGTCTTTCTAAAGGCTCAGTGAAAACCTGTGTCACTGCCAACTGCTCCTGCACCTGATGTTTTATTTTTGCAGCTCTCTCCAAAACCTTGAGACATGAGCTTGTTCATGAGGCAATATTTTACTACTAAACTAATGCAAAATATCCAGTGGTGCCATTTAGTCAGCATAAGATTGATTCTTTAACCACTGCACATGGTTAAAATTTGCAGTGATGTTAACTGAGGTTCAATGTATATATTAACAGGAGGCTGGAGGCCTCATTGGATTCCTTTCTCCTATATTCAAAATCACCATAGGTGTTATTTATACCACTTCTGTTCTTAGTACATTTGCCAAGAAAGAAAAATCAGTCCAACACAGTTGTCATCTAAAAATAAACACCAATGAGATCTTCTTCCTGTGGGCTGTAAGGTCATTCTGTAGCTCAGCATGGTTCATTGATCTCTTCTACCCCCTGTGCCTTTCCAGATTTATTGGAAATCTGTTCAAAGGAGAATATATCTTACCGCTTGCTACTCTAGGAACTGCTGCTAAATGCTGAGTGCAGTGGATCGGCTTTCCAATGGGTGCAGCTCCGGCCAGCCCTGCCGCCACTACATCCAGGGGCCACTTTGCCAGAGGCGTGGGCAAACTCGACCAAGGTGCGGATAGTGCGCAGAATAGAAAGGCGGGACTCTCAGAAGGTGCAACAAGGGGATGCGTGTCCCCGAGGCAGCGCTCCGAAGAGAGACGCTGGCCTCAAGATGGCACGGCTTTTTATTGAGTAGGTTCGGGGGTGGGATCGCGTGGGACCAATTAAAACTCTTTGCCAACGTATAATGAGGGATGCAGAACTTTTGAACCAGTAACAGGTAACTTGGGGAGGAGGAATACATGATGAGGGGGTGGGGAAGTTATATAACTTAAAGATTGACAGGTAACCGAAAAGTGGTAAACAACTATTATGGGATGGGGTTACCAGGACAACCAAGGTTTTGGCGGGAAGGTTTGGGGGGGAAGGAGAGTCTGAGGGAAGGAGAGAAGGAGAGGGAAGGAGAGGCCATCTTAAACAATAGAAATAAATACAAAATTATAAAACACAAATTATAAAACCAAACTGGAGCAATGAAAACCCAATTGGAATTGAACTTAAGCACCACCACATCTCCCCCTTTTTTATTTTTTTTTGTGATGGCTTTTGGTAGTGTCTGCTTGGGGGATAGATGTTCTGTTCCGTGAGCCACCTCTCGTCATCAGTCTCCGGTGAAGAAGTCCTCTGGGTCAGGGTATTCCTCATCTTCCCATGACGGGAGCTGCTGCATCTCGATCTCCTCGACGGGAGGAACACTGGCCCAGACGTTGTTCACGCTGAGTGACGAGGTGGCTGCAGTGATGGTCTTTTGGGTGACTCGTCGGATGATGCCAAATGCAATTCCAATTATAAGTAACAAAAACAAAATTAGGAGTCCTGTGTTTACAGCAGAATTGACCCAGCCTGAGAGTCCCCAGTTCCCAAACAATTGGTCAAACCAGTCCTTCTGGGGCTCTCAGTTGGCATCTGACTGGGCTTTCCTGTAACTTAAAATATAACAAAATAAATTAATTAACAAAAAGCCAGTGAGGAATGGGGAAGGAAGGAGCGGACCTCTCTTCCTCCGGACCAACGGGCTTCCTTTTTCTTCGCCAAGTGACATTTTTCACTTGATGATCCGATCCTTTGGAGGCCCTGGGAATGTAAGGTTTCACCCACTTGGCCGGCACCCATTTAAGTCCGGTGGGTGTCGATACGCAGGCGTACCCGCGACCCCAAGTGATTAAACCGTGTGGACCTTCCATTCTCATGGTCTCCGGGTCCTTGACGAGAACTGGCGGTTTAGACTCTAATTTTAAATTTGGGTTCCCTCCAAAGTGCCTAATTATTGGGGGATTCATAAGTTCGAATGAACAATTTAGAAAATTAATTGTGTATAAAGCCCTGGCTAATCGAATTTGGGGTGCCTCCAATTTCAGAATTTGTCCCTGTTGATTGAGGACTCTTTTGATGTTTTGGTGTGTCCTCTCCACAATTGCTTGGCCTGTCGGGGAATAGGGGATGCCAGTTTTGTGTTCTACTCCCCATTGCTGAAGGAAGTTGCAGAACTCCTTGGAAACATAGCTTGGCCCGTTATCTGATTTGATGACTTTAGGGATGCCTAGGAAAGAGAAGGCTTGGAGGAGGTGTTTAATGACATCCCCTGCTTTCTCCCCTGTGTGGGCGGATGCATAGACTGCTCCAGAAAAGGTGTCCACAGACACATGGACATACTTCAGCCTCCCAAACTGAGGGACATGAGTAACGTCCATCTGCCATACCTCGTTGCTGCTCAGCTCTCGGGGGTTTACCCCGGCATGCAAGGTTGGGACTGCATGTCGCTGGCAGCTGGGACACGTCGCCACAATGGCCTTGGCCTGATCTCGGGTTAGTTAAATTTAATTTAAATTGAGCATCCGAATTAAAAATTTTGTGGGCAGGCCGATGGATTGAAATTTGACCAGTGTAACTGTCCAGGGCAAACTGAAGTGCTTCGTTCTCTTGAAGCAAGTGCTCTAACATTGCTTTTGAAATTTGGCCCGAATTCAACCGAATTGGTATGTGGATCACCTCAAAGTCGCAGCCAGCCAGTTCTCTAATACGGACTCTGGCTTTCCGAATTAGATCAGCCATCAACTCCTGTGGGCGTGTCATCCTCTTGGACCTGTGGTGGCTGAGAAAGACCCATTCTATAATAAGAAGAGGATCTCTCCCGCCTCGGTCCTTCCGGGGTATGCTGGTCACCCCGTTGTCCCATTGGAATATCATTCCATGGAGGTGCGGCAGATTCCCTAGAATGACAAATCGGAAAGGCAAATCAGCATGGCATCGATTTGCCTGTCTGGTGGACATCAACTCTTGAACCTTTTCCAGTGCTTTCTGTGCCTCCGGGGTGAGTGACCTAGGGGAACTCAGCCCCTCTCCCCCTTTCAATAAACTGAAAAGAGGTGCTAGGTCCTCTGTAGTGAGACCCAGCCAAGGCCTCACCCAGTTCAAAGCCTCACACAGCTGGTGCACATCCGCTAAGGTCTCAATTTTGGTTCTGATCGCCAATTTTTGCGGAACAATGGTCCGCTTATTAATTTCGAGGCCAAGATATTTCCATGGTGGCATCTTTTGAATTTTTGCTTCCTGCAACTCAAACCCTGCAGCAACCAGTGCAGACACTGTCAGGTCAAGCGCATGCGTCAACAGATCGTCGTTGGGGGCGCACACGAGCACATCATCCTTATAAGGAAAGATGATGGCCTGGTGTGCAGCTGCACGCACAGGGGTCAGCAAGGAAGACACGTACCACTGGCAAATGGCAGGAGAATTTTTGACTCCTTGGGGAAGAACCCTCCAGTGATACCTCTTCCTCGGGGCCTCTCGGTTGATGTTAGGAACCGAGAACGCAAACCGCGGAGCATCGTTGGGGTGCAGAGGAATTTGGAAAAAACAATCTTTGATGTCAATCACGGCCAAATTGTAATTTTGGGGCAACATGGCTGGGGAAGGCATCCCTGGTTGGAGAGAGCCCATGTCTTCGATGACCTCATTAATTTGTCTGAGGTCCTGGAGAAGCCTCCATCGGGTCTTATCCGATTTTTGTATTACGAACACCGGGGTGTTCCAAGGAGAGGTGGTCTCCTCTATGTGACCCTTCCGGAGTTGCTCTTCCACGAGCTCATTCAGCGCCTTTAACTTTTCCTTAGAAAGCGGCCACTGCTCCACCCAAACTGGAGAATCCGTTTTCCAATTCAGTTTTTGGGTGGGGCGCAGTTCAGTGACCGCAGCCTGAAAATTTTGTGGAGGGTCAGGGAATTCAATTGTTGCCCCCCACTGGGCCAGGACATCTCTCCCCCACAGGGGTGCTTTGTAATTCAAAACAAAGGGCTGGATGTTTGCCAATTGCCCATTGGACCCCTTAATTTGCACCATGTGCTTTGATTTTTTCGCCAATTGAAGGCCTCCAACACCCTCAACTTGCTCCACCACTGTCTGCAACGGCCAACGTGACGGCCATAGGTGTTCCGGGATTACCGTTACGTCCGCCCCCGAGTCAAGGAGACCTTTAATGATGGTGGTCTCCCCGCCCACCCTTAATTTGCACACCTCCTCAGGTCTGTCATGCGTGATGTACACGACCGTGCTTATCTGGGGGTGGCAGGTCTTGCAGTCGCCCTCGGGACACACCCTTTCAGGGAGTGATGGTATTGCCTGGGCGACTATCTGTCCCTTTGACAGATAAATGGGTGGAGTCGTGCAGCGAAGCCAGAGTTCAAACCACTCGGGATCCGCAGGAGTGGTTTGGGGAACAATCTCGATCTCTGGCGGGGTATGTTTACAATCCCCCACGACTACATATGTTGTGCCAATTTTGTGCCAGGTACCTCGATTTTTAGATACCGCCACGCGGTGCCATTCATCATCACGGATCCACAGGGCATCAGACAACTGAAGATGAAAGGGCACTCCTTCGCTTGTTCTTGTCAAGGACTTTCCTGCAAAAGGAACAGGCACATTTGGGTCAGAATCATCAGGTGAAGGACTCCTCAAAGGGGAGTCTTTTGTCTTGTCCGGTGAATTCCCTCTCAGAGGGCTCCTCTGCTGCCTCTGGGAAGAAAAAGTCAAGTCCGTTAAAATGTCATGTCCGGTACAACTCAAATCATCATTCCCCATTCCTCCTCCCCCGGCTTGGGCCACCCGATTGGGGTCATCGCACTGGGTGGCTCCGCGCTCCCTTATTCGTTTTTTTGTTGGGAGCGTCCTCCCCTCCCATTTCCTCCTCCTCCCTCTTTGGCTTGTTTAAATTCCTGAAACTCCCGTCTCAGGGGACAAGCCTGCCACCAGTGTCCTTGCTTGCCACATAAGGCGCAAGCCTTGTCAGCTGAATTTCCCGATGGACGCCTCCCTTGTGGTACCACGGCCGCGTTGTCTTGATAGATGGTTGGGGTCTCTGTGGTTGCTGCATTCACCGCTTTCCGTCGCTGTTCCGGCCTTTCAGGTTTTGCTGATGTCATCAGGGGCCCCACCTCAGTTACCACCTCGACATAGTCCTGTAATGTCGGCTTGGGAATCCGTGGAAGGGTGAGCATGGCCTGTTTGCAGACGTCATTGGCATGCCTGAACGCCAACGACGTGACCAGCCTCTCCCTTGCCACTTCGTCCTCTTCCTGCTGCTCTATGGCTACCGTTAGCCTTTCCACAAACAGCAGGAAGTTTTCCTGAGGTCCCTGAAAAACATCTGAATACGATTCCATGGGGCCGGAAGGCCGCATGGTGGAAAACGCCTTGACAGCAACCTTAGCAATTTGCTTCAACAACGGCTTTGGGAGACTTTCAGCTTGTTTCTGGGGCATCTCCCATTCTCCCTCACCCATCACATGTGACAGCGTGATCATGTTCCCTTCATTGTCCACAGCTGTGTCAGGGTCATTTGACCACCCTGGGAGCGCGTCCTGCAAGTGCCTTTTCCAGGTTGCAAACCAGAGCTGATACTCAGTTCTGGAATGCAAGCACTTGAATAGGTACTTGATGTCATGGGGGACAACCTCACTCCCGGTAACTTGGCCATCTAACAAACCAAGGAAGTACGGACTCATGCGGCCGTACTCCTTGAGGGCCTTCATGAGTTCCCTGACAACATTCTGGGACAACTGCTGCCACTTTGCCTCCTCATGCCCTCCCCTACCCCTCCTGTAGGTAACTGGAGCGATAGAAGGGACATGGGGACCATCACTTCCTGGATCCCACCCCTCCCCCTCCTTGCCCCAAGCGTGGGAACCGAAAGAAGGGGCATGGGAACCGGGAGGCAGTGGGCGGGACTTGGGCGTCACCAAGGGGAGTGGCTTGCGACGGGAGGAGGGCGTGCCAGGGTCTGGGAAAGACACGCCTTCGGAGGAGTGGTTTTGGGTGGAGACTCGGGAGGAGCGGCAGGTGGGGGGGTCATAGGAAGGGGTTTCAGAACAGTGACAGCCTCGGGGAAGGGTGGAAGGGGACGGAAAAGGGTTGGGGGGGGAAAACTTGGGGGACTGGGAAGGGGAAGGGAACGGGAGCGGGGCCATGGCGGTGGCGGCGAGCGGCGCCTCCGGCAGCGGGCTAGCGGGCAGGGCGGACAAAGAGAACGACCGCGCCATGCGGCCGCCGCCGTTCCGCGCCTCTGCCGCGCGAGCGCTGCGTGCCTGCGCCTCTGCCGCATGGCTGCCACGCGGTTCTCCCGCGCGGGCACCGCGTGCGCATTCCACGCGCGCGCAGCGCGCGCCTTCCGCGTGGACGCCGCATGCGCCTGCGGCATGAAAGCCGCATGCGCCTGTCGCATGGGCGGGGCGTGCGTCTGCCTCATGGACACCGCGTGCGTTTGCCGCATGGAAGCCGCATGCCCGTGCCACGCGGTCGCCATGCGGTTCTTCCGCATGGACGCCTGCCACGCGGTCGCGGCGCGGCTCCGCGCCTGCCGCGCGGGCGCCGAGCGGCTTTTCCCCCGCGCCTCCCGCGCGGGCGCCGAGCGGCTCCGCGCCGGCATTTTGTGTGCACTCTTCTCTACTAACAGTGAACCGAACTCGGGGTTTGTTTAGGGAGGTTTGGGGAAGGGAAAATTCCTCGGGAGCATGGCCAGTGCTCTGTCGGAGGTCCCGGGCAGACTGCCCTGTCTGTCCCGGGCGGGGGGATGGCGTCCTGAGAGCGCCAGGGCTGGCGGGCTGGGTTATGCCCGCTGCGCCTCTGAGGATGCCACGGCGGGGTGAGGGGGAGCGGGATATAGAACGGGAAGAACGGGGGGAAACAGAGCTTTCTCCAGGAGACCGCTCTTTCTGCACTCCTTTCATGTTTATTACGGCAGTTTGAATTTGCCGCGACCAGAACAGGTATTTCGCTGCATTTTTATCTCCAGCGGCAGCCAATTTGGTAAGTTTTAAAACCACGGGCTCCCAATATCGGGGGTCCGTCACAACTTCCGGGTTTGTTCCGGGGAAATGCAAATAGAGCGTGCGCACAAAACGCTTCAATTCTCCTTTAGAAAACTTAACCTTATTAAAACTCAGAACTCCAACAAAACAACAAAAAACGTCTTTCTGTTCTGCCGAGATCTTGGCACCCATTTTTCCTTCCAAACCGTTCCGCAACACAAAATAAACTAAAAACCGAATTCCAGCACAAAAAAACTCCGGTCAGGCAGCCCCCCCCACTGCCTCCGCCCCGAAGGTGCCTCGTAAAACAAAAAAAGCCCCGCTTTAAACCCCGTCTGTGCCCGTGCGCAGACAAAAAGCGGGGGTTCCGCGCCTCCCGCGGTCCCGGTCCCGACCGGGATTCGAACCTACGTCTCTCGCGCCCGGGCCGGCAAAAAGACGAGCACGGCGCCGCTCCCGCGATCCCACGAACCCGGTCCCCCGACCGGGATTCGAACTCGGGTCGCCGCGGCGAAAGCGCAGAGCTCTAACCACTACACCACGGGCTCAGCCGTGTCGCTCCCGCCTCGCGGCTTCCCGATACCTGCCCGCGGCGCGCCCGTGTCGCTTCCCCCGATCCCGGAGCGAGCTGGGACCAGCCCGGAGCCGCGGAAACTCAAAACATAAAACAACAAAAAGAAATAAAAACAGGAACCGAAAGTAAAACCCGAGAGAGGAAAACGACCCCCCCCCGGGCGCCGCGCGGCTGGTCCCCCCAGGACAGTCTCTCCTGGGCTGGACCTTCCCTTTTGGGTAGGGTGAGGGCAAGGGGCTCACACGCTTACCCGTCCCTGGTTCCTGCGTGGGTACAGCGGTTTGGTCTGGGGTAAATCCGCACTGAAGAGGACCCCACTGGGTGCTGTGGAGCTACCCTCTCCTCCCTCCCGGGAGCGCACCTGAAGGCTGCTTCCACTAGGAGGCGCGACGACAATGAAAAATCCGTAAAAGGTCCCGACGGACCGGATTCGAGCACGTGGCTCTCAGATTGAGGGCACAGCGTCAGAGCCGTCGCCGTCGAGCTGTCAGATGTTCGCCCACGCGTGACAGCCCCGCATTGGGCGCCAGCTTGCAGTGGATCGGCTTTCCAATGGGTGCAGCTCCGGCCAGCCCTGCCGCCACTACATCCAGGGGCCACTTTGCCAGAGGCGTGGGCAAACTCGACCAAGGTGCGGATAGTGCGCAGAATAGAAAGGCGGGACTCTCAGAAGGTGCAACAAGGGGATGCGTGTCCCCGAGGCAGCGCTCCGAAGAGAGACGCTGGCCTCAAGATGGCACGGCTTTTTATTGAGTAGGTTCGGGGGTGGGATCGCGTGGGACCAATTAAAACTCTTTGCCAACGTATAATGAGGGATGCAGAACTTTTGAACCAGTAACAGGTAACTTGGGGAGGAGGAATACATGATGAGGGGGTGGGGAAGTTATATAACTTAAAGATTGACAGGTAACCGAAAAGTGGTAAACAACTATTATGGGATGGGGTTACCAGGACAACCAAGGTTTTGGCGGGAAGGTTTGGGGGGGAAGGAGAGTCTGAGGGAAGGAGAGAAGGAGAGGGAAGGAGAGGCCATCTTAAACAATAGAAATAAATACAAAATTATAAAACACAAATTATAAAACCAAACTGGAGCAATGAAAACCCAATTGGAATTGAATTTAAGCACCACCACAGCTGAGTAAAAGATTCTTTTCTATTCTCTTTATTCCTTGTCCTTAGAGACAGAACCGAGGAAAATCTTCCCAAGTCTCTCAGACAGCAGCTGAAAGGAGATGAGCTGGGAATACAGGTTGAATACCTTCTGCTGCTCTTCCTTTGGACAAGTTCACTAAGTTCAGGAAATACCTTGGGAGCAATTCATGTCAGTGTGTGTCTGTATTGCTTCTGTCATTAGCATGAAGAGCCTCAAAGTAATCTAATTCAATGATCTGATTACTAATAAAGAGCAGCACTGGGTACAGGTCAGACATGTGCTTTGTATTTCTCTTCCTTTTTATATTTCACAGTATTAAACAGTACTGTGAAGAGAGAAATCTTGCTACTAGCAAGAGATATATCTATATACCTGTATACTTCCCATCGACCTAATCCCATCATGCAGTTCAAGCATTCATGTAAAACATATGTAACTCATTAGAAAAAATGGAGTTTCATCCACATTCATTCAGGCTATGTCCCCTCTTCACTGTAAATCCTGAAACAAATTGGGAAATGCTAACACGTGCTGGGAGTTTTACTAGGAGTTCAGCAGCTGAAATATAATCACTGAGGTTTGATTAATTTATTGTTATCTTTTTTCCTTCTTTAAAATAAAGGGTTTTAGCAAGACTAATGTATATGCATTCAAGCCAGCAGTATGTGCTGGATTTATAAAATAGTTTATAAGCAGTAGGATCCTGGGGTCCGTGGTGCTCCACTGAGACAAAGAGCTCACCTTTGGGGTACCTCTAGAAAATAGTGTGCAAAAAGGGAGAGAGGCTTAGTGCATCAAGAAAAAGAAAGATGAAACACTTGAATTCCTTTGATTCCTGCTACAGAGACACATCTGACAAAACAAATTTGTGTCAGGCTTTTTGCAGTGTTATCTTCTGCTTTCCCGTACTGCTGGGCCAGGCAGCTGCATGCCCCTTCCCGATCTGTGCCTTGTTCGTCTCTTCCCTCTCTTCTATATTCTTCTTCAACATTTACCAGTTTTTGGCCTGATGTTTTTGTTTCCAAGCATATAATGGTGGAATAGAAAGGCTGTGCTCTTAGTCCTAATAATTTAATACTCTTACTCATCCAGTAAATTCGAGATCATACTCTCTTTAAACCATTATCTGGTGTGTATAATATTGACAGTATTTTTTTTCTTCTTCATCCCAAAGGTGAAATGATATTGCAGAGGCAATAGTGTTCAGAAAAGGAATATTTCTCTTTGACTAGAAATTCAAACACCTCCATATCTATCACTTCTCTCATTCTCCACACATCTCTGCCTTCATGACTCCTTTAGCCGCCACCCAACATATTCCTTTGTTCTTTTTCCTTAAACAAACATGTAGCACATATTGCGAACCTTAACTAAATGAACACAATAGCATTTGAAAATTGGTTTTAAGTACAGGGGTGAAAGCTGTTGTTTCAGCCCAACGGAATGACATGCAAGAAACTCAGCTGTCATACTTGAACACTGCTACAAGGCAGATGTTCTCTGTGAATTTATCTCAAAAAAAAATTTACGTCTTTTGCCTACTATCACTGCTGCATAAGCAAACGACCAGTAGTAACAGCTGCAATATCATGAAACCTGACCACTCCCTCTGTTTGAAACTGACTTTACCCAAACCCTCCTTTCTGGCTCAGAACTAGAACCCTCTGCCATGCTTACTCAAAGGGAAGGTAGCAGCTGGTACCCTTTAATAGTCCTTCATATCCTGTGCATAAGTCCAATGGAGAATGGAGACTGCAAGTGGCCTGAAAAAAGTCACACCATCACTGAGTGCTGCTGTGCCACACATGCTGGAACAGTTCAGTATGAACTGGAGTCCAAGGCAGCAAAATGTCATTGTTAATGCGTTTTTCCCCATTCCTTTAGCAGCAGAATACAGGCCACAGTTCCTGTTCACCTAGAGGCCTAGAGGGGCATCCAGTGCACCTAGAACCAACAGGCCCAGGGATGGAATTACAGCCCCAGTATTTGCCAGAGACTGATCCAGACTGCACTGGAAAATGGAAAGGCTCCATGACACTTGCAATATATTGATGATGTCATCATATGGGACAACACAACAGAGGAAGTTTTTAGAAAGGGGAGAAGATAATCCAAATCCTCCTGTAGGGCAATTTTGCCATAAAGCAAAGTAAGGTCAAAGGACTTGACTGGGAAATTCAGTTTTTAGGAGCAAAACAGCAAGATGGACATAATCAGATTCCAATGGATGTGGTCAACGAAATAGCAGCTATGTCCCACCAACTAGCAAGAATAAAGCACATGAGTTTCTTTAGGTACTGTGAGTTTTTGGGGACGTATATTCTAGATTATAGTTAGATTGTAAACCATCTCTATCAAATGACATGGAAGAAGAATGATTTCAAGTGAGATGCTGAAAAACAAGTTTTTGAAAAAAAATAAACAGGAAATTATTCATTCAGTAGCCTTTGGGCTAGTAAAGACATGATAAGAAGTAAAAAATGTGTTCTACAGTACATAGAGTGGATAGTGGTCCTTCCTGGAGACTGACAAAAAATTTGCGGGGAGACTCAGTCCCCTGGGATCATCTGAATTGAGATTTCAACGTGGTACAGCTGACTTACAATACTCAAACTCCACCTATCCCTCACCTGAATGATGTGATTTAGGACCTGTACTCCCCAGTTCATTGCCCCCACTAAAACCCTCCAAACCACACACCACTCTCTCTTGCTTCCCCACTTTCCTCTCCCCCTCATTGCTGTGGTGATATGTAGAGGAAAGTTGGAGGCACAAAGGGCAAAGATCAAGGATTGAGATAAAAAAAAAATACTGGAAACAGCAAAGAAATAAAAAAACATACAGTAACAATACCAATGACAGAGGGTGCAAAAAAAAAAAAAATTATTCACATCAAAAAGAAATCCCAATAACAAACAATACCAGAGAGTTCCCTCCACCAGTTTACTCAACTAGAAGAGAGGTCCTTTTAGCCAGCCCTGGCAAAGATATGAGGTGATATAGAATAACCTCTGTGTCCTAGGCATGTCCCATCCCACCTACTGCGTAAAATTAACTTTGTCCTGGCCAGAACCAGGACACTGAGGAACTACAGCCACTTCTGAAGTTATTAATCAGTTCACAAAAGTAGGAAGAAAATAACCCAAAAGTATTGTTTTTCTCAAAGGTGGATTGTGTTTTCTGTCCTTACGTAAACAAATAGCAATTAGAATTACATTTCTCAGGATTATAGTCTTTCACTTTAAAATCATGTGTAAAAGAAAAAGGCTAGCTACACAAGATGCTGAGGATCTGTAACAATTTTACAGTTAATGCTTTTATCCAGACATGACTGAACTTCATGCCCTCTCCAAGCTCTTCCCATCTGCTCAGTGAAACATAGGCTAAGAAAACATGTCACTGCTGTAAATTGATCTTGAACTTTCCTGCCTCACATTTATGTCTCCTAAAAAATCCTTAAAGCTGTAACTAGAGCAGTGATATACTCAGGTAAGAAACAACATTGAGTTAGGCAGCCAAAACCTGGCCATTTTCTCTTCAGTGTGAAACTGACGTCATTTCACTGAAGATAAAGGTGTAAGTCCTGATTTATTTGGCCAACGGCATTTCTAATTTATGGCCTGAGTAGATTGGCTCAGGTTCTCTTTGGGCTTAAGTAAATATAATATCTTCCAAACCAATGAAATTAGGACAGGTCTAAGTGCTACACTTTGCTTCTGAGTACAGAAAATACAAGTTTATTGTTCATGAGGGATCTTTTATTTTATCAAGATTGCTGAAAATATAAAGGGAACTAAATATACTCCCACAAAAATTACCTCCAGAAGCACATTTAAATAAGACTTACAGAACACAGTTAGAGGGGAAGAGCAAGAACAGAAAGTGTCTGCTCTGATTTACTGTAAATCTCTCCCTAGGTGATTTTGATGACTCAAGACCTGAGAAGCTTAGAAAAAAATATATGACAGAGTCAGACACTGTTAACTCTATGAATACAAACAATAAATATTGTATCCCTCACTAGGAAAGGAAATCATAGTATCTTGAGCTCTGAAAGAATAATAACAACACAATAAGAATATTTTATTTCATAAGCATTTGCAATTAAGAATCAAAAGGAGAAAAGAAAATGCCCCAAGTCTCTTTTTTTAATAGAGTTTATATTTATGAATAACAAAATTAACAGGCATGCCCGAGTTAAAATAGTACTGTAAATATTATTTATTTATCAGGAAAATGACAGAAATATTTTAACACAGCAAAAATTTCCACAGTACAATTTGTTACTCTAGAAAAAGCCGTAAGTCTCATTCTATTTCTCTATTCTGTCCTCACTTCACATTTAGTGAAGTAGATATAGATCTTAAAGCCCATTTAGGTGATAAATATAAACACTGGACAAAATTCTGCCAAAGCCTAACTGCGATTGAATCTGCCTGATCCAAAACTCTTCAATAAATTTTGACCTAATCATTCTCATAAACATTCTGGTTTTAAGGGATTTGTATCAGTTGACTTTGTTTGGGGTTTTCTGTGCTTATTCTGGGTAAGGTGAAGTTTTCAGTAAAATCAAAAAGTCCCTTTCCATAGATAAAGATAATTTCTTTTAAATACCACAAATAAAAAAATTAGATTAACTATTTAGATTAAAAAATAGTTTAAAATCTGTGATAGTGTTCTTCACCTAGTATCTAATATTCAGAAGGCCTTTGCTTTGCTGTCTTACCTTGCCTTGGTACTGGTTGTCTAGCGGTGATTTTGAGAATGTTACTTTGGGCTACCTGCTCAGTAGTAAAATAAAACTACCCAGGATCATTTTCTGCCAAGGAAGCCAACTAGAATAAACCATATGTTTACTATTAAATTATTTTAACTGTCCAAACATGCATGACATCATGACTAATGGATCAAAGTCTATGCTGGTTCCTGAACTGTGAGTGAAATAGATTTGAAACCAGTTTGTCCTTTCTCATAGAAGATTGAGTTTTACTATTTTGTTGGAGCCCTGTTTAGTTTTGTTTAGGTGTAGCTTTTACCTCTTCTACAGTTTCCTCACCTGCAAGAAAAGGAACATGATGCCTACTTCTCCTAACCCACACTTTGCAGTCTCTAAAGGAATGCATTAACTATGTCCCTTAATAAAGAAAAGGAACTGTTAGAAGATACAATACAGACTTACTCCACTTGTAATTACTGTAAATCTCCCAATATGACACCTACAGAAACCTCTTTATGTCATAACTTTAAAATGAAAATATGCTGAGGGAACCATAACATTGACTTTCTATAATGTCTATTAAATGTGTACTAAATTTTTTGGGGGGATATAATCCCAAGAAATTTAAGGTCAGAGTGCTGGAAGTTTTCTCATAGTTTTAAATATTATTTTATTACTAAAATTGAAATTGCTACATATTTAATGTTACCTAATATACTGAATAAGAAGCTTCAATTCAGCAATATGTTCTTGCCACTGGCTTGTAAGGTGTTCTGTTTAAGTTAAGAGAACTTAACAAGAGTTATAGAAGGCAACCATTTTGTAATCAGTGTCATGGTGATGCAGGGCTATACATTTTTTTTAAAGCTTCAATGTGCAACCTCTATTGTCCATAAAAAACAGCTACTAGCTGTTATTTGTCTTGTTATTTGGTTTTCCTTCTAATGAGTGGTATTTCAGTGCATGTTTGTGTTCTAGTGAACTGGAAAAAAAGAGTTTTCTCAGAGAAATGGAAAATTCTGTTATGCAAAATGATGTCTGAGGCATTTTTTCACAAATTTTAGGAGTCGAAGTTGAGAATTAATGAGTGCCTTGAGTTGAGCACAGAATAGGAGGTTATGTGGAAGTCGAGAACTGCTTTGATTCACTGTTAATTTCCTGATGTTCAAATAATTTCCTTTAATAAAGAAAGTGTAACTTTTTATTATTATTATTATTATTATTATTATTATTATTATTATTTCTATCATTCCTTTCCACCCAGAATCTTAGGTCTGTAATTATAAAACCAACCAAACAAAAAATCCCAGTGTCTGTTTATTTTCTCAGAGTGTTTATAGTGTAAGGTCCTGATCTTACATGTGTGAATAATTTTAAGTGGATGAGCAGAATTAAAATGTTTGCAGAAGTATTTATAGGAATAAGGCTAAATCCAGTTGGTACTCACTGCTTGTGCTCTTTTCTGACCCAGGACTTGCCTTTGTTGCTTCAGATCTCTTAGTTCTTGAGAAACCATTCTCTAGTTAGAACATGTCTTTAATGTTGGTAGAAAGTGAAAGTTTAGATCCTTAGAAAAGACAAGAAACCTGACGTACCATCAAGGACATTTTCTACCTTTATTAGTAGAGAAGCCAGGTAAAAATCTTAGTAAGACTTCCATATCTACACAGACACCATGAAGAAAAGGACTTCGTGGTTAGGCACCAAGGAACAAAACTCCATGGGAATACATTTTATAAGGTATTTATCTAAAAATTTTGGTCTCCTAATCTTCTAGAAGTACTATGAAAACATACATCTTAGAGAGTCTTGAGTCTGAGATGTGTATGGTGGAAGCAGAAAGGCGTTATCAACCACAGTGGACTTTCACTTAAATCAAACAGCTTCTTGTTCTTTCCCTTTCCTGGCACCCTAGTCTTCAGAAGAAGGGGAAAAACTATAGCCCTGACACAGGGCACACTGAGGGTGAAATCCCTAAGAGAAGCTCTGTGAGCTACCTTGTCTACTTCTTTAAGAAGGGCAGAAGGGCAGAGGGAAGAGCATGGAGTACAGTGTGGAAAAAGGGAAAGACAGATAACAAATTGCCTGCCTGCAAAGAGGATAGATGCCCGTAGAGCCCTTTGTCTATCTTTTTATTCCCAAGGTACTAGATGCACGTGGTGATGTGCTAATCTTGAGTATCTCTAGACCTTTCTTCCCATGCAAGCAGCTGGTAGGCAGACATCTGCATTGTGAGCTTACTGTGTGAGATGATTCTCTCACCACCCCCCAAAGCCCATCAGTGCCCTCTCTGATGGATGAAGCCTAGTGTGTGTATATTCAGGGATGCCTGCAGAGCTTCCCTTCCCCAGGAGAGCCAGGGCTACTCTGAGAAGTTTGGATCATGGCAATTTTTCAGATATCCCTACAGAAGAAAGCGAACATATGACTAATAACAAACGGCCTTGTTAATAGCATAGTTCTGGCAAGAATGTCTGTGAGAAATATGGTACCAAAAGTTAAATTGCCTTGAACTGTGCCGAGAAACAAGGATTCAGGGTGAAAAAACCATATTTTCAAATTGAGACATTGCCAGGTTATTTCTGACACAGCTATCTTCAGTCTGCTTCTTCAAAGACATCCATGTGGCTCCAAAGAAGCCTCCCCGCCAAAAAAAGGTGACAATCTCATCCATTTTTCCTAATATTTAAATTTCCACCTTGCTTAAATTGGAAACAGACCTGAACACCAAGTCAGGTGTGGGCAAGGCTAACTAGAGTCTGAATAGCAGCATCAACATCCTCAACAAGGTGGATGATTCTGCACTGGGTCTGGCTGGGGTGCAGCTTACTTTTATTATAGCGGCCTGTATGGTGCTGTGTTTTAGGTTTGCAACAGTGGTTACAATACATCAGTGTTTTTTGGCTGCTGCTGAGCAGTATATGTGCAGCATTGAGGCTTTCTATTTAACTCATTCTGCCCTCTGCAGAGGGTAGGCTGGCTCTGGGCAAGAATCTGAGAGGAAACACAGCTGCTACAGCTAGCTGACCTTAACTGGCCAAAGTGGCAATTTATACCATGTTGTGCCATGCTCATCAATAAAACAATGCTTGCAGACTTGTCTGAAGGTTGGTCTACTTGCGGAGGGTGTGAGTGATAGCCTCCACATCTCTTGCATGAGGTTTCTTCCCTCTTTCCTTAATTTATTAAAATTTCCTACAACCCCACAAGTTTTCTCTCTTTTGCTCTTATTTTCTCCTTATCTTTCTATGGACAGGGAGATGGATGGGGCAAGTGGCTGTGTTGGTGCTTAGATACTGGCTAGCATCAAACAACCACAGGTCCCATGACCTTTGCTTACAGTCACAGTCCTTCTGGCCTGGAGTGACATATATTTCTCTGCTTGCACTGTGCCATACCTCCAGTCTTGTATGGCATGCCAAAGCTCTGACTCAGAGATGGGAAAAGAGAAAGAAAAAATAATCCTCCAGGATCACTGGGAGAATGTGGCTAGGCATAGTCTTGAGAATATTTTGTCAGATAAACATCTATTTGGCTTTTCTCCATCTTGTTTATATGTCCTTACACACTGACTGTGAGTACTATTTCTGGGCTCTGGAGGTCAGTGAGGGATCTGTATTATGTGATATCTGCTGCTAAGGCAAAAGAGGACTGCTTTACAGTACTGCAGCACTTAACATACATTTCACTAGAATAATTTGGATCAGTGGCCTTTCTCAGACACTGCATGCAATTTTTATTCTCTGGTTCAGTCCATTTGTTTGTACTCTTCCACCATCACTGTGTGCTGCTCAGCACAGCACTGGCTAGGCTACTAAAAGCCTGGAGTCAGCAGCTGTCAGTTTGTGCTGTCAAGTTTTCTTTTTACTCCTTCCAACTGGTGCTGTGGAAGCAAATACTGCAGCCTCACTGCCCTTGCTTGCCAGGCAGCTGTTGCCCTTCCTGAATTCCAGAGGATGAAACCATTACTAATATTTATCAGTCCTCAGCTATCTGATCTTCCTGTTACATATACTAATAGAATATGGCTCAGAGGTGACAGTCCCTATAGCATCATCACACTCAGGGTTTAGCTTCAAGGAAATGTGATTCTGCATCACACTAACACAGCTGGACACTGCTTAAGCCCTGTGACACTCATCAGAGAGAGCAAGATGGAGCTTTCCCTTTTTTTTTTTCTTTTTTAATGTGTTAGCCTCCAATAAACTATTTCCACAGAAATTCCCTTCCTCTCTCTGGAAAAAAATATAATCCCACAAAAAAAAAAAAAAAAAAAAAAAAAAAAAAAAAAAAAAAAAAAAAAAATCATAACTATTACAGCATTTTATAGCTTAGGTTTTACTGAACATTACTGGAGCTACTGACTGGCAGCAGTCTAATGGCACAGAACTGAATTAGAAAACAGCTATCAATGCAGCTTTTCCCCTGGATACAAAGGGTAGCATCGCCAATGGATGGTCATGGATGGGTCCAAAGTGATAGAGCTGAGAGAGATAATTACATATAACTTCCTCTCACTCCAAACCTACAGATTTCTATGGCGTATGTGGCTATGGTTCTGAGCTTTGATGCAGAGGTAAAGAAAGTAGTTAAATGTATGTTGAAAGGCAGTGAAGTACCACGATTTAAAAGGCACAATTTTTTTTGTAAATGGAAAAGTGAGCAGAGTGATGTTTTTTTCCTTATTTATTTTTAGTCCTTAACAGTTTGCTCTCTCCTTTTAAGGAAATTCTTTGTCACTCCAAATGTTAAATCAATGTCACAGGTGTGTGGTTCTTTGTTTTCCCTGTAACAGTGAATATTGCTTTACAAGCAGATGCTGTATTTTAATAAAAAGGTATTTAGCACTAAACTTTAATATAATAGAAATGGACATATTGTTGCATGCTTTCAACTGTAATAAAATAGATTCATTATAGTACAAGAAGGATTTTGAGTTTGCAAATATGTTTTTTTCAGAATATTTAATAGAAAAGAACATATCATTTCTCTATATAATTTGATAGAAAAGGGATGCAATCACTGTGAGAATGCACATCCATTAACAGGACCAGAAAAGGAAGGATTGTGATAAATATGTTTGTGATTTTCACATCTCATAGATAAATTCTATCAACCAGAAATGAAAGCCATTTTTCCCCTTAAAAAAAATGAATGTAAGTTTATGTGAACCGTATGGTAGGTCCTTGCAATCAAGGACTTCTCTCCCTAGCAATACCTCATAAAGTAATTGGAGTAATATATACTCTCCTTGCTTACAACTAAATCTGATACAAAAAAACACTAGAGACTAAGATGTGGCAAAAGTAAATTAACTGGGATAGACACTGAATAAAGGGATTGGCAGTTTATAGCAAAAACAGAGATGGAGCTTAAGGAAGGCTGAGTTCTGTTCCTCATTTGTCTGCAGAGGGTATTCTTAGTGTATTCTTAGTCTGACCATAAGGAAGCATTTCTAAGTGAAGATGTACACTTATTTAGCTCTCTCCATGACTCTTATCTAAAGGTGATGTGGCATCATGTAGATCAGGCCAGTCAAACTGAAACAATCATGTCTTCAAAGGTTACAGAGGGAAGGTGCAAAGCCCATGCTGACTAGTTTACTTGTAAATTACTTTATTGATGTCTACCTTTTAGTTATCGAGTTTAATTTTGTGTAGTGATCCATTTTCCATTGTAAAGTTAGTGAGAGATATAATGGCCTCTCCAATCATGATATAAAATGGAAACAATGGAAGTCTTTGGCAACAGATTCTGTGGATGCCGAATATTTGCATGGATTCAGAGAGCAATGAAATACATTCACAGAAGTCAAATCCATCAGGAGCTATCAAGGAGAAAGATTAGGCCCTGAGTTTAGAATACCCTGCACCCTGCTAAAGCCTGGGCTTGCATTACTAAGAATTATTACATATTTATTCTTCCTCTGCTAGACATTGTTAGGAAATGGGTAGATGGATGTGGATTCAGCCTAATATAACCATTTTGATGATTTTAAGTACTGAATGGCTTCCCATCATGCCAAAATGTTTAACTACATATATATTTTTGAATAGCAGAAAAATAATAGCAGAGAAAATAATCAGATTAAGAATATAGTAACTAAGTCAATGGTTTTCTTTGACTTGTTTCTGTTTTCACACAAACCAGGTGGCTTGCTGCTTCCTTTTGGTATATCTTTCAAAGAAACTATGATAATCTAATGGTCATATCAGTCTCATCATACATATAATGCAAGAAATAGACAAAATCTCCCGTAAAAAAGTGCAGCTATTGTAGAATGTTTCCTTTATTATTCTGACAGAGGATACGGAAATGATTGTTCTCGTTGCATACTCGTTTTTAGAAATAACTATAACAGCCAACTTCAGTAACATATTGTGCCAAATTGTAATTATCATGGGTGTGGTATAAAACCTCAGATGTATGGACACAGAAATAGATTTCCCATTTTTGAAAGTCCTGAGTATATAGCTTGCTGCAATTTCAAATTGCAAATAGATTTAGCGGGTTTTTAAATGTTATACTAAAAATCTCTCTCTGCACGATTTTTCCTTTCCTCAAGATAGTCTTTCCCCCTTTGATTTCAAACCCCAAACTTCTGTGACTCCCTTAATATTTACACAAATAATTCACACTTATAACCAGCATAGCAAAGACTGAAGAAGTGGCTGTCCACAGCTTTATCCAATACCAAAAGTTATTTCGATGAAAATGGAGTACAAAATTCATTCCCACACTTCACAACCAGGTCTTTCAGAGATTGCAGCTTTTGAACAAAAGTATTATAAAACACAGAAGGAATCTCTTGAGTTTTGATATTTGAGGAAATTGTCTCTCATATAAGAGAAATTCTCATCTGAACCAAGGGATTGAAATTGTTCTTCACATTTCTCTGTAAGTTTCTAACTGTTTATAACATTCCATTTAAGTAACACATAAAGCCAAATGCATATAAAATTCACTGCAAGTTGCTGCATCCCATAGTCTGGCAGAGATGAGGCTGCCAGTGTGCCATGGCCTCAGGTCCAGCCAGCAGCCAGACCGAGCCATGCATTAGTCCTTGATAGGCATACACTCACATGTGTACTCTTCCACAATACATATGTACATACTTACACACTTTGTGGCCACACAAATTAGCAAAGACAGAAGCACTGACACAAATAAGGGTAGCAGAGACAGCCTTTGTGTTTCCACATCCGACAGCTCCGGGTGAAGGTCTGTGTGTGGGCAATTTATCCACATAGCATGGATCCCTCCTTTCGATACCCAGTCTACACAAGATGTTTGTGTTTATGGCCAGTCTGACCCTCAACATTTTGCAGTCCCCCTGTTGCTGACTTAGTCACCTGTATCCTCTCAGACCAGTGAGGTCTCTATAGCCACCCCAAGCACTCAGCACTATGTTGCACTCAGCAGCTAGTGCAGGTGGATATTAGTCAGTGAACACATTCCAGCAGGTACCATTCCAGCCTCTTGGGTTGCTGGCACAGGAGATACATGGTCCCTCTGACCTGCACTCCCCGGTTCTCTCTGCAGACATTCAGATCTCCATGTACATATGTGTGTTGAAAATAAAGTCTTACTCAGAAAAATAGTAAAAAATAGAATTTAATGCGAGTACAGGTCAGATCAAGATGATCAGACATAGTGAACGGCTAATGAAGCATATTGACCAGCAGCCTGATGATAGGTACCTGGCCCTTTTTATGTCTTTATCTGCTTTTCCATTCTTGTTACTTCATAAGCTACCCAGAACCCTCCCTTGCCTTTCCTTTGGTTTGTCCTCTAATTATCTCATGATAGTCTTTTACAATCCAAATGCTCCCCCCTGCATCCCACAAAAAATCCCTTACCTCTGCGGGCAGTATCCACTGTAAATCTGTAAGGAGGCCTGGAGATCATCTCCTGTTGCCTAGGGGACGGACACTCTCCTGAGATGCCTTGTTAGGGGACGACCTGGAGGAACTCATCCTCCTGCTTCCTTTTGGGCTTCTAAAAGTGTGTGGAGATGACCTTATCTTCATAAAACCTATCACTGTACAAATCCATCTGAAGTAGGTTTTGTCTGTATCACCATTCCCAGAGAGCCTCCAGGCTTGCTGGGCTCTGTCGTGATTTCATGAAGTTTTAGGCAGGTCTGGACCTGGGCAGAAGCGTGCTTATATCAGAGAAGGAGCAACTCACGATCAGTGGTAAAAAGGTGTTTATTCAGGGCAGAAACCCAGGTGGTCGAGGCTTGAGTGTGTGTCTGAAAGTGAGGGACCAGAGAGAGCTTTTTGGGTCTGTCTTGCCCTTATCAACAGGGGTGTTACAGATGGAAATGAAGGGGGAGTGATTTAGGTACAGAGGGGCTGGACTTTACCAAACAGGGGAAAAAGGGGTGGGGATGATACTCGAGGCCTCTCTGGCCATCTGGCCTTGGTAGTTGGTAGAGCCATCAAGATGCTTGGGTGTACACCCAGATAAGATATAATAGATTAAGGACTGAAGCCAAGGCTATCAGAGACATAGAATGGGCTAGCCCAGGCCTATCCTGTGATTTAACGACTGTAATTAAGAGAAGCGGGGATGTAGGGGTGTGGGGGTGCTGAAATGTTATCATAAGTTTCTTAGTTGTAGGTTTGATGTGATTTGGACTTTAACCCTAGCCTGGTAAAGTTCCTGTCTTGGATTGTGCTTATCAAAGGTTGATAAGAGTTGCCAAGACAACTCTAATCCTCTGCCCTGGGTTTCGATCATCCTATTGTATTTTCCCCCATCCCATTGTATTTCTCCCCCACATGTCCACCATCCCCCAGGCCCCAGAACCTTCAGGAGAGGTGTCTGACAGGGATTGGTGGGTCTCACAGGACCACATCCCAAATTCACCTGATTTGTTAATGTTGTGTATTGCATTTTGACCTTACCCACCTGGCCTTGTTTCATTGGTCTGGTAACTTGTGTCCACCCCTGAGATTTTGGGGGAACAAAAACCCCCTGTAACCGAGGCTGGGGGTCACTCCCCAGAGGCACAGGCCTGGAACAAGGGGCTGCCCCTGAGTTACCCGAATAAAACCTTTTCTCCCTGAGCCTGGAGTGTCCCCTCTTTCGAACCACGGCCGAGACAGCTAAGGCAAAGGTGCTGCGGAGCCAAAGACCCACGCAAAGGTACTGTTGGGCGTATCACAGCTAGCAGGGTGGCCCAGCTGACGCTGAGCTGACCTGAGAGACAGATACGCGAAGCATAGGGGGTAGGAAAAAATCTTACAGAAACTTATTAACAAAAATTATACAAAAATTAAAAAACTTAATTCCACACCACTACATGTCTGTTCCTTTTGTAGGTTTATTGTGACAATACAGTGTCACAGGAAGGGTTGGGTGGGGACAAAGGCACATCTGCAAGCCCCGTGGGATCATATTTCAGTCAGCTGTTGCTTTTTGAGCAATCTGTATTCAGAGAGGAACCAGAAGTAATTTTTTTTTGTTTACTTATCCATGACATATTCCTGTTCCTGGCTTTAGTGGGGATGTTGCTTATATGGAATGAAGTCAGACCCCTTGAGAGCCTCAAAAGAGAGATCGCTTCTTCTGCCCGATTAAGTTGTTTAATCTTCTTTTTGCAGGTCTAACTCTTAGCTGAAATTGAAGGAAGAATGATACAGAATTGGAGGATACGGTCACCTAGGGCATGTCACCATTGAGTCTCTGCCTCTTCTCACATAAGAGTAGTTGCAGGGAAATGGAAACAATTTATAGCATCTTAAGGCAGCTATAATTAGAGACTGAAATGGCCAGTATCTCTCCACTGATAAAGGCCATATAGGGTGACAAATTCAGATGTAAACACTGTAAGCATCATTTAATCTGATGAGTCTCACCTTAGACTCAGTAGTTAGATATGTAATACAAGAGAATTGGATGCTGCTATACAAAAAATTAGTCGCCTGCATTTCAGCATCTGAAACATATATATATATATAACATGAGAACTGATGATCTAGAAGGTAAAACACATCTCTTTCTATATTTCCCTTATGAAATTAAAGGACCAGTAAGATGAACAGGTGTTTAATTCAAACATTTGCATTACTTTTAGAGCAGCAAGATCTTAAGCCAGAAAACTCCAAATCAGAATTTTCAAGGGGAAAAGTTTGAGTTTTTTGAAAGTTTGTAATTTTTTTCTTCTAGTTTTTAGAGAATTCATTAGTTAAAAATGATGAGGATAAGATCAGAATAAAATAAATAAAACATTGGCTTGTCACAGGTAAAAAACCCACAAGTTTTTTTTCAAGAACAGTATTCCTAACCACTACACTACTAACTCATGTCTTGCTTCTATCACATGACAAGTCAGGCCTGACCTGATAAAGGCAGACTTTAAAGGAGCTAGGCTAAAGGCAATGTATGACTTAAGGAAGGATGCAAATTTTGGAGCCATGCTCATAAATTCATGTTCAGTATTACTTCAGGTACCCAGGTACCTCCTTTATTTGAAATGGTCATTTAACTGCAGCTTACTTAAAGGTGTTTGTTTTTTTTTTTTTTTTTTTTTTTTTTTTTTTTGTTTTGTTTGTTTTTTGTTTTTTGTTTTTTGTTGTTTTTTTTTGTTTTTTTTTTTTGTGCTATGTTAGCAGTGGATTCATACACTATTTTTTGTTGTTGTTTTTGTCCTTGGTATGCCTTACAAATTTTGCTCCATAGTACAGTTCTTGTCACAGTTCCTGTAAGACTGATTTGGCAGCTGCCAAGATGCAGTCAGAGGTGAACTCCATGATAGGGAAGTACTTAAGCCCAGGTGACAGGCTGCACGGCAGCAGCAGCATGACATTTTCTCTGAGATACAGACAATGCAGGCAGTAGCACATTGCATTTGATACACACAAGGGACAGCTGTGGTAAGTGTGGCAATGTGCAATCAAGTGCTTTGGAAGATTATGACAGGCAAAATCTGACTTTTATTAAGAAGTGGGAGAGAAAAAAGAAACAAATGGAAATTAAACAAATGGATTCTATACATTGAGATTAATTTCATCCTACATTAAATAATCTACATGCATACTGTAATGAACAGCATTTAAAAATACTTTCCATATAAGAAGTCCAGACTTTGAAAAGGTTTGAGGCTCCCTGCCTGACGTGCATTAAATATGACCTTGTTCTGTAAGTGGTGCCACCAGTGCCACTGACATGAATAAAAGTAGGTTTCTGTTTGACAGAGGCAAAACCAAGTATCAGTCATCCATTTAGGTTTAAGTTTCCTTTCAGACATATTAATTTCAGTGTTGCTCATTATCCTCAGCAGGAAAATAAAAAAACCTGAATACTGAACAACGCTGAGATCCTTCTGGAAGTTAGAAGTCATGTATTTAAGAGCACATAATACAACCTCAAATTGATGCATCATTGAATTTTATTTTAAAAGACATTGAAAGGAAGAAAATGAAGGGTAGAATGGTTCATTGACATCCACCACTGGCAACTATCTCTCTACTTTTGTTGATCTTTTTACAGAGCCATCCTAATGTTAGCGAGTAGTTATAAACCACAGAAGAGCTAGCAGTGGAGGTATATTGGTTTCTTGGAGCACCAATACCTCCCACAGCTGGCAGGATTTTGGACAAAAAACATTTCTGGAATGTACATGGAGAAAAAGCAAATATATATATCTGTGCTACTAGGCTTTTATTTTTCTTCACAGTAATCTGGGTTCATGAAATTTATTCTAAGCACAGCTGTTGGGCTTTTTCAGCTGTAGAAAAAAAAAATACAGAGGAAAAATTTATTTTTGGCACATTTGCCTCTCATATCTGTGTTCTATAAGGTTTTGCACTTGATTATATTGTGGGCGAGATCCTTAACAAACACAAATCAATAAAGGTTAACTTAAAATAGGTACAATTATGCTGCTTAATAATTACAGTTTTTAAAATTTGGCAGCTTAGACCTTGTGACATAGTCAGAAACACTTTTAAAATTCTTTTAAATTGCCAGTAAGTAAAAAGAAATCTGACTGCAGGATAAGGAGATGACATTTATCTACATAACTATCCTTTGTTCTATGTTTCTTCTTTAGACATTGCATAGGTTTTTATTTTTTCAGCCTGAGAACTAGTAGGCAGTAAACTCCAATCCTTCATTTTCCTGCCCAGGCACTCATTCCTTCAGGAGAAGGACATCTCCAGAGCCCTCCTGCCCTAGTCTGGAACATGACAACTTCCCTGCTCAGTTTTACAGATACAGTGTAGCCCATCATGTAAAAAATGTGATGGAGTAGTTTGGAAGGAAAGAACTATGTACATCACCAGCAAGAGGTGAATAACAATGCTACAGGTTCTCAGGAAACTCCAGCCTGTAAATTCTCACTGCCACGAATGATCAGGTACATCATCAGGTCCAAAGTAAAGAAAAAGGAAATAAGGGGAAACAGCTTTCTGTAGGACAAAGGCTTAGATAATTAGTTTTACTTATCTCTTTTGGCTCTCAGAAGTTATTCCATTGAAGTAAAATTTATGGAGAATTTTTAGTTAACTGCTCTGGCAGAGGGAGTTGATTACAGCAAATATGCCTAAGGCACCCTCCTTAAAGAGACTGGGTTCTTTAACTGCTCCAGACAAGTACAAGTCTTATTCTCTGAAATTTTGCACTATTGCTAACACCAGATTATACTTTGATAAAGAATAGGTGTTTGCTATTTATTGCCTTCAGTTGCTTTTTCCCCCCTGCAATTTACTAGAATTAGGAAGAGAGAAAATGTTTGCTTGCAGGATCGATGGAAAGTGAAAATAGAAAGGAACAAAGTGAGAAGAACAAAATTTAAAACTTTAGCAGGAGAAAATCCTTGAAACCAGGACAGCTACAACAGTGAAATCAGTTAAAAAAAAATATATATATATATATATAAAAAAATAGTTAAATTAAATAAGTTAATAAATTAAATAAGTTAAATATATATATATAATATATTTTATATATATATAAAGAGCATTTTAATTAAGAAACAAATGCAGACAGGAGGCAAAGTCATAAGTAATGAAACTGATGAAGATGTTGGAAACTGTCAAGAAGCTCTAAAGTAAAAAAAGCAGAACCAGGGATACATTGAATTGGAAGAAATTTAAGTATCAATATACTAGGGGAAAAATATCCTATAATATTTCGTATGAAGTGAAAATGTCATAGTTTTTTCAACAAGAATGCGAAAAGAGCTATTTAATAAGTATTTTTTTTTAGTCTTGTAGTGTAATAACAGAAAATATTTTAAATTTCAACAGTAACTCAGGAAAATATTTAATAGCACCTTGTAAAGTGAGATATTTCAAAGAAGTAGGATTAATAACTTTAATTTAAAGCTACTAAAAGAGCTGAGCAAGCGTTTTTATGCGCCAATAATGTTGATTTTCAATAAGTCCTGGACATGAGAGAAGTTCCAGAGAACTGGAAGAATGCTAGTGTTTTATCAATATTTTAAAATAGAATGACCACATATTTTAGGCTTGAAATATATTACACAAAAATATGAAAGTGATAATCTAGGACTTGAATGATTGCATTAGCCCTCTTTAATTCTTTTTTAATGCTAATCAGCATGGGGTTATAGAAAACACGTTGTATAAGCTAGTTTTTTATGTCATTATTCTTTAATCCTGGCTGCTAAAAATAATGATTTTCCAGTGTACTTTGAGTTTAGAAGGCTCGTCTTTTATTTTAGGAAAAGAAATAAAAGATAGAACAAAAAAAAGCAAGCCTAAAACAAACTAAAACATGATATATTGCTCTAAACTGAGTCTAGGGAACTCAGTGTTTAAGAGGATGTTTTTACTAATGGTGTCCTACAGGCAATCAGTTCCTGCCCTACATATATTTGAATATCTATAGTACTGATTGATAGTAAAAATTTGGGTAAATTAAAAAAAAAAAAACAAAAACAAAAAAAAAAAAAAAAAAAAAAAAAAAAAAAAAAAAAAAAAAAAAAACACAACAACACCAAGGCCAAACAAAACGTCCAGCTATCTTTACTTGTAACCATAAATTATCATCAAATTGTGGACATGCTATTCACATTTCTTTGTTTTGACTTCAGGTTCCTGAAAATGAAACACATTAATAAGGTTTTGATTTCAGTGTTATTATGTCTCCCAAAATCTCATGAGTTGTTTTAGGCACAGATGATAATTCCTATATAGCCCAAGCTCACAGTACAGCTGGGTCTGTGTTTCTACTACCTAGTAGATTAAAACTCCCAATACTGAATAGACATGAAAAATATTAAGTTCATATGACAATTTAAAAAATAGACTTTATAGATTAATAGAATTTAATAGATTTATCTGAGCCTTGCAAAGTAAGGAGGGACATATATAAATTAAGGCACTTATAATTAAACCTTTGAATAATGGTTAATAATTTGCTGTTTATCATGAAAATTAGAAATTGCAATAAATACTACTGTAATAATCCTGGAGGAAAAAAAATATATAGCTTAGGTTATTTTTAAAGTGCATTTTTTCTACTATAATTATTTATTTTCTAGAAGTACTTAGAAGTTTTATCTAGGGATCAGACTTCATTACTTCTTGAATTTCAAAAACATTCAGGACAATAAAAACAAATTACTTGATTTTAATGACTTAAAAATTTAGATGGCTGGTCTAAGCTATTTTACCTAGGGTTCTTCCTCAATGAATTTGGACAAAGCACTCTTTGTGTTAAAGGCATCTGTGGGTGGGGAGAGGGCACACAAAGAAAGCCAGGTGACCTACACAGGGAAAAAAAAAAAAAGACTGATAGACAAGCATTTTAATTTTGTTTTGTGCTCCAGAGGAGATGATAGCCTGACCTCATCACTAAGGTGCAGATTGCAGCTTCATCTCTGCCACAGCTGCTGTGCTGTGTGCTGTATTTCAGTAATTGTTCTGTTACTGATACTGAGCCAAAGGTAGGTCTTGTGCTGGATATTATCATGAATATCATGGTGATTATCTCACAGCTTATAAACAAAATGCAGTGATTCTTTAGACAAAAGTGCACAGTCTCATTTTTCTATTGAATTTAAGATCACAGAGAAGATTACACTGCTGACATTTATTTATTAATCATTCGTAGAACAGCATCCTATGACAACAACCCTGGGCTGATATGGGCAGCACAAATGCAAAATAAAAACTGTTATTTCTCAGTTCTGAAGCTTTTCACAGTCTACACTTTTGGAAAAATTGGTTGCCTTCCAAAGCTAGGCCTCCCAAGTAATGAAATACTCTACAACCACATCCTTTGTATTCCTGTTGAAAGGTCTTGGTCCACTCTGTCAAATGCATTTTAAATGTTCTTTTAAAGACTGGAGTTTTGATGGCTTTGGTCTAAAACTCTTGACTCTTTGAAAATAATCTTTTTTTGAGAGGTGCAGACAGTTCTGACCTATGAATGGTCTCTTAGTTCAGATTTTTATCTTGAATGAAGTGCAGTAAGCTTTACAAGCTCCAAAATAAGTATCACCTAAAATATGGGACACCAATGATCACAACACAGACAAACACAGGGCTTGAATTTAGAGATTACGCTCACTGGCAGATTGCTTGACCATGAAAAGAAGATATTTTTTTCATAGATTCTTAGACAATAATTTCCACATTATTTAAATAGTTGGAGTCATTCTACTTGAGTGTAAGAGGTCAGTATTCTATATTTCATTTGTTAGGGTACTTGGATGAGCAGAAGAAAAGTGATAAAATAGGAAATTATGACTATTCTTCATATATTAATAGAAAGTTTTTCCCATTTATTTCCCTGTCACATCATCTAACAGCTGAAACATAATTTTTCCTTCATTTAGGTCACACACATACTTTTGAAAAGCTTGTTTGCATCCTCCTTCATTTCGCTCTTTCATCTTTCTTTTTTTGGCTAAGCATTGCACAGATTTTTTCAGGCGAAGTCTTGCAATGTTTCACGTAATAACATCAATGTTTCCATTTCTCTGTTAAATATGCCTCTTATAGTCATTACAGCCCTATTGCTTTGAGCTTATAGACACTTCATGAACACAGGAGTGCATACAGGTGTCATAAATTCCCATCTTATTGCAGATGTTTATATTAGACTTGTTCATCTTAATTCTGAATGTCTGTCATGATATCCTAATTTTTCTGAGGCATTCTCTAACTCTGTCCATCACTAGCCATTATTATCACCATCTTTTCTGTAGTATAGCTATTATTTTATAAATTAACTTACAAGTTTTTTAAGACCGATACTTGAGACACTTCAAAAGTGGTCTCCTTTCAGCTTCCTAGTCTGACTTTCAGCATATGCTCTCCTTTCTTTAGTAGTTCCTTACCCCTTAAAATTCTGAAAACTGTACGTTTTGTCAATCTAAACTAGAAGTTTCCAGATGGTGCCACATCTTTTTTTTTTTTTTTTTTTTTTTTTTTTTTTTTTTTTTTTTTATTGCAGTACTTATAGATCAGATTTGTATTTTCCTTGATTAAAAAAATTACTTATCAGGAAAGATTTCAGCTAGTTTGCTACAATTTCCCTTTGGTAGTATCATGTGAAATATCATTATATTTTCTACTTAACTCCATATTCCTTCATTTGTGTTTTAAATGTAGTTCAGTCTTGCACACTATTAAAAAACCTGGCCTGACCACGCATACACTGTTAGAAAATTAAAAAACTGATTTAGAACATAAAAAGTCTTCTATTAGATTTGCATTTCTTATGTATTTTTGGAATTAAAATAGATTTTTTGGGGATGTGGGGTAGTTCACATTTCATTTTTCCCATTTTGATGAAGTTCTTTACACCATTCCTGAACATTTTTCATTTCTATGTTCATCCAACATAATGTGTGAAAATTTATTGAAAAGTAGGTAGCTAAATAGAGACCTTTTCCTTTTTTTTTTTTTTAAATCTCTCTTGTCATAGCAGAGTGGCCTCATTTCTTCTGTCCTCATCTGCCAGGTTCCCCATTCCCATTCATGTGCTCTGTCATTCAAATTATTCTTTTTTTCCCTACTCTCTATTAGAATTGAAAGTCTCTGTTTCAATTTGACAGGGAGTAGAAACAGTTTTATTTCTCTTAGAATAGGGGATAAGTTGCTTAGAAAGTCAGCACTTTCAGTTTTCTTCCATATAAGAGGCCTATCTTTGTTTCCCTTTTTCCCTGGGGTTTCTGTAAAGTGTTCATCTTTAGATTAGTGTTGCAGAGGACATGTTTTTGAAATGCTTCTCAAAGGCCCAGGTAACTGTAGCTCCTGTCCTCAATGAATATAAGTAATCATGATTACCTGATGCAAAGTTGCATGTGGAAGAGTGGGGATGGAAAGTGTTCTCTGGATTAAATATATAGCACATAAATAAAGATTTGGGAAAAAATTACCTTAATTTTTTGGAAGAGAGAATTAACTCCTGACCTATGGAGTTTGTGGTGAGAAGGGTTTCCCTATTACTCTCAATCAGTACACAGGGCATTTGTCCACTTAACCACAGGAGAAAATAACACAAGCAATTAGATAACATACACGTTGAAACCCTTCAGAAGCCAGGCACTAACAAGTATATATTTTATATGACTCCATAGTAGACTGGATATTCCATGCTAAATAATAGAAATCTATCTTCATTGAGGCAGGGAAGTGGATCATTCAGAAGAGACATAGGGAAAGAAAGTTGCAAAGAGGAAATTAGCCACTATTTTAAAATAAGAAAAGAATTTACATCTATTATTTTTAGTATTTATTTGCTCTATAAAACTGAGTATTTTTTAAGTTGTCAGACCTCTTTATCTCTGTAGAGTACTCTCTGCTCTGTAGATGGACCTTTTGGTATTTTCAGTGTGCCCTGTCCTCATCAAGCTTCTATTGCTTTTCTTATATTTCTTCAGTTACATTACAGGTCCACACTGCACACTGAAGTCATTGAAGTAAATTTGAATTTGCTAAGAAGTGGCTCCTAATACAGTTAATATGATCCACTTGTATGCTTTTAAGATGTTCTTGAAATATTTCATTTATGTTATGCCTATGTATGACAGCTAGGTGTATAATGGAACCTTTCATTAAAATTTGAAAATATCTGTCATATTTTTGCTCTGCATAGAAGGAATCAAAGGTTGTAAATTCATTTTTCATATGCAAAAGACCAAATCCCACTAAGTTTACTTTAATCAAAAAATGATCACTGGCTCTGACGTACAGGCAAAAGATGACATGGTTAAAAAAAATTGTCTGAACACCTGGCATCAACATTTAAGGATATATATATATATATATATATATATATATATATATATACACACATGTATCAGGCATAAATAATATTCCAATACCTGGATCCCCTAGTGCAAAGATGCAGGCCTACCGTCCTTCAATCAGGTCAGAAAGTAGCCAAAATCAATGACTGATACTATGAAGAAAGAAGAAATGAAATTTTGCCTGCAGAATTTCTGAGTGCAGACAAGGTGGCTAAATTCAGCTGTGTGTGGGTAAAAACAGTGGCTAACTTTAACTTGGTGTTTGATCAAAAAAAACCAAAAATAATGAAAGCATGTAGAGGAGTCTTTCAGTTTTCTGATAACATCTGCTTATTTTATTGCCTTGTTCAAAAAGAACAGACAGCTGTTCAGACACTTAACTTGGATCTTCCCTTGGAATAACTAACAATAGACCACCAGGAGACAAATCATCGCTCTTACTCAGCTAGCTGTGTATAGGTAAAAGGAAAGGTCAATACCAGAGGACACAGTTCTTAGGTAAGGCTGGGATGGAGCTCTGAGCAACCTGGCCTGGTGAAAGGAGTCCTTGCCCATGACAGAGGAGTTGGAACTAGAAGATAGGTACTTAAGACTCCTTCCAACCCAAACCATTCTATGATACTAGAATTCTAAGTAAAATTTGGAAAAGATTTTTTATATGACCTAGAGTTGTTCTTTGGGAGTACCCACAAATGACAGTGTTTTATAACCATGTCATCTAGAAGTAAGAGACAGGATTGGTGTTTAATAAAAATTGTGTCCTCCTTGCACTTAAGTAGGAATTGATGATTCCCTCCTGTGTTATGTTTTATATAACTCATTTATGTGAAAATTGGGAATATATGCAAATCCCTAAAAAGAAAATTGCAGCTTTTCTTAGCTAGTTTGAATTAGTGAAGCTGACTATACATGAAGGAAACAATTCAGTTTAAAGGCCAGTCTGTGTCAGGGTGCCTTCAGGTTTTTCTCTGGAAACACAGAACATTATGTTTCGTTTTCATCATCTTTTTTTCTTTTGTGTCTACTGGAAAATCCACTTTGCATTCTGTTTCCTTTGTACAAAACGTTTGAGTAATCTTCTCATACTTCTCTGTATGTTTCTGTCACACAGATGGATCTCCCTTTTTACTTCATTTATAGCCAAAAGTTTCTTCAGGATATTAGTCAAAGACTGTAAAACTTAGTGGGAAACTTTCTTTGCCACCATATCTTCAAAGGATCAGTTTAATAAAATCCTGTATCCATTAAATTTCTTATACCTACCATGTCAGCATATTTTACCGGTAATTGAAAGGAGTAAGGCAAATATAAGGATTCACACCTTTAGGCCTTCTAATGTAGATTTCTCTTAACATGAGTAACAGAGTTGACAGTATCCATACTTATTATGTTAATATATATCAATTACAATTGGCTGTATTCCTACCTAATTGTTAGAAATATTTTATATATGTATATGTATATACATATACAGAGATATTTAAATAATATATAAATAAATTGAAGTATTTAATTTGGAACTTCTCTTGTGTGCAAGCTACTTTACATAGTATACATTTTTTTTCCAGGTTACATATTTACCCAGTCATCAGAGAGACTGAAATGTAGGTAAACAATGTAGAACGTGTTTTGAAAACTAAGTTATTTATGGCAGTGGAATAATTTACCAAGCAATTGTACTTCTAGAGTAAGGTATGTACAGCATCAGCTGTGACAACATAAAATTTACAAGAAAATACACAACATATGTATTTCTGTACATGCAATATACTTTTTTGAATGAGGGGTTAAATATCAAGAAATCTGTTCACTTGCAATTAAAATTTGGAAAAGCACCATAAAAAGAAACGTATTATTTAGTACGTAAAGAAAATTGGCTGGAAAAGCAAAAAGTTAAACTCTTGTTTTGAAATCATTGGGTCATTTTTGGACAAACATTAACTCTCTGATGCAGTATGGGGTAAATCTTCAGTAACACTGAAGTCAATAAAAGTACTCTCTGGCCCTTTGTCCTTATCTTCTGGCAATGTTGTCTTCTAAAATAGTATTGGAACTGATATCCTCAGACCCAGCTCTGAATAGGCGCATTCATCTCAGTATATGAAATACTTTCAGATATCAATACCTACACTTAATCTCTTTTAGAATATAGAATTATTTACAATATATTTAAATCTATAGATTAATATTAGATTAACATATTCCAGTCTGTATTTTCTAGGGCATGTTGTTTGCTTAGGTATTAATAGTTCTGAAATAACAAAAGCAATACTGTATCACAAAACCCACAAGAAAATAAATGCAAATCTTGATTGTCTATGCAAACACTAATCTCACATTCTGTTTTCGCATTTGAATTGAGAAGTGTAGGTTTGCTTTTGAATTAAAATGCTATTGATGTCAGCATGTGCTTATCAGCTCAGGATAGAGAAGTTGCCTCTGCTCCTATGCTCTTGCAATTTGCAAAGAGGTGCTTGTCTTAAATGTTGGGGTTTTTTCCTTGAAAAGAGGCAGCTCATTAGAACTCATTACCAGTCAGCAGCTGTCACAGAGCATGGATTTCAAACTTGTGGCAATACATCTCTTCACAAAAGCTTTCTCCAAAAAATGGGGACACAATTTATATTGTCATTAACCTCAAATGACATTTTATGGGGCTGCATTTACATCATTTTCTCTGTTTAAGAACATTTCAAAATTCAGTAGTTTAAACTTATGGCATTTATTCCTTTTAATACATAATTTCTGCCACTGAAAAACTGTAAACCAAAAAATGAGATGAAAAGCAATATATTTCTTCACTAAATTCTGTCACAAAAACAGGAGGAAAATATTTAATTTTACTCTCCTGACAGGCTTTTTTTGCAAAGAAAGAGAGATTCCAGGGAATTCATTTCTTCAATCAATGAAAGAAATGAACTTAAGCTAGAGAAGGTTGACCAGAAATCTCCCATCTGTATCATCAGACACTGAAAGGTTAATGGGTTATATTGAGGAACAAAGATGTCTAGGGGATATTACCATTGCAACTTCAGAGTTAGTAACATTAATTTAACATTTCTGAACAAGTATATTCCAAACGTCTTACTTTTGAAAAGGATTTTACAGTCTTTACATTAAAAATGGAAAAAATAGGATTTTTATTTGCAGACTTTGAGACAATATAAGATGATCTTAATATTTGAACATTTCTTTCATCTCTTAAAAATATGAAATTAAGGTTTGTACACAGTGTTGCAGGTCTACTTGTTAAAAACCACAGAAACTATCCACCATGTCATATAAAATATTTTGCATCCTTAAGCAGAAACTTAAGTTAGAGACTAGAAGCCAGCATTTTCCTGTTGACAGTGCACTTATTAAAATCTGAAGGCTCAAGGATGCCTACAGCAGGCTATAGGTTCAATAAGAAAAAGAGTTTGCAGTTTCTCATGCAATTTAAGTCAGATATTTTCTGAATAAGAGGAGAGAGACAGAAATGGTATGATTTATAACATCTTATGATGCCGATTACGCTTCTCTGCATTTCTTTAGCCTTGATTTCATTCTTTCTTTGTTTTGGTGGGATTTTTTGTTTGTTTACAAAGCTCTTTTACAGTGCTGTTTTCTGTTTCTGCTTGATATAAAGCAGATAGGTGTGCCAAATTACTGTCTTCCAAAGGAGAAAGGTGATCTGTTCTTTTGTTGACTATTTTGACTTTTAAACAAATGTTTTCTCATTTTACCATCTGCCATTTGCAGAATATTTAAAGTGTGTAAATAAAGAATTCTATTAAATATTTCATACAAAGCAAAAATCTCAATAACTATTATGTGTGACTGCAGAAACTTAGGATAAAAGAAAATAGTATGAAACATTAAAAAAAAGGTGTGTTATTAAAGCACTTTTAAAAGTTTGAAAAAACATATTTGGATATTTTAAGGAAAAAAGAATGTTACCTTACTTTGACAATTGAGACCTGCCCTTGGGTTAAAAAAAACAAAACAAAACTGCCCCTGGAGTTTCTTTAATTTGCCTGAACAAACATTAGTTTGTTAAACTAATCAAAACCATGACTCAAATAAAATATGTATGAACACAATCACAGTAAGTTCCTAAAACTTATGATGCATGCCTGTCATATTAACCTAATCATAGTGACAGGAAGGATGATTTATGCTGAAGTAAGGTTACATACAGGAATACCTGTTTTTCATCTCTTTTTCTCTATGATTCCATGCTTAGGACATGTGACAGATCCCATACCAACCATGCACACCCAGAGGCTTTGGATTTCCAGCACAGATTTCCAGTGGGCTGCCAGTCACAGGCCTGGAAGCTGTGGAATGAATTGCCACCACCCATGGAGATATGCTGCCTTTCTGCAGTGCACCTGTAGAAGCCAAGCACTGCAGGGTGAAACCTGAAATGCTGATATTTTGCTTGCAGACTCAGCATGGTGGAATGATTCATATCAACTTGTAATGGTTTGGTACATTTCCACTTGTCACTATAGACTCTGTATCCAAAGGAAAGAGGAGGACATCTCCAAAAGGTGATGCAGCTCCCTTGGACATGGCTCCCAATAAGCGAGATAAGAAGACTGCCCCTGAACACCAGCATACTTAAAGTGAAGATAAGGAGCATGGGAATATGCCACAATTATCTTATTTTCTACATTTTCAAAGAAACTAATGAATCACATTAGCTTGCATGAAGATTTTGTTCCTGTGGAGGGTTTTAGGAATGCTCTAAGTACATTGGCCAGACAGAGGGCTTAGGCAGACAGACATCTAGCTTTTGAATCCTTGCCAAACTATATAAGACAACTTGTAACCATGAATATTAAGTCTAAGCCATAAGCTGAGATAGGCAGAGTGTATTGACCTCTGCCAATATGCATTTATGTCATTTCTAGGAACTCTAAAAGTAAAAATAATGACATCTGCAGAGTACAAGTCCTTCCACAATGAAGTGGCCTTTAGATCACAACTTAGGCATGTTAAGTCCTTTCCTGATACCGCAATTTATGTCAAATGCCAAAGATCACAAAGGCAATCCATGTCAGAGAAAGGATTTGACCCAGTGCCTCAACTCCTGAGCTAATATTTAAAATACTCTACAAACCAGTCTATCTTTTTGACAGTTCACTATGTGAGAAAGTAATTTACTTCGAGGCAAAACATGTTCCAGATGGTTTGCATTTGTAACCATGCTTGAGGAAGAATTATGAGAGCACTTGTTTGGCTCCCATGTAAGAATTAACGATGAAATACTTCCCATTTATGAGTGTCTGGACCTAGTATTTATATACAGTTTTCACCTTTTAGAGTCAGATTCATACCTATTTTTACTCCAGCTGCCCTTGATGGAAATCATGTTGCTTAAGCATGGACTCAAAAGATTTTTTTCTCATAACAAAGATACCTGAAACTTAATTTAAGGCTAGAACTTTGCTACTGCTAATATACTAAGCAATTTCCTGCTGAATTTTCAAAAATGTGGGAATGTTTTCAAATTTGTGAGAATAAACTTAAAACACTGAATTGAAAAGAAGGGGGGACATAAACAAAGGGAAAATCAGACTTTTTAACACCTCCTTCAAAGCATATGGCATACGCCTAACTAAAACAGTGCAACTGACCAGCAGAGGTTGGATAACGTTGGGGATATGAGCTCACAAATAATTTTTTTTTGGTACCCTCTGCCATTAGTGTTGTGGCTTTTACTGTTCCTTTTCTTATCTCATTACTATCTTCAGTAACTTGTTCTTATCTCAGATTATAATCTTTACCTTTTTTGCCTCCAATTTTCCTCTCCAGCCTGCCACAGGGAGAAGGAAGGGCAAGGAGAGGGAGAAGTGAGAAAACAGCGCATGATTTGGAGTTTTTCAGTGGGAACAATAAATTGGGGAATGGTATTCCTAAAGCATTACTGTATATAAGTGAATTTAATGTGATTTAAAATTTAAGAACAATATATTAATTATAACCTAAAAGTGTGATAATACCTTTTTTGTGATCATTCTGTCTTGGGCTTAGTTTTTATTAAGTATTATTCAACAGTTTTACATTGTCTAAATAAAAAGTATCTTTCTCAGCTTTACCATAATTTATGATTTATTTATAAAGATTATGCAGTTTGTGAATCCCTTTTCAAAAAACTAACCACAAATCTCTCACAGGACCTCTGAGAGGGTGAAAATAGTAGTCTTTACAGTTGAGACAACTGAGAAGGGCAATGAAATCTTGGGAGGCAGGAGAATAATATTTTTTACAATAAGCAAATATATTTGGCCATAGTGAGGGACAGAAAATTTCAGACTGATAAGGATAAAAAATTATTTTTAAAAAGAAATTACCAAAAATTCATTGCAAGAAAATGTTACTCTTTGAATTTTCAAAAAAAATGAAACTTCTTAAATGAAATATACAGTATTTTATCAGAAAAAAAAAAAATAATAAAAAAAAATAAATAAATAATAAAAAAAAAAGCCAACCAAACCAGGAAGCAAAAATGAAATCCTAATTTTTTTATTAAAAATAATCTGTCTTTCATAAAATGTATTTATAAAACAGAAGTTAAAATTGCTAATAAAACTGATTCTGTTTTTCTCTAAAGCAGCTTTCTCTAAAAATCATCCACGTTCCTACTCCTGTTCAAACAATGAGCAAATCGCTCACAAAATGCATAAACAACATCCCTTATTACACAGCCCTGGTTTCAGATTGAAATCTCTGACTGCTTTGGCATCCTGCAGTAATGTCTCTCTCCTGTCACTTATGACTGAAACTGTTAAAAAAGAGGTTATAGATGGCAAAGTTTTTCCACTGTCTCTCTGTGGAAGTAAATTATAATCTTTAAATATAGAGTGGCTGAAATCTATATGATTAAACAGAGGAGTGTGTACAGTATATGATGGAGGAAATTAGCCCTGTATGAGAAAAAAAAAGTAAAAAACACTTACAGAATATTAAACCAAAGTACATTAAAATAAATTCCTTAAAGTAAATTGTTTTTCAAACTATTAATAAAATGAAGAAATTATGATTTATGCTAATAACATTAAATGCTTGATTTATTTTTCAGGCTATTTCAAAAGAAGACACTAGACACCAGCTTTTCATGGTGTTCTTGATACAAAATTTCATTGCCTGGGATGAATTTTCAAAGTGCTGTTACAGGTAAGTATTTTCTTATTCCATGTAATACATTTACAATTAAAGATTGTAAACTACTCGTGTGCATTCTATTACTCAAGCTTTGGCAAAATACCAACTTGACAATGGAACTGAGCTTATTTGAGTAGAGAAAGTAGCAATATGTCTGCAGTTTTCACACTGCTGTTCATGTTTTTTTATATGAAGCTCCAGCTGCCTCAATGGGAAAATAAGGGCTGTAATTCATTCTAAAGGGAAAAAAACCATCAGATACACTTCTAGTTATTGTGAAGTGTGTTTTGTAACATTTGGATCCTCTTCTGCTGCATCTTTTCCTTTCTCTTTGCAGAAATCTCATAAGCATGTTCTGATTTTTTAAATTTATTTAAATTCCTGCCAAATAGCCCAGAGACCATTGGAGCCTTGAAGATATCTATGGCACATCCTTCAAGTGATAAGCTGAAATTTTTAATTATTTCTGACTTGGGTGTTTTTTCTATTAAATTAGCCTGAATAAAATTTTGCTCATCTGTTTACTTCTTTTAAGTGAAACTTTTCATACAATGGTCCTGGAAGGCGCACATGGAAAAAAAAATGATATGACATCAGCTGTAAAGGTAAATATTATGATATTTTAAAGCAAATAATCATAACTACCTCTGCCACCACACCACTCCTTCCCTCCCAAAAAAGAACTAAAAAATCGACCAAACCAACAAAAAAACACCACAACCTCTCAGAGAGAAAACAGGGAACGGCTTTAGTAAGATTTTTTGAAAAATTCTTTGGGAACGACCTGCAATTTATGTAGTGCTCTTTATCAGTAGATCTCAACCTTTCTTGGAAATATCTATTTTAGAACAAAGGAACTAAGGCATAATAATATGACCCTATTCCCTTGGGTCAAAAGTCCTGTTCAGCAGGACATTGGAACTTAAATCCTTTTCGAAGACAAATCGTTGACTAAGACCTGCAGAATCCAGGATTAACCTGTGTGATCTTTTTGTTTGTGAGGCAGAAAGTGTTAGTGGATAGAATCAAATATCAGTTTCAGTTTTTCTAACAGTTGTTAAAGAAAGAGGAATTTTTAAAAAATGTGGGTTTAAGTATGGTTACTTAACTGCATTCTGTACTTCAAAATAGTTCCTTCTGACAGCTTGGACTGTTAGTTGTGAAATAGTGCTCTTGAGGGACTTCACACAAAAAATGGTATAAGTAAATTGAAGATATTCTTGTACATTTACGACATATAATATTCAAGTCCTAAGTCTTTACCTAGTCTTAGTCTTGGATTTACAAGTCTCTGGTTTCTAAAAGATTATTTCAGATGAAAAATATTCTGTAGCATGGGGTTTTTATTACTTTTTGCTGCACTTAAGCTTCTCTGTATGAGGAATAAGATGGTGAAGTTGGCTTCTAATCCAAACTCCAAATGGTGTAGGCAGCAATGTTTTTTAAGCACTTACAATGGTAGGTTGTATGTTGGTGATGACTTCATGATGGTGATGGTAATGGTATAGTCCAAGATAGCTGCTTACTAGTCCCATGTGCATCCTTACAAGGATGCATGTCCCATGTGTGAAATTCCTTACAAGAGTTGGAGGTTCTTTTTAGTTCAAAAGAAATTCTTATTTTATTTCTGAAAGAAAAGTAGAAAATTAAGGATAGAACTGATTTTTGGACTCAGAAAATGGGATGTTATGTCTCTATTTGATTGCGTTTCTATCACCAACCTATTTAAATTGTGTGGTTAGGATAGACAAAGATAAAACCTCTTTATTTTAAATTTTTTTTTCATGTCCTGAAACTTTATACCCATTCTCAAGACCTTCATTTTGTCACCTTCTACTTGATCTAGTTATTAGAAGCAAAAAGGGAACAACCAATAAATTGATAAGTAAATAAATATGACACATATTATGTTGTTGGATAATGAAATCAGAGCCTTGAATAAGCATTGTGAAAAAAGAAATGTTGTCTAGATTCAGTTTATGATTTCAATGGATAGTTTTCTACATTATAGCTTGAGGACAAAGGAGTTCAAATAATAATTGAGGAAATTTGACAAGGTCATACAGAATGTAGAAACCTACAAACCCAGCTGTTACAAGTGAAATGCCTGGCTATTCATTTTCCAGGCAAACTGATGGAATTAAGATGTAGATTAAAGTCATTTTAGCTCAATTGCTTTCAATGGAATTGCACTGATCATCACCACAGGGAACTTCACATGACTGAGGACTGAGTATTCCCATTCTCTGCTCCTGTTCCTCTTCAAGTCAGTGGATCTTTAACCTATGAAGTCCTTTGTTGCAAGATAAATATGTGATATTAATCAATGAGATTTGCATCAGAGAGGTGTATTACATGATTTGTTTATGCAAATAGCACAAGAAGTGAACACTCCAAGGGCAAACCGTAAGTGATGTTTGATTGGAGCTATTTAGACCAACATGAAATACTGTTTAATAAAATAATGCTATGTGACTTTTAGCACTAGATTAATCAAAAAGGTTAATGTGTCATTTAAGCAGAAAAAGGAACAAATAGCATTTCTATTTACTCTTTATGGATAGAAATAATATTTCTGTTGGCATACTTCAAAACAAAATTGCAAATAATTGTCCATGATCTTTTGAAAATGGTCAGATACCAAATAAATGTGTTCAGAGAATCATTCCATAGCAGTAAGCTACTATTACTAAAGGGCAGTGAAAATAAATGTATCTTCATATGAAGAATTAATTACTTTGGTGATTTCATACAGAAATGTCGATATGAGCAAAAGTGAAAATTTAATAATTCACTGACTAACAAATATAACCCTGAGGTAAGGGCCTGATTTTCTTGAAATGTGCCAGATATTTTTCCAGACTGATTTTCTTGAAATGTCTCAGATAACTTTTCCTGTCTTAGTAGGGAGAGTATGGAAGGTTTACCTCTTCAATTTCCCTCTCATTTCCTCTGAGGTCCTGTCTTCTGCCAGACCCCTGAATAGACATTTCCTATGTCATTTTTACATGTATCTTTGTATTCAGTCAGATGAAGTTTAGACTGGCAAAATGATTTAAATCTTATTTAAGTGTTATCATCAATAATAACTTACAGAATGCACTAGTCTTTTTCTTGAGACTTTGATTGTTATACTAACTTCTTTCTTGTTCGATCCATTAATTATCTAGTCCAAGAGCTGAAACACTTTCTTCCAGTTTAGGTGACCAGTCACACAGAAATGTAATTACAAGTCAAATTATCCTGGTTTTTTTGTCAGTGATAGATACAGTTATTTCATTCCAGAAACAGAAAATTAGCCATTCCCTGCTTCTCACTGATTCCATCTTGCACAGCTTTTGCACACCTTCAGCTAGCAAAGTTCATGCATACCTTTGCATCCCTAACTCAGAAACAATGAACAATAAGGTTAGTAACTGTGTAAACAAGATAATTCTATAAATTTGTTTCATTTTCACATGCAAAGGTGTATAGCAATATTTCACATGTTGCTATACAAAACTTCTTCCTCAGACTTGCCAATGTTTTGTTTCCCAAGAAAAAACAGCTATCCATTCCTCTGCTTCTAAGTTCCTTACAGTCACTAGCATTCTGTTAATTGCTGTTTGTAGGATTTTCTGCTGTAGAATAGCAGCGATGGAGAAAATAGTAACTTGTGCCTCTGCTCTTAGAATTTACTTGATCAAAATAAACTCTGAAGAAATAGAGGTGTTGAAAAAAATCATTATTAACACATCAATGTTTATTTCCTCCATTTCAATGACTCAGTCTCCCTGCTTTACATTGCTTGATGATGCAAATCAGTTGTAGTTTAAATGAAGCCAGATAATCACAACCATTTTGCCTCAAGGGACTCTACAATGGAGAGAGTATTCTGTAAAAACTTATCCATTGTTCGTAATGGAGAAATACAGCTATTTAGTAATATAACCTTTGCTATCTTGAAATAGATCTATATTTTGTCAAATTACTTGTCCTGTAGTCAACACCAGACTTTTTAAAAGTGTGACAGCTTAGAAAGTGTACTTGCACAGGTAGGAACTCATCCTGATTAGAAGCTTCAATAGAATTGTTCCCAGATATGTGTATCTGGTTCCACTGATGGCAAATTATCACCTCCATAGTACAGGCAGCATAGAATGGAAAGGCTGTTTCCACTGTAGCTGCTCTGAATTGGAACAGCTAAAGTAGGGACTGATGCCTTCTTTCCTGGAAGATGCTACCCCGAAGCAAAATTGTATGTTGTGCTATCTGCTGCCATCAGTTACTGAAGAAACATCCTTCATATCCCCAAACTTGTACTGCAGGGCAACAAACCCTCTCAGATGGCTTAAATGTCTGATTTGTCTACCTTGGGATTTGCAGTGCATTGCTGCAAGGCACTGAGACTGGTGTTCTTTAGATCCCAGTGAAAAGATCACCTGGATTCAGTAAGATTCTGCTTAAAGTACCATTCATTGGAGCTAACACTGTGGGGAAAAAGAGAATAATATAGATAATCTTACATGCCTTCAGATGTAGGGAACAGTTGTATATCATTAGAAAGACCTCTAGTCAGCGAACAGCACATAATGCAGATCCCATCTGTTTGATGGCATTTTGGTCTTTAGAGCTCTTACAGGATATTCTTAGAAAAGAACAATCCTATTAATCATTTCTAGTGTCAAACAAAAGGATGTTCATATGAGAACAGGCTGCTTCACTCCGAGATAAATACAAGCACACACAGGTGGTGTTATTGCTGATGCAAATGGCAGCTGCCTACAGGCTCCTTCATTACCAGTACGAGCTTCGTGTACCCTGCAGCCAGGGGATGTGCACAGCCCAACACAGTGCTGAAGGAAAGCATCAGAATACAACTTTGCACACCAAAGGCCTGCACCTTCTCAGGCAAGCTTTTACATGGAGCATTAAGTCTTTGGAGGATGATGGTTCCCCAGATAGAATCACTACTGGGTTACCTGAAACACTTCTACCACTAGCTGCTGTGTTTACCATTCATGACATTAATGTTTCAAATGCTCAGATGGTAGATAGTACTCTGCCTGCATCTCAATCTCTTCAACCAAATTTTCAGCATATTCCAGCTGTATTTCACTATGAAGATAACATCCTCCACAAATGCAAGTATATTGCAATGAACTGAGCTAAAAACCGAACCATGAGCAGACTTTACCCATCCTTTCTGCCTACTGCTGTAAACTTCCTACAAATAATGTCATGTCTACCATATACACATGACTAAAACATGCCTCTTTCCTGACCTCCATTAATCTTAACTCTAATAACTGCCCAGCACTCTACAAGTCAAAGTCTCGTAACTGCTCCATAATCACTATGGGTGCCAGGTAAGAGTTTTCATTTGGACACGATTCTTTGGCAGCAACATAATTTTATTAAGTATTATGATAAAATTTGCTCTTCTTGTTGTATTAGTCTATATTTCTTGTCATCACAGTGTGTTGTTGGGATGACAGCAGTTTTGAATCTAATTCCTCTAGAACATTTACAGTTTAACATATTGTTACTTCGGTTTCATTCTATCTTGGTTCTTCCCTTCCCATCTTTAGACTAGTTTAGAATTCTCCTTGTTCTAATAAACTTCTAGTTTATCTCTATGAAAAGAGGTACCAATACAGTATATTGTAATACATTTCATCTTGGATGTCTGTACACGACACTGCAAGATTTGTTGCATAATTCTCTAGTCTTATTGCTTATGCAACCTTGCATCTTTTCTCTTTACAACCCACTTATGAACTGAATGAGTTTCCATTGAAGTCCCTGAAGACACTAAATTTGAAAAAAACTCAACCTAAGGTTCATATAGGATCTCAAACTTGACAGTTTCCGTTCAGTAAAGACCTGAAGCAGCAATTTTAAATGGTTTAATTTGCATTTCATGGCATCTTATTAGTAATAAACACATTTCAGATATATATAGCTAATATATGTTAAGGAGTTTTTCCACATATGTTTTGTGAAGTTTTCTACACTGTGAATTTATTTTTTCATCGTTTGTGTTGTCATAATTTTATTAATTATTCCTGTCATTCTTCACAATCTCACATATGCAACTCTTGATGGTCTGAAGACTTAATAAAATTAGGGAATCGTGGAATGGTTAGGATTTGAAGTGATCTTTTAAAATAATTTATTCTAAGAGAGTGCCATGGACAGGGGCACCTTCCACTAGACCAGGTTGCTGAAAGCTCCAGCTACACTGACTTTAAGCATTTCTAGCAATAGGATACCCACAACTTCTTTGGGCAACCTCTTCCAGTGCCTCACTACTCTCTTAATCAACTGGGCTGCAAGGACAGATTGCCTGGTCAGAGCTAACTTTTCATTTAGCAATAATTTCCAAGTACTTCTTTCAATCTATTTATCCCCAGCCTGTCCTATACTTGTACAGACTGTAAAGAACTGTAAAGAATTTTCTGTTTTCTCCTTTATTTGGAACCGTTGCAAACCTCTTGTTGATGTAAAGCTCAATGATTTGCCTAAGTTTGATGAAAGTGTCAGTGTAAGTTCAAAAAAGAGTTCAATTTTTGTTTCAGTAAACAACCATATGAAAAATTACTCCATGTGTTTGAGGAGAAGATGTCCATTCTGATAAGAGTATATCTTGGAGTTTCAGATATAAAATAAATACTTCTAAAACCAGAAAGAATAACAGATTTATAATTGCTAAAATGGACAGATTATTCCCTCTTTAATAAATGTGTCCAGAAAGTAAGTCTAGCAAAATTGCAATGGCAGCTGACCTCAAACTTTAGGGATCCTACTGAACTGCAGATTATGTCTTATTTCTGGCATGTGTTTCAGTTAAAGCAGTGTGAGTTAGAGGGTATTCATCTGACCATGACAGTAATTGAGCATTCTGGGGAAGCAGAATCTACTTGTTTTGATATTATTTCTTTCAGAATGAGAGTGAAAAGAATAACCTTTTATATCCCTACATGAAACTGAGCTTTCCAGATGAACAGGATTTGAATCTTATTGTCTCAGGAAAATGGATACTGGAGTTAACACTTACAATCTGACTACCAAAATGATGAAATAATTTTGAAGATAAAAGTTGCTCACTAAAATAAGTTTCCACATTTTCAAATCCTAGTTTTGCCCATGCAGCTCATGTAATATACTCTGCATGTTTGCTATTCGCAAATATTTAAGAGAAATATACATCAGAACTAGCTTTAATTAATTTGTCTCAGCTTTTAGATTTACTTCTGCTAAAATATCTTCAACAGAAGCAAAAATCTAAACTATCAGAAATACTGCAATTGCATAATTTAATATTCTTTGTTGATTTCATTATCACTGAAGGTTCTAGTGCAGAGTCCTAGTTAACTAATTATGGTGGCTACCTCTCTGCTTTTAATTGCTAAATGAAGAAACTCCACTTATTAAATACAAAATTCCAGGAGAAGGAAGGAAGGAAGGAAGGAAGGAAGGAAGGAAGGAAGGAAGGAAGGAAGGAAGGAAGGAAGGAAGGAAGGAAGGAAGGAAGGAAGGAAGGAAGGAAGGAAGGAAGGAAGGAAGGAAGGAAGGAAGGAAGGAAGGAAGGAAGGAAGGAAGGAAGGAAGGAAGGAAGGAAGGAAGGAAGGAAGGAATGTCAGGTCTTAGTTTTTCTCCAGAATAAGGTGGGATTTTTTTTTAATAGAAGCAACTTATATTTGCATTGCATTGGGCTAAAGATTTTTCTCCATTCTGAGGAATAATAAAATGTATCACATGTTATCTTCATGGGGACTGTAACTCAAACCACAGACATCTAATTTTATTAGCAGCAATTTGCTTAACCACAATAAATCCTAACTGATCTGAGTTTACCTTTCTAACTAATGAATGTCTTTATACATTTGCCAAAACTGTGGAAGAAACCTATAACTGTTGTTTTTAATTATATATGCAGAGAACAAGAATTATCCTTATTTCTTTTCCACTGTAAGGAAGCATTCGCTTTCTTAAGAGCAGTTTAAATAACCGTATTGATAAAGGGCCCAAGACACTCTTCAAAATTAGAAGTCAACCCATCTGAATGGGTTTTCTTTCTTCAAGGTAATAACCATTGTCACCTTTATGATGCGATTTGTGAGAACATAGATGTCTTCTCTTTCTAACTAAATAAAATTAGAGCCTTATGACCAAATAAAGCCTGAAAGGATTACATGAGGTAAATTAAAAATTGTTTAAAAACATCTGATACCTCTATTAAGTTAGCAATTTACTACTTACTAATTTAGTTCCTACTAATGGGATTATTATGCTTTCCATTTGGGATTATTATGCTTTCCATTTTTCATAGGTTTTCTCCAAAAGTTTTTTTGTAACTTTTACATATTTTGTAATGTTAGTGTTTTAATTGTGATCTATATATTTTTCAGATTTTTTTTTTTTTTGTCTTTAAAGCAGATTAATTTTATCATTTCCCTATAAAGCCTTCATCTCTCTTTTTTTACCTTGGTTTTGATCAGATAGGATTCTTCCTTGATTTTAAGTATTGGAGAAATAATAGTACCATCTCTTGCTTTTCAAATGATTGTTAGTTGCAACAACTTAAACAACCTAATATATCCTGGGGTGATTTTAAAAATCTCTTTGGAATCCTTCTTTCCTAAAATGCTTAAAATGTCTAACCAAACAAAACAAGATATTTTAAAAAAATACTACTACAGGCCTTATATAATTTCACCACTGTTAGTTCCTATTAAATTTGGCAGAAAATAGCTACCTTCTTAACTTACTCTTTGCTATTATGATTTTAAAATAGTGAGGGTTTTCCTTTTATGAATGCATAGATGTACAGAAAGTTTATATTTAGCAACTAAAATTGCTACCTGTTCAATAATGTTTAACCAATTGATTCTAATAATTATTTTTATTATCTTTTTTCCAGGTCTTATTTTTTTTTTCAGATGAATAGTTGAACTGAAAAATCAATTATTCATGGAGCCTGAGTCCAGATAGATTAGATGTACTTCATTTCCCTTGTCTAAAAAATCACTTATCAAAGAAGATATCAAATTAATCAGGAATGAACTATCTTTGTTAAATGTGTGTTGTATTTCATCCCATTTTCCAAGTTCTTCCATTTATTTGATTATATTTTTCTTCAAAAGTCCAGAGCTCTCAATACCAGTGATTCATATGACATTGAGTTTACAGTTATTTAGATTGCAATTTTCTTTACTTTTCAAAGCAGACACCATATTTTCCCATCTGTTATATGTTAACACCTTTACTGGCTTCCTTATGATGAGTTGGCAATTTCACATATGACATGCTCCAGCATATGATAGAGAATACTAGTTCCTTTGACTGAGATATTTTATAAGTTTTCTACCACCTACTTTTTTTTAATCATTATTTTTTTAACACAAGCTTTCATTCTGATGTTTCAATTACCTTCTTCCCCACTAACCACACTGTTTTTCTCTCACTCCTAATATCTTCTTCGTGGTTAAAAACAAGTAGAATATTCATTTATTTTTTTATACTGTCCCTAAATGAATTTTAATTTCAGTCCTTTCCTGCTCCATCACTATATTAGATGTCGCCAAAGAGAATTTACTGGTCTGTAAGGAAGACCTTACATAATCTAATTAATAATTATGGCCAAAAAAATAGGAGTAGGCTAATAAAATGCTTTGGTAGAGTAAATATAAGAGGTATGATCAATATAAAAAACGAAACCAAAACAAATTCATCTTTCAGAAAATTATGATAAATTTAGTAACTTTCAAAATGACATTCTGAAGCAATTTACTGTTAGAAATGTGAAAGCAAGGATTGTGGTGGTGCTTAAATTCAATTCCAATTGGGTTTTTACTGCTCCGGTTTGGTTTTATAATTTGTGTTTTATAATTTTGTATTTATTTCTATTGTTTAAGATGGCCTCTCCTTCCCTCTCCTTCTCTCCTTCCCTCAGACTTTCCTTCCCCCCCAAACCTTCCCGCCAAAATCTTGGTTGTCCTGGTAACCCCATCCCATAATAGTTGTTTACCACTTTTCGGTTACCTGTCAATCTTTAAGTTATATAACTTCCCCACCCCCTCATCATGTATTCCTCCTCCCCAAGTTACCTGTTACTGGTTCAAAAGTTGTGCATCCCCTCATTATACGTTGGCAAAGAGTTTTAATTGGTCCCACGCGATCCCACCCCCGAACCTACTCAATAAAAAGCCGTGCCATCTTGAGGCCAGCGTCTCTCTCCGGAGCGCGGCCTTGGGACCACGCATCCCTTGGTTGCACCCCCTGAGAGTCCCGCCTTTCTATTCTGCGCACTATCCGCACCGTGGTCGAGTTTGCCCACGCCTCTGGCAAAGTGAGCCCCTGGATGTAGTGGCGGCAGGGCTGGCCGGAGCTGCACCCATTGGAAAGCCGATCCACTGCAAAGGATCAAACTAGAGCTTAGCAGCTGATCAAATGTAGGCTAATACTAATATTGATGCATGAGCAAATCAGCCTGCACCACTTCTGCTGCAGGAGATACACATCCTAACATGAAATGTAACTCATCTCAAAGTAGGTCAACTAGATCTAGGTATTGTAAAAGTATTGTAAAAGTATTTATTTCCTTTCATCAGCTGTAATAGAAGCACGTAGTAACTAGAATCTTCTTATCTTAAGCAAATTGAAGTCTACTCCAGGTGACTATACTTGGATCTTTATCTGCAAATCTCCTATGCATTTTTCATTTATTCATGACAAGTAGTATTAACTGGGAATTCCACTACAAGCTGTTCTGTTAATGTTCTGATTCTTATAATAGTGTTATTCAATAATATTCCAAATGAGTAAAACGGAAGGTGATTGGTACATATCAAAACTGGGGTTTTTTGATTTCTCTCTGTTTGCTTAGGTAAAAGAAATGAAAGTTGTCCTGCATTTTTTTATTTTTAATTTTTGCATTCTGTATCTAGACTCATGATATGCATTTAATATTATCACTGGTAGAGATACGTGGATATTTATACTAAAGCTGTAACATTCAGAACATTATTTTATAAAAAAATTACTTTCAGAACTGTGGATCAAATATAGAGAGCTGAAGTAGGAGAAAAATAGGAACAGATTCAGAGTTATCACTAACTTATCAAACTTCAGGGAAAATTTTGTTTAGTTCGTTCCCCATAGTTTTCGCTTATTATACTCAGAAAAGAAGTTGAATCTGAGGTTTTCTTGGTACTTGATACTGTGAGCAACCAAGTCACAGAAAAAAATCCAAAGTTTTAATTTCCAGTTTTTCCCAATTCTGTGAATAATTGCCCCAACTACTCTCTCTTAGTGTTACTTTCCCAGATGAAATTTTATATGTTGAAGAATATTTAGAAGAGAGAAGCCACAATTTATTGATCAAAGGTTTCCCTGCTTTCAGGGAACAGTATGAGGTTTTGTTCTGTGCCTACGTGCTGTGCTGTGCTGTTCTTACTTTGCCTTGAATTAGCAAAAAAAGTAGCAAATATGTTATCTAGTTGGTCTCTCTCACGATTGCCTCCTCACAGAAGCTGAAGATATGTAGCAAGTTGATGTACCTTCTCATAGATTCATAAAGACAGAAATGCTATTCATAATATAGAATAAAGGAAAATTTGCTGCCAGAAGATGAGAACCAATGAACAATTACTTAGAGTGCTTGAATGTAAAATTTTAACCAATCAGAAGTTGTTTAGCTGTGCCTGCTTCTACCTTGTAACCACATAAATATAGGGAATAAAGAATAAACAGGGAGATCAAACCTAACCATATTGGTGTCATATGATACTCGGACTTCTTCACAATATTTACATATGTCCTTTTACATGTGTAGCCAAGTTTTGATTGGATACTTCCATTTTTGTCCAGTCATTACTGGGTGTGCACTGCCACACACTGAGGTGAGGTATTTCTGCTTTTTATTCTAATTTGAGCAAGGTAGGGACCTTGGTTGTGACCCATAAAATACTGGATCATAATTCATCAAAATTTTACACTTTTTATATATTTTAATAAACAGATGCATCAGCATTCATTGGTTACAGATTACATAATGTTTTGGGTTTTTTAATTAGTACTCAAGCCCCTATTTACTAGTTATATCACTTGCTTTTCATACTAATTAGATTCCATGTGCAGCTCTTCCCTTCACTTGATTCTGGAATCTGTTTTGAGTAGGTGATCAGTAAGTAAGTGGTCACAATCCCTCACTGTCAAAATTGTCTTTCCCCCAATTACCACTTGGTTCTGCTGACTTTACTCCTGGTAACTATAATCCAGACAGCTTACTCATCTTTGGATTGTCTTCCCTTTTCATTAAAATAAAAATTAGCCGACCATACAATGTTCACAATGCAATAGTTTAATCATTACCACCAGCTATAGTTACTGATTGAAAATTTAAAAAACCTGCAAAGTTTGGTTCAAATAATTAAGGGCTCAAATTTTGAGTGATTCAATATCAACATATAGCTTCTGTTGTTCTGTAGCAACAAAGTTTATTAAAAGCATATGTGCAGGAAGATGCACATGCACCTTCTGTCTTTAAGCAGAAGAGGGACTAAAAGTATTATTAAAAATGCTTAATTTCAGCAGCTACTTTGTACCATTCCTCAAATTATGTCACCATCTAGAAATATAGAATTTGTTGAAAGCTTTGGCCACCTGTCTGATTTTATTTTAAGAGAATTTCCTACTCTTTAAAACTGAAGGCAAAATTTTCATCAATTCTTTCTGTTTCTTGGTACCCATTAACAAAAATACTTATTGACTACATTTTGGTGGTGCACAGGAGTTCTGAGCTGCAAGAGAATTGACATTCAACATGCTGACAATGATAGATAAAAACGCTTTGGGTATTTTCCACACAACACCCATTGTAATTTTTCCACTAATTTTCAAGTTCCTTTTATTCACTAATATCTTTATCAGGGATTAAAAGGTGAAATTAAAGAATTGTAAACTATTTCAGATAACACATGGTCTTAGGTCTTGTTTATTCTTACCATTTAATTTACAATTTTGCTTTAATAAAATAAAATTTGTATTTTTTTTAAGCTTTGATATTTTATTTAATAGAGTAAAACAACCTATCTCCTTTGAAGGTATGGTTTACGCATTATGCTAAATTTAGTAGAGAAACATGTGTTGTTCCTAACATAACTTACAGCTTGTTTTTTTGTAAGGCTTGCACAGGTGTTTTAACACCTTACTATGCAGTATATGACATGCAATTCATAGAATGATAGATTTTCAAAAAAAAAGTACTATCAAGTTAATGATCAAATTGAAAAAAACACGTATTTTTATAATTAAATTGAATACAACTACTTAATTAATAGGGATTTTTTTTACCTAGTAGTTAGTAGAATATTTTGCCTTTGTGAAATAAAAAATAGAACATTAGCTTAAAATGATCTAATTGTACAAACATTTTTATCCATCTGTTAAACCAGAGCCCCAGAGCAGTAAATCAGTTTCTTAGTCTGGATTAAGCAATGGCCAATGATAAAGGATGTATTATGAAAATAAGGTTTAAAATTGTATCATTTTGACAAAAAATCACTTTTAAAATTTGAGTCTTCCATGCCCTTTACTGTTGAGATGATCACTTGAAAGGATCAGGTTTTTATTATTACTTGGTGGTTCACCAAGAAGTTTTATAAAACAGCTATGGCTAATAGTGGACATTAGAAATTTCTGTAAACGAAAGAAAGGCAAAACACCACAAGAGTAGCCAAAACTCCCCATAAACAGCATCCTGACTATGAAAGTAGGTAGGAATCTTTCTTTTCATTGGAGGTCTTTCTCAAGAAAACTTCCAAAATCTGGATCTCACTGCCCAGGAGAGCTCTCTGTTGACACTGGTCATTTACAAGGGTTATAGAATAGATAAAAGTCTTAGAGGCCAGATAATTCCTAACCTGCAAGTACTTTGATAGGGCTCTAGTTATTACCCAAAGAAATGCAAAGCAAATTCATTCTCCATGTTTGTTCTTTATCCACTACAAATGATAACTTACAATAATGGTACCGACTTGTGCAATTCACATCGATACTGTCAAGGTGATAAATTAATTGAGATAATTTGAAATTATCATTGTGTATGTGGACATGAATTCAGTTCACTTAAATTTTGGCCTCTAGTTGTAGAGTTCTGGAGTCAACTTTTGAAAAATAGGATGGGACATAAGTTAATAGAAAATCTACATTTAGCAGTGTCCCTTCTCTGCTTAATTTTAGCTTAAAAAATAAGAAATGTGGCTTTTTCTAGTAGAAATTTAACTTACAAATTTAAAAGGTCATGCTCTTGCTGCTACGGACAGGAAAACTAGTTAGAGCACCAGAAGGAAGGAGGAAGCCGTGCAGGAATTTAGAGTGACTACTGGAAGTCTAGTGTGGTGCACACTGTGAAACACAGAGTCCATTAATCCTAAGAAGGTCCAAAGAGAGGTGAAATAGGCAGAGAAGGCTTTCTTCTACATGGACTGAGTCTGGCATATTAATATCAGGAGACACTGCTAGTTCACAGCAGTGATTTGTTGTGATAGAGCATAAGCTTAAATGAATCAAAAAGTATGAGAAAAGACAGATAAGATGGGCAGAATAAAAGAGAGATACATGGGCAAAAGAAAAGGAAACTGTGTCCAGAAATCACAGAATTTGAGGGAAATATTTTGGAACATTTCTTTCTGGACTTTGTTTGTTTCAAAACAAAAGTACATATTACATCCATTCTCAAAAGTGAAACTACAAAGAACATGGAAAAAGCAATAAAAAATAAATATATACAAAGATATAAAATTGGAGATGAGGAACTAAAGGAGTGAAGTCCAAGTGTAAACATTCCATATAACTGGATGAATCCAAACTAGTGCAGTAAAAACCTGAAAACTGGCTCAAGTTGGATAAATTCTGGACAAATTTACTGGCATTAGAAATGTGACTGCTGCAGTAAAAGAAATTCTACTTCAGTCTTATAGATTTTAATAGTGAATATATGCTTAGGAATGCTATGCAATGAGAGCCAGAAGGAAAAAAAAAAAAAAAAAAAAAAAAAAAAAAAAAAAAAAAGAGAGAATAAGTCACTTTTATGGGATTTTGAAGTATTACAAGAATTTCTGCAGCAGGTGTGACTCCTGCACTAAGTGAACTGTATAGTTTATAATTTGCTATGAACCATTCTCCAGTCGAAGAGAAGAGAAATGAATTGTGGCAAACAGGGGAAGAGATCACAAATAACTGTTAGAAGGCCAACCATGAGGCTAAATGCCTTTGTGAAGAGGTCAATGTTTGATATGTTTCTTGCTGCTGGACAAAGTACTGTACTCTGTAAAAATACTTTGATCTGGTGGGATTTAGCTTATTTGCTCCTATCCTTCAGCTCTCAACAAGCATTAAGGCATATAATTAAGAAAGAGCTTGCATGCTTCAACCCAGGATAAAGGAAGAAACTTTTTGAAAGCACAATCCAATTATGTTGGGGGGGACCTGAAGGTTTGAGTTGCTGAGTGCTGTCAAACATATTTATTTCGAAGCAAGAATGTATTCAGGAGTTAATTCACTTCATAGGGATCAACACTTGCACTGAAAAGGCCCTGATAACACATCTTCATCGGCCTGCCTTTGCTTTCCCTTTTGGTCATCACATGGTTGTTGGGAAGATTCATGTTAAACTCATCAAATCTTTTCAAGTCTAGGTCTCATCTAAAACCTTTAGAAGTGTTCCAAATCATTCTTTTGTCTTAATTAAACTCAGGTTCAAGGGTTTTGGTCAAAATTTTAAAGTTTTCATCTTCAAGTTTTTCTGAATAGATGTTAGTACATTTGTGAAATAATGTGATGAGAAGGAAAGTTCCAGGCATTATGTATGCTTGTGTCCTGTAGGGGCTAGAGAAGAGCTGAATTCAAGAAGTGATTTAATGGTCTGAAGTGCTTGAAAGAGCTGCCCCACCATTATAAAAGACTAGGCTTTAAGTAGCATAGCTATACATGCATGTTTTTCAGGCTAGATCCTAAAAGGACCATGAAAGTCCCTTTCAAACTTGCCTTTAAGATGTTAATAAAATTCTACAAAGATCTATTTTCTTTTTGTGGATATCTGAGACTCTGAACTTCTTAAGTCTTCACTGCCAGATTTTGCCATGTGTCTAAATACTTTTTAATGGGTGTATGCAAAATAGCCTCTGATGCTGCTGAGCAGGTGAGGCAGCTCTGTACAGCCTTGCCTATTTCTAGCACAGCTATATTGCAATAGCTATTACTCTTGGGACTGCAAGTCAATAAAATTGTTAAAATTACATGGAAGAGTCTTATAATGTTACATTAAGATAATTGGGCACAAGAAGCCAAATATGGGAGGGATGAATTCAGCAACCAGAAAGAGAAAGGAGATGCAGGCAGATTCTCTAGCCATGAACTCTTATATTCATATCATCATTGCTATTTTATTTTCTAAGAGGTATTATAAAACTGTGTGGAAGGCAAAATCTCTTCATTTCTAACACATTGTAAAATCCATTAAATGAATTGCAGACTATAATGACTTTCTTGCCATTATTTTTATTTGGATTGCTTGCATTACCACAGTTGACTTCTAGATAGATATTAGCCTAAATTCAGCAGTGATTTCTAGTTCACACACATTTGTCAAATTTACAAGAACTCAATTAGATGTGACTCAGCAAAAATACCACTATGGGGAACAAAAATAGAATCTTCATTGCCATTTATTGAGGTCATTAAAAAAAATAATGGGGACTAAAATGGAAAATAATAATTAGTTCCAAAAGGTGTCGTAATCAAAGTTACAGTAAAATTTGCACTTTTTAGTAAGTTCAAATAATAAAAATAATTATAAATGTCATTTATTAAGCCCCTGGCTTAGTAATTTTTTTTCTCACATTAGCAGCATATTTGATTATGTCATGGCCACTAACTTTCAAACAGAAATATATAGACATATGTGTCCAGTCCAGAAAATGAGGACTCTGTACACGTATTCAGAGCCTGGAAGACTCCAGACTTATGTCTAAGTCCTCTAATTTAATTATTTTTTCAATTCAGCTGATGTTTCCAAAGACATGCCTCCAGATGAGTACTAAAACAAGTTCTGACAGGAAACATAGAATAATTAAATACTCATCCATTATTTTATTACATTCCATTTGTATTACAAGATTGCCTTAAATATACATGATTGAATGATAATTTTTGGTAAAGATCTGGGTATTAATCTCTTACTGTTTTCAGCCACTTCAGTATCTGCAGTAAACAACTTGGTTGAATTCCTTATATTCAACATATGTTATTCTCATTTAGTTCTCTTCCTTCTATGCTGGTCTTGGGATTTCTACATTCAATGTTTAAGGCTTCATTGCCTAAATATAAAGGCTTGAGGCTATTCTGTGTAGTTTCCCCTGCCAGTCCAGAATCTCTCTGCTCATCCTGTGCAGTGTTAGTCAACTGCTTTGTGGACTTCTCAGATGACCTCAGCCTCTCAAATTTGTTTTATTGCTACCTAGAGAACATAAGATTACTGACTGATTTACCCACAGATATCAATTAAATTAAGGTGACTGTTGTAGTTTAACCCTAGTAGGTAGCTCAGCCTACTTTTTTTAAAATTTGATCTTTTTAGTGTAACAAATTGGTATAATAATTAATAATAAATTTAATTTTGATTTGTTTTATATTGTGGTGAATTGCATAGTATTGCAATTAATTGGGATACTCATATTAGAATGAATATGTTCTTTTTCATTTGTCAAATAAAATGGTAATATTTATCAGATATTTTCCAAACTGGAAATCATGTCTGCTTACACTGAAATGTCCTTGTATCTATATGCAATATGAGAAAGGAAATATCCAGTTTTCCTTTGGCTATCTACAGTATCTGAACCAGCCATGAAACTTTTTTATTCCCTACAGTGGTAGATTTTCTGATCTGGAATTTTTTTGAGCCAATAACTATAAAACACTGTAAGGATTTACATCATGACTAGAAATTATAAATACAGGATTGGACTGCCAGTCCTCATTGCTTAATTAAGTTATGTCAGGGTCTTTTTAAACAGCAAAAATATCTTAACTCATACTTCAAAAGAAATTGACTTTGGGAAAGAGGAATAACTATATAAGTGGTCTGGAAAAATACTCATCAATATTACTTCTATATTTTTAAGGGAAAAAATATTATTCTACTAAAGGCAATGTTTTTCTAACATTGACATCTATGAGAATAGGACTGGGCTCAGAAATTACTATTGGCAAACAATACCTTAGCTGTGTCACAAAGGTAACTTTACTGAGATTGCATGGCAAGGTTTGGTATTGGGGTGGGCTGCGGGGGTGGCTTGTGTGAGAAACTGCTAAAAGTTTCTCCTATGTTTGATAGGACCAATGCCATGCAGTTCCAAGATGGACCTGCCACTGGGCAAGGCTGATCCCATCAGAGACCTCCATTGTGAAGTAGATATCCACCATGGAGAGTATCACACTTGGGCAGGTGGATCCCCAAAGGACGCTGCTGCCCTGTGGGATGCCTGGGCTGGAGCGGGCTCCTGACAGGAGCTGTGGACCCATGGAGAACAGACCCCACACTAGAGCAGATTTTGTTGGCAGGACTTGTGACTCATTGCTGAGAGACTGCACCCTGTGGAAAGGACCCACACTGGAGCAGTTCATGAAGAAACTTCAGCCAGTGGGAGGGATGCATGCTGGAGAAAGTTCATGGAGAACTGTGTCACATGGGAGGGACCCTTGCAGGAATGTGAAGATTCCTCTCCCTGAGGATGAAATTGCAGGGGAGACAACATGTAATGAACTGTCCCCAGTCCCCATACCTTGTCTCCCTGTGCTGCTGGCAGGGATGATACAGAGAATTCAGGAAGAAAGTCTAGCCCAGGAAGAAGGGAGTGGTGAGGGGAAGGTGTTATTAAGATTTGGATTTATTTCTCATTTCTCTACTCTGATTTGATTGGCAATAAATTAAACTAATTTCTTCAAGTCGATTCTGTTTTGCCCAAGACAGCAATTGGTGAATGATTTCTCCCTGTCCTTATTTTGGTCTACAAGCCTTTTGTTATGTTTTCTCCCCTTTTTCCAGCCTGAGGAGGGGAGCAACAGGGAGGCTTTGGTGGGCACCTGGTGCTCAGCCAGGGCCAACCCACCACAGTAACTAAAGTGAGTTCTGTGTAAATGTGTGCCTTAATTTCAGTATCTCTATTTTAAAATTTAAAAAGTCCAAAGGAAATTCAACTTGGAAGAATATTAAAGAAGGGTGCACAATTCTTTCATCCAAGGTAACAGCAGGAGATGAATTTTTGACTCCAGTTGACAATGAAGTGCTAAAGATGGAAGCTATTGCTGCTTCTAAACAGATTAAATAAAATTAGGAGTCATGTAAATTTTATTCTTAATACATGTATTATTTTATTTTAAGACTTAACTGTTTTGTTTGCAAATAAAAACTTTTGTTTACATTTTATTTTTAATATCATAGTGCATGCTAAATTTTTGAAAGTTAGATATCATATGTAAACTGATTTCTATATAGCTAAGCATCTAGCTTTAATTAAATGCATAGTTTCATAATTCTAAAGGTGAGTTCAATCCCATCCTGAAAGTTTACACAGAACAGAAAACAGGAACATGATCCATAACACCACAACTACCATGCTCACACAGGGGCTACAGGTCTTAGTCTGTGTTCTCAGAGTCAATCTTCTGATAATCTAAAACTTAGTTTTCTAAAATCTCATTTTACAGCTGTGCATTCCTAATCAAAGGCAGCTGTAACTGGCTTCTTCTCCATATGTAAATAAACATCCAGAGAAGAGCTGAGTGGAACTGCAGAATCTGCACCAGGGCACAGGTTCTTTTCAAGCTTTAGAAAGAAATACATCACTACTCTGGCAGGATGTTTCTGAAAACTGAAATGCAAAATTGTCTCCGGAGATACTGGGAATTGAAGATAGCTTGATGAAATGAACAAGTTTACCACCAACTTCGTTGGTTTTGATTTTTTTTTCTTCCAAACACTAGTGATTCATGGTCAATTAATGGTCAAATTATATCTCATGTTATATACAAGTGTTGTGGAGTTCTTTATAGAGATTTATTAAATAAGTCTGTTGTCAGCTGGGAACTCTGGCCAACATACATTAATAAAGGAAATGAGAAAGCTATACATAGATCAAAGAGTAATTAGAGATTTCAGTTACATGGAAAGATTTTATGGTGACAGTTCTCTCTTAAAGACATTTAAGCACCAGCAAACAAGGATTTTTTATGTCCTCAGCATGAAAACAGCTGAAGCCTATAAATAGTTTTATAGGAGCTAGTTCAGGGTTTCATTCTAGTGCTGTAATTTGAAGTGATTACCTTTTTTTTTAACTCTCACTCCTCATTTAATACTGTTTGAGCCAGACTGTCATCTTTATTTGCAATGAACAGTATTTTAAACTGCAAATCATTCCAGTGATAACACTAACACAATTTATTGCATGTTCTGCAATAAAGCTTTGCTTGGATGGAACATGAAGCTTAGACAAAGGAGTCTTGATGTACTTAATATCTCCTTGATAATTTGATAAAGTTTATATATCTGTTACATATAGTATTTCTCTCTATGAAGCATATGAGAGGACCAGTTTTTTCATTTTTATCATTGTTAGTGTAATTTAACTGGTACTGGAAGAGCAACAAAGTCCTGGATCTCTCCACAACACTGCGCACAGTGGAGGTCTTCATAAGCTCTTTTTAGACAGTTGTCCTCATAATCTGAACAGTTTCTCTGCAGCACAAACTAAAGAGATACTTTTTAGATTGCTGTTATATCACCTATTCAAAAGAAAAGTAACAATTTTTAAAGACATTTATGATTAAAAATATCAGATTACATGGAGGAGCATGATGCCATTAAAACTGCCAGTAGTAGTTAAAATATAAGTTTTTATATTTTTTATATTTTATTTAATGGCTTTTTACTAATTTTATTTTTATACGTGACTGAGCGGTAGTCATTCACTCATTGCAACCACTTGGGCACTGTCCATGGTCCTGTTGGCAAGGCTGGTCAGGCTTTCTTTTAATCATGCCATGGATGTGAAAAAGAAACCTTACTGAGTACCATAGAGCCAACCTGTGCTAGGGATTGATTAAAAAAATTACTCAGAAAATTAAAAATCCATATTATTGTTTTCTTAAACAATCTTTTGATGTCCAGTATTGTTGTTATTTTATTTAAACATACTATACAATACCAGGGAAATTTTGCAAGTTTTGACATCATTAGCACCAAAGTTGATTTTAGGAGAGAATAATCTAAAACTAAAGGTAAGAATCCTTTTTATAAGCCTGCTTCATTAAATACAGTTCCTTCATTAATAATATTTCTGCTTTTCCAGGTAACCCATGATAGTTTTTCTTTTTTTTTTTTTCTAGGATTCAAAAACTGGGTCACTATGACATCAGGAAAGTGTATCATTTCTAGTGATCAAAACATTTGAATCTTTTCCTCACTGTAGGTTCAGAGATCCATGAAATTCACTTTATTTTCTTTCATTTGATGATGAATCTTTAAGCAGAAAAAAAAAGGCAGTGAGAGGAGAAGGAAGAGAGGTATTAAAAATATACTGATATAACCACATCTACAGTTCAAAGCATCTAGAAGACAGATGCAGTTCTTATAATTTTCCTCTCTATTAATAAGAGTACAAAATATCCAGTTAGCTATTTTAATTGGTTTTTCTGCATGGAGAGAACTGAGAGTTTGAATTTTTTATTCAATTCCTTATTAACTTAGAAGCAAATTTGGTCCATGGACAACTTGCAGAAAGAAAATTACACTTCTAGAGGCTCTGTAGTGAAGCTCTGTAGTAAAGATCTGAAGTGTATCATAAGTCAGCACTTGCTCATTCAAAATCAGAAACTCTGAGGCAGGTATACTCAAAAATACTATCCCTACAACCATTTTGTCTGATTTACCTCCTGATTTATGAATTAAATATCTTCAGCCTTAAGGAAATTTTTTTGTATGTACACAATCTGTATGTATAGTGTATAAGACAAACAGTTAAGTACACTAGACCTATTCAACCAGTAAAAGAGAAGTGTAAGGGTTCTGATGGTTCTGGTCTTTAAAATCAAAATTGCATCAGATAATGGAGGTAAGCAACAATCATTCATTGCCTGATTGGAGTGAATATATAGTATGAATGGAAGGGGAACAAAATGAAATAAAAAGTAGTCTGATTTAAAATAAATAGAAAAGAAAGAAAGCATCTCCACAAGACATGAATATTAGTAAGCTTACATTAGTACAAAAATCTTAGACAAATGTATAGAACAGAAAAAGGCATTGCTATTTGTAAGAGACTGAGGACTTTATCTCTCAAATTCAGTGAGACTCTGCATGCAGAGGCCTAAACAATTCTCAAGATCAAGTATAGACTGTGATTTCAGTCTAAGCCTTTCAATGAAACCAATTTAGATGAAAAAAAGATTTTTGAACTTTCATGAAAAGCCCACAAAGTGGTTTTATTCAGGTAAAAATTGTCTCCTTAAAATATTACCAAACATTTGCCCTAAACACTTCATGACAGCAATTCATTATAGAGGTGGTAAATTGAAATTGTCTGAGATAAATGTCACAAAATACTCTTTATCAATGTCATTATTTTTTCTTACCCCAAAAACTCGTAACCGCATCCAACTATTGGAAATCATCTCTGAGACATAATAGTGCTTCATCTGTGCCCAGGAAATGGTAGTGTTAGTTGGTCAAGGCCAAAACTCTGCTGAGGACGGCTCTTTACTATTCAGAAATAGAGAGAATAGCATTGTTAAATATGTGTTTCAGTGGCTATGATTCTCTCTTTTTTACAAGAGATGCAGCCAGGGAACAAAGGCATGTGGAAATATTGAAAGCCAAGGAAATGTTGGATATCTAGTGATCTTACACAAAAATTGTGGCCATAAAGAGTTCTTCTTTGAACATGGACTAACAAGCAGAATCTGCACGATGTGCTGCTGACTTTTGGAGATGACATTTGGAAGAGTCAAAACATCTGAAGTTTTGTGTTTTACTAAACAGCTGCATTAAAGGAAAACACTATTAAGAGTATTACTATTAATATTTTTATTAGTTCTAGGTTTTTACGAGCATCAGTTTTAAAAAGAAAGGAAAAAGTAAGAATTTTTTCAAGTCCATAATATAGTTTAATGAGAAATTTAACTTAATTTTTTAATTTAAAAAAAAAAATCTACTTTTTAAACAATCAGTTCTTGAAATGGGAGTGCTGCTCTGATTTTCCAGTTCTGGTTAATTTCAGAAAAACCCAAATGTATAACCTTTTTTGAAGATGTGACCATGGCTCAAGCTGGGCATATATCTCAGTAGCAATTTTTCAGTATACTGAGGAGATATTTTACTTAGTAGGATGGCTGCAGAGAAGTGATCTGAATTTTCCACTAAATAAACAGAGATGCTTTCATTTTCTTTCAGATGGTAAAATGTTAATTCACAGAATGACATCTGTGTTATAGATATTGTCCAGGTCCTTCAGGAAGTATAACCTGATGGAATTTCATGGTTAATAAATTAGGTAGCAGTAGCTTGAAGCCAGGAAGGAAATATAGACTCCCATCAAATTTCTGCTAACAAGCAAAACATCCATTGAATTAATCTGGAGTTATTTACATACTCCCAAAGAAATTGGCAAGAAATATTAAGAAGTGAAATTACCTTTCCCACATGTTAATGAGTATAAAGAAAAATCATGACTTTTTCTTGCATTATGCCTCAAGGTGAGAAACATGAGTCCTTAAGTTATCCCATCTTTAGTAGAAGAAACATGTCCTATAAATATCATAGTTCCTATGTTACATGATTTAATTTCATATTTGGGGTAAGAAATTGTGATTTTGTTGCACTTTGAAATACTTTAGCTAAGAAGTATATACCTGTTCCTAATTCAGTGAATATTGTTTAGTGTGGTGGGATGAAGAGTCTTCTTAATGATTACATTAGGAGTAAAAGGTGTGTTCAGTCCAGCAAACATGATAATAACTAGAAAATTAAGGCTGTCACTGAAATTCACTTTCATTTTGACTCACCCAGGTGTGACAACATCACTAGTAAAAGAAGGGAAATTCCACTCCACCAGTAGATTCTTTACTCCTTGATCTGCTATTAGTTCTCTTGGGGCTCTTTTGACAATTTCATTTTGATTTGGGGAACAGAAAACATATCCTCCAATGTTTCTCCAGCAGTTGCTGTTTATCTTCCCAACTGCAAGCCTTTAGAGAACAGGGGAAAGACAGAGTTTCTGTTTCATAAAAATTTCAAAGTATAAAATTGGAATGAAAAGTCAAAATAGCTTTTATTCATCCAATTCATCCAAAATAGAGAAAAATGTTCAGCTCAAATGAGTGAATACAATTTTATTTCAAAGATTCAGAACACTTCACAGGTATTTTGACTACTTTAAATTATGCATACTGAGTTAACATTCAAAATTAAAAAATATTTTGAAGACAAAAAGCACTTATATATATAAATATATAAATTATACATAAATATAAATATATTATATATAAATTTATATATATATTGACATCAGACATATGCATAAAATGCATAAAATGCATAAAATGCATAAGATGGGTTTTTTGAATAATTTATTTAATCAATGAAATCCTCAAAAATACCTCTTTTAGAAAACAAGTGTGAACTACACTTTTTAAAAAATCCTTTTTAATGTTTGAAGAAAGATTTGCAAATTTAGTTGTAATATCACCTTCAATTTTCTATTGAATTTTAATCATAATGAACTACACTCAGTATTCCTGTACTTACTCATACTTTCTTCTCTCCCACTCTTTGAGTATAGCTTCTGAAAGGCAGAAAATAAGGGGACTGAGAGTAATTACAGGAGAAACTGTGAAAGATGATGTTACAATAAAATGGAAGAGCATGGATGCAAACAAGAGATCTTTGTCTCTCTGTATGTCTTTCCCTACAGTCCCCATCAGTCATTAATACTCAGGAAGGAGTTTAATTAACTGTTCGGAGACCTTCAGTTAAAGAAGCAGAAAGAGAGGGCACTTCAAACTTTTATTACAAAAATGACTGCTAGTTAATTTCACCAATCTTCATTTGATCTGTATGTAAAAGAGTTGTGTTTGATTAAAGAAAAATGGTAGAAGTGGAACAAAGGTGTAACTCTTGGAAGAAAGCAAAAGTGAATCATTTTAAAGACTAGCTTAACTGAAGTATTAACTTTCGTTCAACAGAAGCATTCTGGAGGTATTAATAACTACAGCATTTCTATGACACCTCATTTTTTCTGTGATTTTCCATCTCAGATAGAAAAACTATATATTTAGTTCCAGTAATATATCCAGTAGGGAGGTGACCTAGCAATGTGGGATTTTAGACATTGCAATGTAGGTGAATGAAACAGTTAAGCACTGGAAACCTAGCTGAATAGTGCTGAGAAGCAATTTTGATAAATTTAGAGAGGTATGCCAAAACTAATAAATATTAATAACAGGTAGCTAAAGAGGTATAGTGCATCTATGGACATGCATACACATTTCCTCATCAATCATCATTTTTGTGGAGGCGGCTATTAACAGCCCTAAAACTGAGTTGTACCTTTGACTGTCTTGCACTAATAAAACATTACCTAGGCTTGACTTGAAGGCTGTGAAGTCAAATAATGGTTTATAACAGGCCTCTCTAAACAAGATGGTACCAGAAGCCTTGAAACTGCAAGTACAGGATGAAAACAGATGTTCCAGAGCTATAAACTCTATTTAGAAATGGTCAATTATTATTTACTAAAGGAATACAGCCTTGGGAACAGAATAGAACTACCTTTTCTAAATAGCAGAGAGAGCAATTAAAATTATCTAGCATGTGTAAAATGTAGATGTAACATAGCATGCTGAGAAAAACATGAAAAAAAATCGTGAGCAAAGGAAGCTGGCTGTTTAAAATTGTACTGAATAATCTCAACAACACCTTGTAACAAGGTGAAAAAAACCACACTAGAAAAATTAGTTTAAAAATAGGTTGGGATGCTTATGACTTTCCAAACAATCCACTGAAAATATGAAGCATAACCTCAGAAAAACTGATAGATATTACAATGCTTGTGTGTGTCAGCTTTAACTATTGCTTAATTTGGGATATTCTGTAACTGAAGATTTTGGACTGTAAGTGCTAGTATAATTCTAAACAGATTTATATTCACTCTTTGATTAGCTCACAAAGACTTAAGTTAGACTTTCATTAACTTCTTGTTTTCAAATACGAGGTGTGCTTCCCCAGCTCACAAACATACACCAGGTCTTTCATAATGTTCCTCACTGTTGCATATGATTAGAATTTGAATGTGAGAATAATCTAGGGGGATGAAAAAGTAATATCATATTGTTCAATATTTGATCTTATTTTTTTCTTTGCATGGTCTCAAAAACACTAAATAAAAGTCTAGTTTTTATACTTCATGTCAAGAATCTGTTTCATGCTTTAAGAATTGGAATTTATTTAAGATATTACAGAGACAAATGTTTTCAGTCAGTAATGTTCAGGGTGTTTAACTGTACATCTTTTCCTTCAGCCACAGATTTTGGCTTACTCTCCTCATTCTTTACATGAATAGTTGTCAGAATTTATATTAAAACCCTGCAAGAAATAACCAAAAACAGGATACATGGAAAAAAGTTGGATGAAATTTCACATGATCTTTATAAAGACTGGCAGTACCGATAGCTGCCTTTGAGAAATTACTGTATTTAGACACCAAGTTAAGGTGTTAGGACTAATCTGAATATCATTAAATAAATTTTTTTCAGTTGGTGAGTTGTTACAACAAAGTTAAATTTAACAGAAGTTAAGCTTTTTTGAGTCAAAAAGTCCATTTGCTTTGAAAAACTAGATTATATTGCAACAGAACTGTGTACTGAGCTGCCTATGATTTAAGCCTCAGTTCTTTATAATTATTCTCAAACATTGAAAATGTTATTTTAAAATTTTTAAGAAAATTAGGTTTGAGAATATGGTTAGATAGAAAACAGGCTTTTTATTGCTCTTCTCAATTATTGGTACAAATATTATGTAAAAAATATAAAATAGGAAAGATAATTAAAAAATGAAAGAGTAAGATCCAGATTTTAAAGCTAAACATGGATGGCAACAGAAGCAGTTCTTCAAAAAGAAATGTTCATTATCTTTTATCTTTAACTGGATATAGTATAGAAGAAATATGGCTTTTAAACAAAGAGATCTGAAGAGATTTCCCCCCCTCACACACACCTTATTTTGATCCAATGCCTCCATCAGGATTTTTCATATAGTCCACCAAAAATTATTAAAACCTCATTCATGAGTTAAAAAACTAAGCCTTACTTTTCCTTTCTGAATAATGAAATATACATTGAATGCAACTTCTTTCTTATACTTATTTTTCATTAAAAATCTTTTTAATGTATAAAACTGCCTTTTTTTTTCCTCCCTAGAAAATACCAAACTTTGTTGGATGAAAAAAAAAAATCAATGGAACTTACAAAATTCTATTTCAGTTATTAAACTTGATATCATGGGAATTAAACAAGGTTTGATACTTTCCTAAATAATAGTTTTTATTAGAACTGCCATCAATTTTAGCTGCCTTTGGAATTTTTAACTACAGATCTTCATGGCAAGAGGCAAGAATCAGAATATTCAAAGATTCATTCATACACTAATAAGATCATGCTATGTAACTTCCTCCCATTTTCATTCTGTTTTCTCAAAAAGTGAGGATCCAGATGCACAACATAGTTAAATGTAATAATACTGTGCTTGATTGTAATGACATCTGGAAAAATCCTTGTATTTGAAAATAATTTTTGCCTGCATTGTGCAAACTTTCTCGGGAACTGGGACCTTAACTGAGATATGCACAGTGTGATGTTTGAGTAGCACATTAAAAACCACAGATGATGAAACTATAGCATTCTATGACAGATAGATTTTCTGCCTCAGTCAACACTGAATATTTACAAATGATGGAAAATAAAACACACAAAGGAGAAGTTAAAATTAATCTCTAATATTTTACAACATTTCTCTCCAATATTTCATGCTGTTGAAGACACAATTACTATGAGCAGTAGGATAGGTCTCTACCATTGTTAGTTTTCATGCATAATAAATAAGCTTTCAATATATAATTAATGTAAACAATGAAACTGAAAACAAGACACTTTCCCCCAGCCAAAAGGTTATTTAAAAATGCTATATTATATAACATCTCTGTATCTGAATTCTGTATCTGAAACTCATGTGACTTTTTAGTTTACTTTATTATAAACACAGCCTTTTCTCATAAATTTCCATCTACAACTCAGAACATCCTTGGTCTTATTAAGATCTTAACACAAATGTTGTTTATTTGGGGCTTGACTGTCTGCCAGCAGAGCACTAAATTTAGATAGGTTTTTTTGTTTTGTTTATTAACTGATAAGCAAGATTGTTTACTATGTTAATCAGTGCATCCTTACTCCTGCCTTGAAGGCTATTTATACTGAGGCTGAATATTTCAGCTAATTGGAAGAAGAAGTCATGTTGGATCCATAAATCTTGCATATAAGGTTAATTTTACTGTTGTACTTACTCCTGCTATAACCATATATCAATGGTTTAACTGTGCCTTCTGAATTTGTTTAGTCTTTGCAAAGATTCCTGAGAGCTACAGAGGCATTCTGCAATATATCTTATAAGACTCTACAAAATATAAGTAGCTGAATGAAAATTGTATGATGATGTCAATCATTTAATGTCTACTATCCTTCACAGAAGGCAGCCATGGAGTGTAGTACCCAGGCAATGCTATTTTGAACACTTTGCAGCTAAAGAAAACACAGGGAACCTCAGAACACTGAATGTAGAAGAAAAATATTACTATTATTAAAACACTACCAAGTTTCCTTTAAAGAAAATAAAAGGGCTGGTAGTTTCAAGACACTTGTTTAGTTTTTTCATGATCAAACAATTTTCTCTAAACACTAATACTGACAGATGCTGATTTTCTATCTCCATTTTTGTTGAGATAGACTAAGAAAATGGGACTTCCATAGCCAAGGAAAACAGTGAAAAAGCTTTCTGGAAACACTTTAAAAAAAGAACCCAAACAAACATTGGCAACTGCATGTTTAGAAATATGGCATTAATGATTCAGCATATGTAGTAAGAGATTAAAAATGAATATTGATTCTGCTAAGCACCTACCCACATGTGTAAAAATAGGCTGTCTCCCTTGGAATATTCTTTAATGGTATCTTACATTACATATTAGACTTAGCAAAACAAAAGGTAGTATGAATAAATCATGTTTTCAAAGGTTACAAGTACACAGAAATGTGGAAAAAGAACACATCATTGAGAAAACCACTTGCTATTTTATAGGATCCTGTAGGTATTATGTAATAGCAAGAATCTAATAAGAGGTATAGATAAATATGTGCACAACCTGAAACAAAGCAAAATCTGTAAAAGAAAAAGATTCAGCAACTTCGTTCTTACTGAACTGTGACTCCTGACCTCAGAAGAGCATGGAAAGCAGGCAACTAAGTAAAAAATTAAAAAAATTAATTTCTGTTAATATGACAGTTTTTGGAAATTATAACTTCAAGATACTTTAATATAACTTCAAGATTTGGTGTTGGAAAATTTTTTAATACAAGTTATCATGAACTGTCTTAAGAAAGGACCTAAACAAAGGACAAGGTTTTTAACTGGAAAGAAGCTTTTTTTAATTAAAAAAAATTAGTTTAAAAGATTTAGTTAAACCAAAAGAGCAAAATTATAATTCATAAATTTAAACCTACTTTTAAAAAATCCATTATTGAGCAATACACTATGGAAACACAAAAAAATAATAAAATATATTAAGCCTATAAAATGTCAATTATTTGAACAGAAAAGCAACTTTTATACAAGAAAATAGTATTAAAAATTAATTGTGAGATTGAAGGCTTAAAAGTCAGCAAACACTTGCAACATTTGGGTAGGTCTAACAGTTATGAGTTACTCAACGATTTTTTCTCCTTATGACTAGAGAAATCAGCCTGTAGGTAGCCAGCAGTAGAGCAATAGTGCTGTTCTCAGAGTATACTTTGAATTTTTGTCAATACTGTTTTTCTCCAGGTCTTTCTTTTAATTTCTTAGCAGTGTTTTGGCATGGTACTGAGTTGCAGAGTTTGCCTTCTGCTTTTCCTTTCTCTTCTCCAGTTTGTCCTTTGGCTCCCCTGTTGTTCTCTTGGCCATGATTTCAGTCCCCTGGTCTCTCTGATCCACTTTCTGAGCCTCTTCATATCTTTTCTACATTGTTGGCTCTCTCTCTTTTTCTTTTTATACATTTTTTAATCTCTCCCATTTATAATGTTGCACAGTTCCCACATGGCTTTGATTAATGCACTCTTCCCCTGCTTTTGCATAAGTAGGACTAAGCTAAAGAATTCCATGAACTGTTTATAGAAGCAGCTTAAAATGTTTTATCTTCTCCAGGACTCTCTCATTTTTGTTGGGTTTGGTTTAAATATGTTGGTTCAGATTCACAGTGAAAGTGGATGGAAAAGATGGAACAAACTCCATGAACCTGCTCACAGGGAGCCTGTGTCCTATTTAAAACACCAGAGGGATTTACTACAAGAAAATAGAATATAGTGGTTTATTTCTCTCCTTCTATGCAATCTCCTTTCCTAATGCTATGGATGGAATCTGCTTTAGTCTGTGGTCTGGCCACTTGCAGGCTTCTACCATCTGAAGACTATGGTATCCTGACGTTAATAACTTCCCTGCCAAGGCAGGGGATGTGCTTTCCTTCTCACTGTGCTACTTAGCTTTTGGCTGTTAGAAACTTTTATCACCTCAGCCAAGGAGGAGCATTTTTCTTTAACATGATTTTGCAACTATTTCTGCCTCCAGGACCATTTTTGCTTTTATGACTCAATCTCCTAGTGCAGATTAGGTAAAATCAGCATTAACCTTCTAGGTAATTTTTTTCTTTCCATGGAGGAAAGAGGCAAGAGAGCTATAAGGAAGTTGTCTGAGTGTGTGCTCTTCTTTCTGAAAGCAGCAATGTTATGTTACTTACCTGTAGTAAATTTATTTATTTTCCAGGATCATAGTTAGAAAAGCGGGATCAGACCATGACATCTGCTCAGGACTGAATTTTCAGGCCTTTGTGAGAAGTGGAGAAGAGTCATGGGGGGGAAGAGATCATAGGCAATAACTCACAAATTCATCCTACCCAATTTGAGGCACCTAACTGAAATACTTGGGAGTGTAGTCAACCTTGTAAAGTCAAAAGAGAGAGCTACTTGAAGGAGCGACCTAGATACTCTCAGAGGAAAGTTCAGCCCTTAGACTGAAAAGCCTTCTGGAGGTCTGTATCTCTCCCTTTGATCAAGGAAAGTGGAAGTGCTACGAATCTACCCTAAGGGTCTTCATCATTTTAAGGTTAAGTGGAATGAATACAGTTCAAAAAGCATATTCTAAAATAATCTGGGGTATGTGAACTAGGGAATAGGTGCCTAATAGGAGGTTACAATGAACAAAGTGCTTAACTCCTAACATGAAATATTTCTGTCAGGGCCCTGGGGCCACCCGAAGCCTTGCCTACCCCTGCCCACCCCTCTGGGCCTCCCTCTTTGTCCAGGAACTCATTTCACACTCCTTGGCCATCAGCCCCTGCCCCAGCATTATCATTTGACCCAGCTCTGCCTCCCAACATCCCTGCCTTGCCTGTCTGGGGGTCCATCCCCCAAATCTATGTCTTGGGCCAGCCTCATCTATCCCAACCCCAGGAACACGTCTTGTACCTAGGGCTGGGGTTGCCCCAGTTCCCTCCGGATTTCCTGATCCTGACTGGAGTGGTGGGATGTGCCTGCTTGTCTGGACCCCACCCTGATGGACCTGCAGCAACCCTGCCACTCTCCCTGCAGGTTTACTGCTCCTGCTGAGTCCTGGTATTTTTTCTTTTCCACATGTTTTTTTCCACTTTTCTTTGCTCCATTTCTCCTTTAGGTGCATCTCTGCTTTCAGAGAATATTTTTGTCTTATATCTCTTAAAGCAGGATCTTTGGGAGCATTTAGGTGCCTAATGAAGCAGATTTGGACTAATGGTATTTTTCACACTGTGTAGGCACTTCAATTCTATTGAAAAATCAGCACAAGAACATTCTTTCCTCTTCACTTTCATCTGTATTATCATTTGTATCCCTATTACTCTAACTCTGGGCAGAAGGGTGGATAGCAAATTTGAGGCACGATTCCAGGTATCAGTGGGAATCTCAAGGAGATGGGAAACAGTCTAGAGCAATGTATAACCAAGTGGAAAGAGGATAACAGATCAAGTTAATATCTAATGATCTAATTAATTGCTCTACAGAGCTCCCATTACTCAGGAGAACCAGGCAAGCAGGCACCATCACACCTGTGGTGGTTGTGCAGTCGCCTGGCCCACATGTAGTGGATTTCCTTCTTGCATGCTCATGAGCCATTCAGTCAGAAACTTGATAAATCCCCATTTAAATAAAAAAGACCAACAATTCACCATTGAAAGCAGTATGCTTACTTCCAGAAACATTAAAAGAAGGAGTCCGGTTCAGTGTTTGGTGGAGAAGGAAAAGCGTGAATGCCTTACACATGAGAAAATGCTTGCACATATTGCACAATATGCAAGTGTGGGATGGGAATCTAGGGTTTTTAACTACAAGAAGAGAGCATTAGAAATCTTTCAAGGTTTGCCATTTGTTTCTAGTATTGAGAGATGATTCAAAATTCAAGCTATGTTGCGGACTAAATCTTCCCAAATCATTTTAAGGTGTATGGGACACAATTCAAAAATTTGTCCAAGGTCTTTTGAAATCTGGCTGCTGCCCAGGCTTTTGAGGTGTTTTACAGACAGTGATGTATATTGTCAGACTCTTTATATGGCTGTCTGGAGGTGATTGCTGTGCTGAGAATAGATAAGGTAATTGGCACCATGCGGAGGTAAGATTAGGAAAGGCAGACTTATAATTCCCTGGGTGATGTTCTGAGGGCAATAATTCTGAAAGAATTTAAAAAAATTAAAATTCAATGTCAAATAAACACAAGCTCTTTATCATTTGGGGTTGGGAGCTGGGAGGAAAAGTCAAGTAAAAACCTCCAAGGGAGCAAACATGTCACAGAGATATTGCAAATGTAGTGACAGGTGCTCCACACAGCAGAAGTAAAAGGCATCATTTTCTAACCACCAAATGACTGCTTCTTCAGAGAAGACAGTAACACAGCTCCTTTATAAGCAAGATTTCCTCTGACAATAATTATTCCTCACAAGGCTTTCAGAGCCCTTTATAATTTCTTCATTTCAGTCTAACAACAGTTCCAAATCAATTGCCGAATAGCCAGAATTAACCAGTATTTTAACCGAGATATGAATATGGACATTCTTTATAAAATGAAAAAAATTGTGATTGGCTGTGAAGATCAGCCATTCTTATGGTGTCAGTTGTCCTACTCTTGACTGGGCTGAGGCCTGGAGTCTGTTTCCTGGAATGAGCTTCAATCTGCAGACTTAATGCATGCAGTCAGTTTCTGATTAAGAACAATAGGGGAGGACTGGAGCACTCCAGACCATGGGAAAACTTACATAATGCTGCTGCTTGTAAACTAGAGATAGCTCTTGAAAAACAGGTTGAGATGGCACTTATATTCATTAATAATGAATGCCTTCCAGGAAAGCCATTATGTATGAAAGCGTGTCACTGGCTTAGGCCCAAAATTAGAGTGGCTGTGTGCATTTAGGTCTCTGCCTGTACTAAAAAACCTGATAGTCATGAACTTGCTTTGGGAATCCTGTTTTGGTATCAAGGCATTGCTGACATAATTTTCATAGGATTTATAATAGATACAGCTTATCCATGCACAGCAGAACTCATTGTCTGAAGATGTTAGGAAAATTGAGTTAACAGGCAAACAGTTAGTTAAAGATGGAAAAGATGGAACTTAAATCTATTAAGTAGACAGGAATTATGGTCTTGCTATGGGATAAAATATATGTTACAAATTCTACCAAATGATTTTATTTCATCTATAGATCTTAGTTGTCAGGGAGAGGACAAACTCTGTTGTTTTTTTTTTTTCTTTCTGACATTTTAAGTAATGCATATACACTTGACTTTAACAGCAGAATTATACCTATGTGATTTTACAGTCTCCTCATACTCCTCATACATCTGTAACCTTGCCACTCTATTGTAATGGTGAGTTATTCTTAACCTAGGAAGTTCTTTCTTAGTGACCCTACCAATCTGAGGAAACTAGGGATGTACTAAATAAAAGAAGGTATACCTCATGAAGTACTTGTATGGAGACATTTGCCACCTTGAAACTCTTTTGTCATGTTGGAGTTTTTAAGCTGGTTTTGAGAGTGATAAATTTGCAGATGAGAACATTGTCTTTATTTAAAAGCATTTTGGTTTAAGTAATGTGGTCATCTGTTAGTACCAATCAAAAAAATTATCCAGTTTATCCTCATGTTGAGTGTCTACTCCATCTGTGGAAAAAAGGCAGTACGTAGAAACACAGAAGGTTCCGGATTGGAAAGGGTGTTAAAAATCACCTGGTTCCAACCCCCCTGTCAGGTATGTTCCAGTAAACCAGCTTTCTCAGAATCCCATCCAGTCCAGCCTTGAACGCTTCCAGCACTACATGCCCTTGAAGGTATCTATCCTTCTACAGCTTTCTTGTAGGCCCCCTTTAGACATTGGAAGGATGCTAGAATGTCTCTCTGGTGCCTTGTCTTCTCAGGCTGCACAACCAGAACTCTCTCAGCCTGTCTACTCTCAGAGTGCTCCAGCCCTCTGATCCATCCTCATAAGCCTCCTCTGGACTCATGCCAACAGCTCCATCTCATTATGCTGAGGATTCCAGAGCTGGATCCAATACTTTAGGTGGGGTCTCATGAAACAGAGTAGAGGGGGAGAATCACCTCCCTCAACCTCCTGGTGACATCCTAAAGGTGATTTAGAAAGTTATAGATCATTACCAAAATTTATTTGACAAGACATGGTGCACAAAGGGATGAGACAGGCCACATGTCCCTCTTCAGAGCAAGACTTAGTCTATAAATCAGATATCTCATTTCTTGGGATCTGGACCTTGAATTTTTTTAGTAGAATCACAAGAAATTTTGAGCCATTCTTCTTAAACCACAGGTACTTAATTATTCTTAAACTGAGATTATTTCTTCTGATGACCAAATAGGGTTATATAAAAAAATAATTTAATCAACACTGTATTTTGTGAGACTGTTCCCATAAATATAATAGTTTACTAGATCAAGACCTTTACCAGATTTAAAAAATAAAATGGCTTTCCTCTATTTGAGTTAAAAATTACCAAACATTTAAATTCTATCCAAAGAGAAGAACTTTATACTCAAACTGAGGAAGATTTCTGGAAAAAAAAGATGAAAGCCCTTAAGAGATAAGTTGCATTAACTTTTAGAAATTATCTGAATATGAATTTTAAGGATAACATATTTAGATCTGAGCTCCTAAATTAAACTGAAACCTCACATTAGAAGGTCAAATACTTTTTGCTTCTCTTCCCTTCAATCCAATACTCAGTGATTAGCAATGAGAAAGCAAGTTCTTCTCTCTAAAAATACCATAAATATTAAAGCTTAAGTAATCATTGAAAAATAAACTTTTACATGACAGGAAATAATGAACATATGCTAAACCTAGTAGCTAACAAATGTGTGTTTAAACAAGAATTTATTCTCTGTGATACAAACATGGCTATATAAGACTTATCCTAACAGAAAGGAGTTTAATGTCTTTTTTCTTTTAATAACTGAGCTGTTAACATGGAGAGATTCCAGAAAATGCCTCTTTAATTAAAATAGAATGATGAAATTAGACTGCTGTTTAATTCCATTGTCTTACAAGTCAAAACACCGAAGCCATCTCTAAAACTTGAATCAACTATACCTTTGACAACAGAGAAATGGAGAAGAAAGGGAAGGAGCTTCTGAACATGTTTTCTTCTGAAAGACAAGGATAGAATTATTTGATGTGGATAATTAAAACAAATGATGTTCACATCCCAATGTTTACTGTACTTGTGCTTGATATTACAAACCTCACAGGCAGCCTAAAGCAGTAACTTAAATTAATGAAGGAAAATGAGATGAAAGACTGCATGTAATGTTGAAGGTTGAAGAAATTATTAGAAATGTTATCACTGTAGGAATTTTTTAGTTTAAAAAGATAACTACATCAGAGGAACTTAAAACCAATATGCTTCTGAAACAAAGAGAGTCCTTAAATTGTTTTCTATACATCAGCTGAGATTATGTAAGAAAAGAAAACATCAATAAGGAGCAAAAACCAATGAAAGGATCCAGTTGGGCCACAAAGCAACAAGTAAAGAAAACTGTGGATAGATCATGTTCATCTATCTGAAAGCCAAAATTTTTCAGTTTTCAAATCTATGTGTGGATTTTTGGTTTATAAGTTTATCTTAAAAACTGGGAATTTTCTCATAAAGGAAAACCCCTACCTTTTTAAACTCAGTAATAGTGGTAATATTTAATTGCAGAAAATATTATTTGTCAATTATTTGAGTTGTTATATTCAATAATATAACTTCAAACTCCCTAGCTTGATGAAAGAATAAAAGAGGGGAAATAATTTCTTAGTTACATCAGCCTTTGAATTTGATAATACTAATCCAAATTATTTCAAAATTTTATAATATTTTTAAAAATTATTTACTGAAACATAGGAAATTGACACTTACAAAATGAGGAATGAACACTAATTTAAAAATGGGGAAACTAGACCATGTGACAGTGTTCTTAAGACAGTCGAGAAATTTTTACTAGAGAAAAGAACAAAGTTAATTTTCTTCATTCTATGATACTATTTTAAAAACTTTTAAGTCTAAATGCTTTAGGTAAAAAAATCTTTAACAAAAATTAATTTGTAGAAGGAAAATTAACAGAATTTAAACCCCACAAATAATAAAAATATTAATAAATTAATAACTGGATAGAAATGGTAATAAATAAACACTAACTCTAAGGAAAGATTTTTAAAAATATAGGCCATATATGTGTTAGAGGATTTCAGAATTTAGTCCATATTTCAATAAATAAAGAGTTTGTCATTTCAAGGCTAGGTTTTCTGACTGATTTTTTTTACAAATTCAATCCACAGTGTTTTCAATGAGCTGGCACCCAAAACACCTGGATGTATAAGTTCCTGCTAAAATCCATCTTTGAAGCATTAGCTGCAAACCAGAGGGAAAAGATAGAATAACGTGTTTTCATCCATACTCATCAAACTTGTCGTTATGTAGAACTCTTCAACAATAGCATAATGCTTACAGAATCAGCGAAAATTTTGGAGTGGGAAATTTGAATTTACAGGAGTGTCTCACTCAAAGTCTTCTTCTAACTGCTCTTTGACATTATAAAACTCTTTAATTATCAGTGGCAAAAACTTGGATTAAATATTTGACTAAAGCTGCACCATCAATGTTATTTATATAGACACAGAGAGACTCACCGTTTTATAACTATAAAGCACAGTATTTTTGTGGAACAGGTTCAGATACACATTTTTGAGTGTATCTTTAAACCCATGCTTGTAAGATAATGAACAATATAAGTAAAACTCCTAATATCAAACCAGAAACAGGAATACTTGAATTTCTGCCTCTAGGATTTTGTCTGGATACATTTATTACTAGACTATTAAGTGTTCGTTCAAAAAATAAGAAGACCTGGCATATTTACCTCCAACACTGTATTCATAACAGTGAGAATATAGCAGAAAGAACAGTTCTAGCCTCAAGGTGGATGCTTATTTCATTGAGAGTGGTAAGCAGTTTCATTTCCCATCTAAATTTTCTGTGGAGTAAAATTCTTCATACTCTTCAAGTTGTGCTTTGTAAATCTTTCTAAAGGATTATAAATTTTCCTCAATATTGTTCTGCTCGCGTCCATCAATTAGCAATGCAGATCTCACAGAATAGCAGAGTACATAATAAAGGGATCTTGTCACTGAGTCTCAGACACCTTTGTGGTTTTAGTTCTTAAATCTTTAGAGTTTTTATATTATGGTTCAAGGAAATGTAGCAAGCATGGCTAATGCCTAAGTGAATATAGTTGTAGGGTGTAGGTGCTGACTTTCTTCTTGGGGATGCAATGACTGCATCTAGAAAGATAAAGAAATAATTGATGGACATAAACCACCCAGGGTAGTAGTATACAAAGACATTAAAAATGAAAAAAAACCCCACAAACCTATAATTAGTAAGAGGGCTTTCCTAAATACAGTCTTTCCAGAGTCACTTTAAAAAAAAGCAGGTCAAAATATGGAATTAAGTAACAAAAGGAATAATATGGAAAGAGCTAGAAATCAGTCTTGAGATAAAAAAAGAGGAAGAACTATGAACTAACTTTCAGAAAAGCATAAAATGCAATATTGCATAGATTAATGGGATCAAAATGACAAGATAAAACTTCATCTATATTTGCTTGAGGTAATTATAATGTATTCTCTAGAGTGATTCAGTTTTCCTCTCATCATTAAGCATTTTAATGTGTTTGTGTGTCATACTGGTATTTGAGCTTCACAGATTGAAGCTTTCAGCCTTTTATTTCTATAGATAATAAAAAAAGAATATACCTTACTGAAACCTGACCTAGTAACTTTTCTAACAAAGTAATACAGGGTATCTGTCTGGTCATATCAAAAAGGAATTGAACAATATGTAAGAAAAAATTTTCAAAAGGTTAATGTTGGGGTTTTGCTTGTTTGGTGGTTTGGTTTTGGTTTGCATTATGGTTTTGGTTCTTTTTTAAAAAGTAATTATAAAGAAAAGGCAGGCTTCTTGAATTCACTATCACCTTAAAAATCTAACCACTCCCCCATCTTCTAAGTATTAGTTGTGAACCAGAAGAAGCAGATAGAATAATAACATTAACTTAATACTAGTAAATAATCTCTGCAATTCAGGAAAATGAGTAAATCCCGATATGCATTCATCACTGACTACACTCTCTTTTGCTTTATGCCAATCAGGTTAATTTTTTCTCCCCTTGGGAAGATTATTTAAAATCAATTATTTTTATTGACCATTTCTGATGCTTAGAAAGCCATCTGCTCCTTTTGCTTCATATCTCTAGAGAATTGCTCTTCTTTATGGTACTCCTTGTCCTAGAGTGAAATGGGGATATTAGCCTATAATTCTCAGGACTGAATCTTTGTTAAATTTATGGCAGTGGTTTTCTGCTTGGAAATAGAAGACCGGATCTCTCTCCCATAATATTAATGTCTATTTCTTAAAAGTCCAAAAGCACTAAAAAAGATGAAAACATAAGCATATCTTATATATTTTCAAAGTTTTTATGTATTTCCTAAGTAAAGAGAACAAAATTCCAGTGATGATAAATGATAGAGAAATCTTAATATTCCGTCATCAGTAATTCTCTCACTTGCATTCCAGGCATTTTTTACTTGTCTCTTGCCTAGATGAAAGTCTATATGCACTGTCTTTGCCACTCTCACTGGCCTGCTGGCAATTCTCTTCCTAACATAGCCCAGGATGCTCTTTCATGCAAGGGCACACTGGGGAAGCATGTTCAATTTGTTCACCAGGACATCCAGGTCCTGCTCTGCAAAGCTGTTGTCCAGGCAGACAACCTGTGCAGGACTTTACTTTTCTTTTTGCTGAAATTTACAAGATTCCAGTTGTCTTATTTCTCCAGCCCATAGAGGTCCTTCTGAATGACAGCACAACCTGCTGATGTGTTGGCTCCTAATTTGGAATCATCTGAAACTTCCAAAGTGCACTCTGGGCACATAAACTTGCATTCAACTTTTTAGTCCAATCTGTCACCTTCTTATTTGATTACTATTCATTATCTCCCTCTCTGTTTGTTCCTACTTTAAAGCTCTCTACAACCCATTGATCACCCTGTCGGCAAGTACTATTCCCTTTGATTTGGCCCCTAAGAAATGGCTATTGTCAGTGACTTATCTAAAACATTATCTAAAACTCTGTGTGGTATGTTAGATAGTACAGAGGCAACCTTTCTCTAGAGTTCCTTTTTTCTTAGTAGCCCCACACCTTTAGCTTCCCAGAGGTATCATAATCTTTAAAAATAACATTCCACCTGATTAGGCTGTGGCTCACTTTCCCTTCTCCCATATCACACTTACACTCTCCTACTTGCTGTGGTAGTTCTTCAGCCTTAAATGAGTTCCTTCCTGACATTACCAAAAAAATCTATTTCTCTTTTTTCACTGAACAGGGAAAAGTAATCAGTTGCAATTTTCGATTGCATGCATAGGTAGATTAGATAGATAGATAGATAGATAGATAGATAGATAGATAGACAGACAGACAGACGGCCAATTTACTCTTGGAAAGTCAAATCAGTAAAATTTTTAAAATTAACTCTGAATGTTTTTGGCTTCAGTAGTGATTATTCTTCAATAACTACTAATAACTGAGGATATACTTTTATTATTACTGAGTCTGAACCCTATTAATGAGAAAAGTTTTAATTCACTGTTGATGGGGTTTTTAAAGTTTATTTATTTGTCTTTACATAATTCAGCTTTCTGTTTTTTTCCTCAGATGGGAATTTCTCAAGTATCCAATGTCAATCCCATTGAAGGAATATTCTTTATATTCAGTGGTAAATTGGAATAGAGATAAAAACATGCAGGAGATTGTTCACAGCAATCTGTGCCTCTAAGTTTATCTACTGGATCTTACACCAACAAGAATTTTTTCAGGCTGCCCTTTTATTTTCATCCTGGAGGTCATAAGACTGCAAGGCATTACATTGACGTGCAAGATCTATCCTTCATAAAACTAAGTATCACTGCTACTCACAGAGTGAGTTAGATTTTTCCCACAGTGCAATTTGCCACTGGTAACACTGGAGCCAAGGCTAATAATCTACATTATAATCACTTGTTGAGAAGTTCCTCATAAATGGGAATTATGAAAGAGATTTTTCAGAAACTTTCATATGTTTGCCAGCAAACCTATAGCCTTGTCTGTGTTTGACTTACTTCACATGAAAATATCAAAAGCTATAAATAGACTAGCTCTGCCTTATTCATTCTTTGCTAGAGAGACATAAAGACAGTCTGTTTGACATCAAAGTCAAGGTAGGGAATCTCAGCCTGCTCCAAGTTTAGAGTTGCACCAGCTGTGGTTTTTCTGTACATGCGAACTGTAACATAAACAAAGTGATTTTGCATCCCCATTTTAAATGTAACTTAGTTTCAGCATCATCAACATCCTGAATGCAATTTCTCCTGTCTCTTGTAAACAGGGATTTTTGCAAATGTTCTGACACTGTTCAAGGCGAATTAGGGAATAGGTGTCTAATTCTGAAAAAACAGTTACTGTATTTCCTGTATAAGAAACTGCTATATGAGGAAGTATGAAAGTACTGAGATGTCTCCATAAAAGCAACCACATGTGGGGCTTAACTTCCTGACTAAAAAAAGGAGACATAATTTGGAAATAGAGCACGATAGCCTTTAAAATATAAAAGAGTTAATTTATGACAATGTAAAAATCTGTTCACATCACTTGGAATGAGAAAATGTTTGAGAAGTTTGGGTTAAGGAATAATGATAAACTGAAAATTAAGATGCTAGTCAGTCAAGAGTTGGATAATATATGCATCTAAGAAAGGATTTCTTAGCAGAAACTTTTAAAATAAAAAAACCACAAACACAAATACAAATACAAATGCATAGTCATTTAAATATAATAGTTATACTGACATACATTTTAATAAGTCAGGCAATTTTTTTTTTAAGGAACAGCTATATAGATTACTAGTTGTAAAGGAGTTATCATACTTTGGTAGTGGATGTTTAACTATTGCTCAGAAAATAAAAAAGTGTGTGTTATTGACAGTGTTTTAGTGATAAATCCAGAACATAGCAACATAACTGCAGAAGAGAGGGCCTGCAGCAGCCATTCTGGCCTTAAGAGAGTCTTGAGTAGAAGAGCAACTTGTTACACTTATCTTAACTTTGATAAACACTCTCTGTTATCCTGGGAAAGGTGCATACCAGAGGAATGACTACAGCCATAAACACCAGGTGTGGATGCCTCCTTTTTTTGTCTCCCAGGATGATAGGGATGGCTTGTTTGAGAGGGCACTGATAAGGGCAGAATCGTTTGCTCTAAGGAGTGCTTGGAGGGGTCGGCTGTTTTGTCCTTCCTCCTGCTCCTTCCCAAGACTTTCTTTAAACTTTCCCATAGTAAAATGTATGAGCACTGAAGTGTGTGTAATAAGGATGGATCCTGCTGGAAGAAGCAGTTTGTTTGGTTTTTTCCAAGCTGCTTGCAATAATATTAACTACAGTGGAGAAAATTAAATCTACCCCAGACAAAAAAAAAAAAAGAAAAAAAAAAAGTGTTAGGGATGCTACACAGCTCTTTCTAATTCAAATATATGTCTTTGTATGAAAATCTGATTGTAATATAGTCCATACCAAGCTTTAGGAAAGCAAAAATCTATTTTGCATCAAAATTTATGTTAGAAATACTTGATTGCTCTGAGAGACAGGTTTTGTGACGCCATCTCTAGTTTCTATATTTGACCAAACTTATGAATACACAGTCATTATTTTGTCATATTAAAAGTGTGGTAGCCATTATCTCTAATGTAGAGTTTATGCATTTAAATAAAGTTTTTATATTTCTGTTTTCTAATGTTAAAACCAATGGTAGTTGTAATCAAATGAATATTAAGCATTTTTATTTGCACAATGCAAATATTAGGTACTAACTAGACATTTAGCGTACTGAATACTGTAACAATGATATTTTATTTTTACTGTAGAAACAACAAATATACCGAATAAAAAGCAGGGAGCAGTATTGAATGGAAAACAATGAAGATAGCTTTACATTGACTGACTAAACCTATTTCTGTATTAAAGATAACATTTTGTGTTTGCTACTCTAAAAGTTGAGAGTTATAACTATAGTTTCCAAGCCTGTCATATGATTAATGAGTTCTACCCTCTGCTGTATTAAAGAATGGAATGAAAACTTAATGGCCAAAGAGTGCATATATATCTTCAAAAATAACAAACAAACAAAGTGATAAAAGATGTCTATGTTGTTCACAATTCCCTTGATGCTGATATTTTTAGAAACACAGGCACACATTCACAATCAATAGTACATCCTGTAAGCCATTCAACCAGTTCTCATTCCTAATGGCTCACGTACTTAAGTAAAATTTGGAATACACATAGTCCTTGCATCACTAAGTTAAAATAATTTAGTAAACTAAGGAGAAATAATTTGAAACCCCAAAGAGGATGGTGAAAATAAGAAGCTAAATGAGAATTTGCTCAGAATGGCTCTGTAGTGAAAAGAGCAATAGAAAAATCATATTGCTAACTTGAGATATTTATCTTAGAGGTAAGCTCTCCACAGTCCTTTGTTGTATCTAAACATTTATATATATGTCTATGTGTATACCTATCTATATCTATAGATCTATATATCTAGGTATCACATATACATAAATATGTGAATTAGGCAATTGCAGATTGCTGTGATGAGAATGCGTAGGAAACTTATGCAACCAGCAGGGTACTAACTTGGGGATAAAGATTTCATTAAATCTATCAACATCATGAATCATGGTAATGATAAACTCTTACTATTACAAAACTCCTAGTTTTATGTCTTAAGATGGTTGTGGGTATGCAATATTATGCAAAATTTTATATAGTTGATACAGATGAGAAGTGCCCTTGATAATCTTCAGTTGCTGAGGTTGAGGCTCTTCTGTCAGAACTGTAGTAGGCTGTCATCTTTTTTGGTTTATTTTTCTTGGTTATACACGTTGTTGTTATGATATTGCCTCCCTCCCAAAAGGGTAGGTCTCATTTGATCCTGATCTGTTTTTTTATTTTTTCTGTCTCCTGTGAATTTGGCAGAAGGTCCTGTCAGTTTGCACTCTTTTACTCATATCTTGTTCTTTGCCAGCTTGTGTGTCTCCTAGGTTGAGCTACATCTGTTCATCTTTACCCCTTTAGTGGTCGTGTATCCCACATGTGTATGAAAAATACTTAGAGCTTGTTTTGTTTGGCTGTTTCAGCCCAGATTTGAAAAAATGTTTAGCTACTGCTTTTACTTACATATTTTAATGTACAAGATATCATCTGAGCAAAATATTATTGATAAAATGATCAATACAAAGTGAAACTATTTATATAGTGATTGATACACATGATTTCTTGATGTACAGACATCTGCTTTGGCTACATATTTTACAGAGTGTTAGTGCTGCCTCTGCACCAGATCAACACCTGTTAGAATGGGATAGGCCCACTGAGCTGCTTCCATTGAGCTGAGTCTGACTGACTCATGATTTCACAGCAAATTGAGATTATTAAAGTGATAGAAAAATAATGCAGTGAGAATAAATTTCATTAAAATGGCTTATTTTGTGACCTTGTGAAAGCTGGAGGCCTCATGCTAGAGGCATCATGCTGGGGAAAGGTGCCATTTAAATGGAATTGTGGCCAGACAGGGAAGAATAAGGAAACAGAGGAAGTGTAAGAAATCCACATCAAGGGAAGAACATATCAAAAGAGAAGTTTCCTTCATTCTTCAAATGTGAATCATTCATCTTCCCCATAAAAGTGTTTTTAGCCCACTCTAAGGCTTCTGTTCTGAAGCACCATCTTCTACTGCCTTCCTATGGTCCTTCCTCAGTTGCTGTCAATTATGACTAGAAAGCACCTCATGTAGAATTCTAATTTAGAACTTATGAGTAAATAGTAACTAAAAAAATCAAGCATACCAAGTAACACAGTAAAACCTACTGGAAAGTTGCTTTCTTTCTCTCTCTCTTTTTCTCTCCCCCCTCCTCCCCATCTGTTGCAGTGTACATTTTGGGTTTTCAATAATTCTGTATGGTTTTGTTATTTGTTTATAACGGTTTGTTCTGACACCCCCATCCCCAAACTCCCCAGTGGTCTTTCCCTGGTGATAGACCTTGTCAGTCACCTTATAAAGATCTGGAAGATTCTAGTGAAAATGCCCTGTGATTTGGCAAGGTACTCAGGTACCACCTTTCTTCATTGTTCTGCTAAATTTCCCTGTTCTGGGTCACAGCTCCCCTCCCCTTTGATTGGTTCTGGGTTCTCCCCTACTCAGGGTATGCCAGAGGGCCAGAGCTCACTTTTTCTCCTGGGCAGCTCCCTGGATGGAATAAAGCCTAGTGAAACCCACGTGAAAGTCCACTCTTTTCATCCACGCCATTGATCTGCTCCAGCCTGAGGTTCAAACCCACCAAATCTTCCTTATATGCTGGTCAAAGAGCAAGCTAGCCAGTAAAACAGCTCAGGACACCAACATACCCATCCTTTGTTTCCCTTGGCCAAATCTTTGTGTCTTCATGTCTATGCAGGACTCTAGCTTGATACAAGCCTAAAAAAACCCATGGATCAGACCTTTACAGATGCTGTATGTTCAAAGGGAAAAACATATCTTTTCTTGCGTGAATGACAGTCATTTATGATATTTATGGCCCATGACAAATAACAATAGTCTTGAATGCTGAGTGAAATACAGTGTAGTGCTTGAAGTAAGCAAAAAGGAAGGAAAGGGGCCTAACACCAGCCAGAAAGAAGTAAAATTGTGAATGGAGTAGGAGACAACTCATAGATAAGGAGATTCTTCACATTGGTATCCTGGGTTGGCTGGGATTTTTGTATATTTTTCCACTTTTGCTCTTTGTTCAAACCTTTGCTCAGTGACACAGACTGGTTGCCAAGGGCCATGATGTCAAGGATGGAAAAAGAGCCCAAGCATCCCCCAGTGCTCATGGTAATCTTCACAGTATTTCTGGAAAGCGTAAAGGTAGAACTCACAATCGTGTTTCATTTTCATCCACTTTTTCTGAAAATTTACAATAGAAATAATATTATGACTACATGAGAATTTAATGTTGTATGATTCCAATAATAAATAAAGTTTTGAGCTGATTTGTTATTCTAAACCAAACCAAATTGTTTGTAAAGATCAAAAAAAGATTATAAATAATTTTCAGAGGTATAAATCCAAGTTAAGTAGCCTAAAATCACTTACAGAGCTGGAATTTGAAATAAGAACTCATTGGGACAGGTCAGTGAGCAACTGTGGTGGAACCAGCCTCTACTTTATTATGGTAATCAAGATGATATGATTCTCTTAAGAGTTCTATTTTAATTTGTCCTGCATGGATAAAAAGCAATTTAAATTGAGAAAGAACAAATGTCTTATTCTATATAAATAAAAATGAAGTAGAAAAAAAGAAGGTCAGAGGAATTACTCAAGCAAAGAAATAAAATTTTCGCTAAAGCAGCACTGAGTTTTTAATCCAGAAAATGTTGCTATTCTCATATTGATTTAACATGAAAAAGCATGCATGAATGCTGAAAGGTAAAAGTCACCCCTTTAAGTTTACAAAGAAGTTTAAAAAAGTCACTAATCCTCTGGTCTTAAAATAAACGCACCATTTAATAACAGTTATCATGTCATTTAAATAGCAGTCTCCTGAGCATATCTGAGTTAAAAAAAATGCTCTCCTAAAATATGCCAAACACTAAATTTCATTTTATAAGTTCCAAAGAACAATTAGGTGGACTAAAATTATACTTATATCAAGTGTATATAGAGTTCCAATCTATTGCTTCGTGCCTAAAAAAACCCCACCACCATCATCTATAGGAGAAAGCAAAATGTAAAAGACTGAACAAGAGGGAAGAAGTACTTAGACTTGAAAATGTTATCAGGATTAATGGAAAGGACAGACCACAGAGGATAAGGAATGGGATAGTTAGGAAAAAAAAATAGAGAATATTGGGATGTGAAGGGGAGATTTGTAGGGTGTACTGGAATAAGTCTTTAGTCTTTTACCAAAATTCAGAAAAAGATACACTTCTAAAGGTATCACAGGTGTATAAAAAGCCTAAGGGTTCTCAGCAATAGGCACTTAGAAACTAAAATAAGTCAAAAGACATCATTATTTTATCGTGTTTTTTCTCTGAAATAATCGTTCAAATATAGTAGAAAAAATTAAAGTGTCTCAGAATGTACCTCAGATGTCATAAAGGTAAAAGAATTGCTGTTTTGATGGAAATTATAAAAAACCCCAACAAAACACACAGAGCAAATCAACACCAAAACAACACGTATCTTGTCATTTTGCTTCTGCTTTGTTATCACATTAGTACCAGATAATTTCATGAGAAAAATTAATGAGATTTACCATTCCCTAATAGCTACTCATCAGCCAGTGAATACTTGAGCTCGTTCTTTGTTATGATGATTCACCGGACAGTAAGTACAAATTGAATTATTCATACTGAATACCTGGGACTTGCATGTATTCAGTAATTTCAGAGATCAGAATGTCAAAATATAGAATGTGGTGTTTATTTTTGGTCACAAAAACTAAGTATTTGTTCCAGGTTGTATAATTCAAGAAATATTTCTTTAGAAGTTAATCATAAATCAAGCAAGAAAGTTAGAAAGTGAGCAAACAAAACAGCAATCTGTTTATTGGGGTCTCTTTTGTTCTCGATAAACACATTTTAAGACTGAATTTCAAGATTAATTTTGCTTACAAGCAGGAATAAAAAAAAATCCAGAGCTAAAGTTACTTAAATACTGTAAAGTCAGTATTTAACATGGCTTATTATATAATATAGAAGATCTCACTCAGTCATGAAGATAGTCTGGTACTATCCTTTTTGCCTGTGAGTATCAGGCTACTTCAAGTATTCCAGAGATTTTAGTGCACTTCATATTTCACAGAATCAGGAAGAGGGAACATCAGGACATGAGGGAACAGGAAAGAAATGTTTTTTTATGACAGACTCTTACACCAGGTTCTGCAAATTTGACTTCTTTTGGATTACCATATTTAACTTTCTTATGGGGGAGAAATTCTTTCCCTTTTAAGTTAACACTTATCATAAGCTCTAGCACTAATGTATTTGTTATAGTAGCAGCATATTAAGGTGGCTTATGCTGTGTTTATTTTACAGCATTAAGTTGACATCTATATTTGTTTAACTGGAAAATTAAATGTACTGATATCCTGAAGGAAGAGATAAGGTGTCATTTTTTATTCTGTTATGTGTAGTGGGGGTATAAAATAGTTTGTGTGAGGCTCTTCTCTGCCTTGATCTCTGCTGGAATGGAACATGTTTGAAACCTTCGTATGACCTCCCATCTTTCAGGGAGATAAATCAGTTTCTCCATGTTTCTGAGCTAGTCTAAGATAATCTTTGGATTTACCTCTTTGCAGAGCCAAAGGGCTCACAGAAAAAAATAGCTAATGCCTTTCTTGGCAGTTTTGTCACACATAGCCATATCAATCCAGCAGTGGATGACATGTGGCAAGAAAAGTCAATGAAAATTTTATAATAATGAAGTCAAAAGAAAAAAACCTTGTATGGTTAATTGTCTTCATGCTTTTTAGTATCATTTAAATGATTCAGTTTTTTAAAAATTTCCCTCTAGCAGAGGAAATCATTGAGATAAATGCTCATTGAGTCATCCAAGCCACTTAGAAAGATAGCATCATAGATCCTATTTTTTTTCCAGTTTCATATTTTATACTATGACAATCTATAGAAGCTATGAAGCTCACCAGAAGCAAAAACAATCCAATGTAAGATGTAAGATATTAAATAAAAAGCACTTAATTTAACTAATGTTCAGTGTAACAGGAGTCACATACACAGCCAAGTAATAAAAGTAATACTGTTATTGAAATTGATTCTACTGCAAGAGTTATAAAGTGAGGGATAGTATGAAAATCTCACGGAGGACTTATTTAGATGGATAATGGCCACGATGCTTCACTTGCACTTAAGCAAATTAAGAACAATCTAACCAATAAATACAGCCTCTTAATCATGACCAGTAATATTTTCGGAAATGATTGATTTGGGATATGGTATATTGGAATTTTTCCACTTTGTCTCTTGCTTTGTCATCACATTTCCTTTCCACATGTACACTTACAGCCTTCTGTGTTTGCTATCTTTTCACTAAATATTAATTGATTATAAAAACAGCTAAATTGTAGGATAACTACCACTGTCCTACACATATATATGTCCAACATCATGGCCCACTTCAATCTGCTCTTTATCTCACATATACATTGAAATGAAAGCAAGACCCTTTCTTTGAACTGCTTCACAAGGAAAACTTTAATCTTCCAAATGGCCTGAGGAAACTGAAAAGGTAAGTATATTTAGTGAAATGTAGCCCTTCAAATTAGAAACCAGTGGTCTTAGCCCAGCTAAACAACTCTTGAAGACAAGAAGAGTGGAGCGAAAAAAGGATAGATGAAATCACTACTGTACATTCTTGTACTGCCAGGCCTCCCTTTCTGTCAGTGTTGATGCGTCTTTTTCCATTTTCTCAGTATTAATTCATGTTAATGTTTGATGGCAAGATATTATTCTAGAGTGTTAAAATGCCCTTGAAGCATACTAAATTCTGCTCACTTCTCAAGACTGAAATACAGGAATGTAAGTATATGTGTGTCTCTGTTTTTACATGTAGCACATGTATGTAGAACCCAGTAAATCAGTATGTTACTGGTAGATAAACATATGGATCTGAGTTCCACAGCTGGGTCCTTCTGCCTAATGAAGTTTGGACCATGCAAAGGAGACAAGGCATTACAACTGCATATCATCTTCCCAGCTGAGAAGAAAGAAGACTGAACACAATAGCAAAATAATTCTTCAACTACTTCTTTGATATTCTTTGTTTTGTAAGTCATCCCCATGTCACTGTGAGTCTCTTTTAAGTTTCTAAAATATTCATACAGACTAAACATTACATGGCAACATATTGTGCTAAATTAAATTAGTATCAAACTCTGTACTTGTGTGAGGAAATGAATCATAAAAAAGGTGAAAAATGCACAACTTCAAAGAAGTCTGAGGTTCCTGCTTTTCAAATAATGAGGGCAGTCTGCATGAACAATGTTATCATGTACCAAACAATGCACAACAGAAAATTCAGCAGCTATGATTTATCACCAAAGACCATGAGGAGAAAAGGGAATATGTCATTAAAATTTAGTCACCAAGTCATCTGCAACAGAATCCAAATAGAGAACTATCTCTTTCTACTACAAAATAATGCAGAAACTTGGGGATGTCCTTGAAGCTGAGAGAGGTGAATTTAACTGGGCTCTATGAAATGTTTTTCACCTGTTTTGCAATACAGACTGTGATATGTCCTGTAGTCAAGGATAAAAACATTACTGAAAATGTTCCAATATGTATCTCAATTGTATTTTAAAATGTAACCTTCAAAGAACAAACATTTTATAGCACACTGAATTATTTCTGAATATTCTATTTCTAAATGATTGCTCTTCAGTATATTCTATCTAGTATATTCTATATATTTTTAATATAACATGTTAACATCAGGCATATAAAATTAAAGATAAAATATAGATACATTTTCAAATTTGTACCAATGTGTTCCTTAGATGAATGTTCTTACTTCCTTTTTGGAATCAGGTCAGTACCCAAATCTTAGGACAAAATCTGATATCACTCAGTCTTTATTATGTGGGTTTTTTGTTATGTTTTCAGTGGAACAGACAGAGAAAATCTGTGGCATATGGGCACCCCAGGGTCCATGTTTTTCTGTTACAAAGAACTCAGACAAGGCTGCACTCCCCCTACTTTCCCACCCCAAAATGCATCCATTATATGACAGATGACATTAGGGAAGCATCCTGGAGATGGAGACAAGAACACACCCAGCTGGCTTCATATCCCTTCAAATCATGATCTAGACAGCTCTGCACTGAAACTGACTGTAATGGCCTAGTTTGAAATCCTTCAGATAATGAATGAATTCACAAGGAGACAACACTTAACAAGTTTCTATGCAAGTAAATTTTCACTTTTTGTCTTCAGAATATTTCAGAATATGTATGTGTATGTTTTAGCTGGAGGAAGGCACTGGGACCTATCTGTAAAAAAACTGATGTAGTGGCATAAACTTGGTAGTAGAATTGTGCAGTTGACAACGTCTATAAAAAAGCTACGTAACTGAAAGGAATGTATTTATCCTGACCATTTCTGAAAGTTTGATAGTAATTTTAAGCATTTGCATTAAATTCTAAGTGTTCTTTCACCAAATGTTTATGTAGGATTTTACTCAGTGCAGGAGAAGGACACAGGGAGCCCCTCCTGGGGCAGAAGGTAGAAATAGAAACAGTCAGTACAAATTCAACTAAATTTACTCACTATTACTCAAAATAAGCTTTGTCTATTACTTTCTAACTATTTTCTAAAAACTTGGGTGTGTAAAGAAACCGTATAACTCTTTTAGCTATAGGATATTAAATGTATTTCACTAGGAATATTCAAAAGGAAAAAAATGGAAATAAAATTTCAGAATAAACTCAGTTCAGATGAATGTGAATTGATTAATGTACCTTTATATCGATGCACACAGAAACACAGCACACAACTATGTAGAAGAGAAATCAAAATTTGGAAAAAATTGCCTCTGCATTGAACTACTCTTTATCAGAAACAGGATCTTGGTCTCAGAATATTTTCTGTAAAGCTCAAAGTTTGGCATCATGCAGAAAAGTTAACCAGATGTGACTACAGGCAAAAATCCACTTTTTCTCTCAATAAATATATGATTCAGCCACATGTTGAGTAATGTCTTTAGTTTTAGGTCTGTCCTCTCAAAAATATTGCACCAGCATTAAAAAAAATTGGTAACAAGGAAGTTTGAGCATATGGAGTCACACCCACATGAAGAATACAAATAGCCCAAAACTTGAATGTGGAATGTGGCAACTGAAGAAAGATATAATTGAGCCCTACAAATTTATGAAAGGTGTCAGGATTGTGCACACAGCTATTAACTGCATCTTATGGCACAGGTAGTAGAAAGCTCAGAATACCAAGTCAGTCAGATCCCAACTGAAAACGAGAAGAAGGAGGCAGGTATTCAGAAGCTGGAGCAGACAAGTGCAATTCTGTTACATGAATGGGGACGTTTTCACAGACTCAGGAATAGAAAGGAAGATGAGTCCATGTAAAAGAAATACAGAATCAGGTGTTTCCTTTTAAAAAACATTTTGGGATTGAGAGAGAATTAGGTAGAACATAACTTCCCAAGCATTATTCTTATGTAGGAAAAGAATCAACTGCTGATGCTGACAAAATACTGGGTCAGACAATCTATCAATCTGGGCCTGTATGTTCTAACTTCTCCCTGAAAAAGGACAGTTAAGGTGGAGACAAAAAAAAAAAAAAATATTTTTTTCCTTTTTCGTGTATTTTTTTTTTATTTGTGGCATAAATAACTGTATTTTTCGGTGGCAATCATCAAGAGCAATGTCCTTATAGAGCTTGATTACTGAAAGAGAAAAAATGGGGGAAAAAAAGGAAATGCATGAAAATATTCAGAAAAGAATATATTCAGAGGTTATGAATCTTCAAAGCGCTTCAAGTGAAGAACTGGTGACTATCAGGAAGTTTGGTGCTATGTTGGCTCAACAAATACCAAATTAATACTTGACTGATGTGTCAGACCAGTAAAGGTCTCATTTTAAACCATGGAATGAAATGCTTGAGAGACTGGAATGGCACTGTGCCTGACTTGAGTGACCAGGAGTAGAAGGAACCAACTTATAAAGATTAAAAAATTTCCATCTACATGCCTATCTTGGCTGTAACAAATTTGTGCGCTTATATTGTGCTTCCTTCAGCATTGTGCTAAACTGATTAGCAAACTGCACTGATGTATAAAGATAAAGATGTATAGCAGTGTATGAGCTTTAATATGTTGAAGATTTGAAACTAACACAATCAGTTATGTTTCCTTGAAAAATGTTCATACCTATCACATCACTTTATATGCAAAATATACTATTTAATTAATTAAAATTTGTGGAATCTTTCTCTTTTTCACCTCAAACTTTTAGAGCTTCAGATGAATCTTTTCAATAGGGTTCTAATTTTCAATTTAATCTCAATATTGATTACTTCAGTTATTTATGCCTGAGTGAAATGAAAGAATCATTAACTACTTCTATTAATGAACTGAAAAAGAAAAGCAAACAATGCATTAATTACATTTTCCATTTATACTACATAAAGAGCTGATGGAAAAAATGAGAAATACAAAAACATCTAAAAAACTATGAACTTAATTGTAGACTGGAAATAATTAAAAGATCTTCAGCCTGCAAACCTGCATACAGGCACCTGGGGGGGTTAATAAACCAAATCATAGATATTCGCAAATATAAAGTACTTGGAACACAGTATAACACTGAGTGGGAATTTCTGCCCTAAATTGACGGTATTAGAAATAAAGAAGCTTTTAGCTGCTTATATTATGGAAGAAAATATTAAAACACAGACAGTTTTATTTTCTATAGTATGTAAACCAATCAAATCAGAAACAAAAGGAATGAAAACCTCTTTCCACATAGCTGTATGTGACCATTTGTGCAGAATATTATTCATCCAGTTTTGGGCACTTCATTGTTCCAGATGACATCAGGAGCTCAGGAATTCAAAGAAGGACACTTTGATTTGACATATGAACAGAGAAATTTATGGGGAAAAATTAAAACTTATAATAGGCATTCACTAGCTAAATTGGAACTAAAATATTAGGTATGCAATTCATGCGGCCAATACAGACATTAAAGGTTTTGTGAATTATATGTTGCTTAAATTCTGTTTATTCAATTTTCACATTGCATTTCCTTTTGTTCTCTTGTAGACACCAAGGCAGGAGACTCTCTCTCTTCTCAAGAATTTGCAAAGAAGCAATACTTTAAAATATTTGAAAGAAAATAAAGTGAGAATTTCTGCAATATAAATGAACATGTAATTGCTTGGAAGACAGCTTTAAAACATTCCAAAATAATTCCTTGTAAAATACAAATGCTTGGGTTTATTGGTGAAGAGGAAAAAATTTTTATATTTCTAACTTCATGGGGACTAAAAAAACAAAGAAAAGATACCATATGTAACTACCAATTAATTGCATTGTGGTAGTGGCAAGAAATAAGAAAGCGAAAGGTAGTGTACTAAAGTGACCATTAAAACAAAAATATTCAAAATATCTATCAAAATATTATCAGTATCAATAAAGTCTCATTTTGTAAGTTCTCTAAGCAGATTTTGAATTACAAACCTGTGATCCAATCCTGTAGAAGCTGTGGGAATATATTCACTCACTGCAGTCAAAAGGGTCACATCAAACAATCACTAAACTTGTGGACAGAACTTGTGGCGTTCACACAGATGTGCTCAATATTCTTCTGGAGACTTCTAATGGTCATGTTTTCCTAGTCAATGTATATTTCAGCACTTGTTTGAACATCTAAAATTTAGACTGCAATTAGTTCTTTGTGTTAAACAGACAAGAGGTCTTTGGCTCCTATGTTTTTTGCATCAAGTTTATTTCTAATTCTTTGGCCACGTGCATCTTTGTAACTGTTCTTTTTTCTGCTCATATCTGTATGCTGGCTTTTGTTTTTACCTGGTATGACAACTAAGGAGGTTTAATTTTTACAATTCCTTTTTATTTTATCTGATTTTGTATACTGACATGAGAATCAAACTATCCTTAGTTAAACAAAGTTTTCCAGACTCTATTGTATATATACTTGTGAAAATGGACAAATGTGTTCATTCAGATTCATGTTTCCTGAGTGTTCAAGATATTTTGTTTAAAGAGAGGTTTCATTCTCCTTCTCAGTGTCATGAGGACGTCGTAATATTGTTATTTATTTCCACATCATATTAGCAAAATATATTGGCATAATGTCTGCTTCAAATATATAGACACACACACACGCACATTAGAAGGGAAGAGTAACAGCTTTTCAGCAAGATCAAGAAGATAGAGAATCATGATATGAGAGAATAATGATAATGGTAAGGTCTTACTCAAATCCTAGTATCTGGAACAATATAAAAAAGATTACTGAAAAAGACAGGCCAATAAAAGGAGGGGTTTAACTATTTTGAATTTCCCTTTGCTTACAATTGCCTTTTTTAGATATAAATTTAAGACCTATTGGGTTTCAGTGGAGTATTTATCATCTATGGAAATGTACAGAGATGATAGAAGTTGCACGCATGTTGAATTTGTTCCCTTGGATTTTATCTGATTTTATCTGAACAGTAAATCTGTAAAATGGATTAGCCTTCAATTTTAAGGTAATATTGTAAAGTAAGATAAGATAGCTTGCCATGATAAGGTACTATAAAGGCTTAAGTAGCCGTTTTCAGGATAACTCTGTGGTAAGTGACCAACAGCTACATGCCAGTACCTAATTTGTTACACAGTTTTTCTTCTAACAAGTGGTTTATGGCTTCAGCAAGTATAAACAGTGGTGAATAGAATGGGAGAAGCTTTATACTTTTCAGATGTTTTAGATATCTACGGTGTTCATAATACATTTTGTTCATCTTTCATCACAGATAACTGTGAATGTTCACTTTTTCCATTAGGAATTAGTTTACTTAAGCTGAAATAAAGCAGAGAACTTTCCTGTACTGAAATACCAAGACATGATAAAGCCCCTGAAACATCACCAACTCCTCCGATATTATTAGACATACCAGCAAACTAAGAGGAATTTGGATACTATGAAAATGTCACATCATTTCATTTCGCTTTTATATTCAAAGTTATTTTTGAACTATCAGAATACTAAAAGCCAAAGACTTATTTAACTCATACAAAGCTTATCTTACTTTTTTTGGAGTACTTAAATAAGTGTGTACAATATGGTTTTAGTTTTTTTATAAAATGCCTCCTATACTTCTAGCAGCAGAAACTACACATATATTTTATGGTTTATACTTGAAATGTGTTTTCTTCTATTAAGAATTTTCAGAATCAATGTTCATTTACTAATAATATTTTGTGTCACCTTCTAGTCATGAGCCTCTGTACTAATCGTAGGTCTTAATGTTCCTAATTTTTAATGTGCGCATACAGTAAACATCATCTTGTTCTACAAAACAAATTATTTCTTTATATACATGTTTTATTAATCATTATATAAGCAAAAAATCTGTTAATGAAATTACTTCTTATGGTGCTGAACTTAATTTTCATCATCAATAGTTTCTTACAACCTTATGGTTTCTGTACAGTCCCATGAGAATGATGTTATAGTTTTAATATTATCCAAGAGCCAAAGAAGTTGTTCCTATAAAGGACTTGGATTGTTGAAATGAGTTTAGCAAGAAGTTTGGGTTCCTTGAATGTCATCTCTACATAACCTTGAACATGACAAATGAGGATTTGAAGAGCATTAATAATGTATGGGAAATGCAATCTATTTTCCGGCTCCACAGTCATAATTAGGTTCTGATGGAGCCGTCTGTACCAATTTACTGAGAACCTTTTATTTCAAAAAAACCTCCACTTTTCAGAGTGTTTATCAGTGATAGTGAGAAGGCATCAAGGCCAAGTTTAGAAGTAAAAAAGATTAGGAATTTTGTGTAAGTTACTTGCCCTTATAGCAGTCATTGTCACCAGTAGACAGGTGAGCCTCATCTGCTGCTGACTAAAGCAAGTTACCCTGCAATTTATGCAGAAAGGAACAGGTTCTACAACACATATGAGGCCCCCATGAAAATATATATGTTTTGGTCTACATGACCCAAATAATTAGAAACAGCAAACAGGTAGAAATAGGTTCTGTGTTAATATTTTGCATTTAGTTAGTAGGCCAAAATCCCCTAGTCATGAAGATGTTTTATTATGATGACTGTGCTATTCTCTAGAGTTGTGCCCTTTAATTTTATATTAAAATTACTTAAGCCAATTTTATGCACTTATGAAAATATTTTCTGGAAAGAATAACTACATATTGATTTTTTCCCTCCCTATATTCCTTATGTAATTTTTCGTGGTTAAGAGAAGTATCAATATAACAGTACTGAATCCTAAGAGGGATGGAATCTGCAAAAGTGACAGGACAAAACCTGGAAGTTTGAATGCAACCTCTGCAGTTGTGATTACGTATTATAATCTCTCATAAGAACTCTTTAATGTTTTCTTTAAAAAAATGATTCCTATAAATCATTCCATACACACATGCCATAATTTTAGGTGGAACACAAAAGCATCTAGTAATAATTTTTTTTCCTCATTTGCCGATAACAATATTTTACAGATGATAAAGCAAGCACTAAAAAATGTAGTGCATTGAGCTGCACTCTTGGCTTGTCTAGGAGAAGCTGTGACCCACTGGAATCCTTGCACTGAATAATTGTGTTTTATCTGAGCAGGAATTGGCACCAATCATAATTTTCAACAGAAATATTCCACTACAACATTAAAATATTATTTCAGTACCCCATTATGCTGGGGTCAGTGCTAACACATGATAGGATGTGAACAAAATAGGGCAATCTCTTTAAATGAGATTTAAAAAATATTATTTTAAATTTCTGTTGTCACAAAAAATTATCAATTATTAAAAGACATCTTGGTTATTTTAGTATGGGCAGGTAAATATTGGAGCAGGTTCTTAGTATCTGAGAAAAGTTACAATTATCAAATGCCAAAAATTTAAAAATGCAGACTTTAGAGGCTATGGTAGAAGGAATGTCTGTTAGCAATATATTATTTATAGGAGGTATCTAAGTAGGAAAAAATTTCTTTAAAATTCTGCATTGATTGCAGCTGGTGAGGTGCTTTCAGTGGGAGACTGAAGGGGAAGATGTTATGTGAGGGCAAATTCTCTTCAAAGGCAGAGCAAAAGGAAGTAAAAAGAGTAAGAAAGGGTAGAGGGAATAGCAAGGCCAAGGCCAGAGGAGAAGCAGCAGGTGCTCTGTGGAGGAGAAGGTAATTCCTGGCAGCCCTTGCAAGGACCCACTCAATGGAGCAGATATACATTGCAGGCTGTGGAGGGCACACATTGGAGCACAGGAAAAATGTGATGAAAAAGTGGGAGCAGAGAGAAAGGAACATCTACTGACTGCAACCTCCTCACTTTTTTCCCTCTTACCTGAATCAATAATTAAGTATTTATTTTATTTGTCAGTTTTCCTCAAACCAAGTCTCCTTTGCCCATGGCAGTAATTTGTAAACTATTCTTTTTTCCTTCATCTATTTTTATCTCAACCCATGAACTTTTTTTATTTGTTTTTCCTACTTATTGTCTTTTGTCCTGCCAAAGAGGGAAGAAGAATCAGTGAACAGCTGAGTGGCTGTATTGCTGCTCGCCAAGGATAGCCTAGTGGAAATGTAAGCAAAATATAAATTTGACTCTGGTTCTGTTCATGTCTATATTTCTGCAAAAACAGGTTTAGCCACTAGCCCCTGGAATTTGACCCCATCATTGAGTCATGGTATCAGTATTTGTATTTTCTTTATTACCCCTTCTTCTATCAATGTGCCTGGGAATTAAAATTCTGTCTGTTATTAACATTAGGATGTATCACAGCTTTGCTGCAATTTTGCCATGCACTAAATGATGTCATTTCCTCTCTAGTGATTGCTAATATTAACTTGGAGGCTTAAAAATCATTAGTCATCTACTTTTCCTTTTCTTAGTCATTTGGACCATTTGATTAAAATATTCTAACTTTAAAAAAAAGTTGACTGTTTTTCTGGCTTTAAATTGTTTGGGTTTTTTTACAAATGTCTTCTGTGTGATACAATATCTGAAATATTAGGGTGCACAATTTAACGCTTTTATTTTCAACAGTGTGAAAGATATAATTTTTCTCATTACAATAAAAACTGAGATCTCAGGCAGTTGCTAATGGTTTTAATTAAAGCTTTGAGTACTTCATGATCAAATACTAAATTAATTTTGTATGTTTTTATATCCATAGTTACTTGCTGCTTTTTAAACATCCAACTATGCTTGGATGTATACTGAGAGGCATGAGTATGTAAGTATACACGCGTGCATGCAGACTTTAGATAGTTGTGTGTACACAAAGGAAATTTGGACCTCAACAGACAAAATGTGTATTCCCTTCACAGCTGAAAATCCCCTTTGCAGAAGTTAATGAATTAAAATGGAAACATCTATACCACCCCAAAAAGTACCTCAGTCCCTCCCATGCGGGGTAAAACTTATCAGTTTTACATATCTCCCCTAGATACAAGTTCAGGTCATTTTACAGCAACCATAAACTGATGTTGTACACAAGGATCTGAAAATTTGACAATGGTTTTCAGTGTAAGGATTGAGAGATTACAAAGCATTGCTGGGTGGGGAATAATTGCTAAACACATGTGCAGTAAGTGTTTTGGCCTACCCAATGTATACAATGCTAGAAAGGATGCAGTACTGAACAAAGAATTGTCAGGTAATAACCACAATGAGTCTCTGAGGTCTCAAAGAAATACTGTTATCAGACTCTTTTAATGGAGAAGTTGAATGCTGCTCCAATCCTTCAGGAAGATTTTTTGGTTTTATGTAATTTAGTTAAAATTCACAGGAAAATAAAAATGCATCTGCAGTGCTACCTTGTAAGTCTGATTTTGCAGGAATAGTTGCACAGGTGAAGTCTTCTATTTATCTACTTTGCCACAGATGGGAGTAAAGGGCTACTTCCCAGTTACGAGCATAAAAAAGACTGAATACCTGTGGACATCTGTACTTTTCTGTGCTGGCAGATGGAAGCCAGGTGACATACCTTAGTCCCTTTTAAATGGCCAGAGGCACAAATTTAGGCAACTGAACTGGCCTAAGTGACAGTATTGACGAGAGACTTGGCTCAGCACCTTGCATATGGATAGATGCTCTGTGACCTTTGATAGGCTCTGGGTTTACTGCATGGCCTCCAGCTGCTGCTCCAGGTGGAAACATTCCCATATGATTCCTGTGTCATATTTGTTAAGTGTGGAGGGTGTCTGTGCTAACTGCCCAACTGGCAGCTCAAACAGAATTAAAAACCTATGCACAAGCCCCTCAGCTCAGGTAAAGTGTAATATTAAGACATCCATCTATATTTAGAGCTCTAGATGCATGTTGGAGGTTTAGGTTTCCTAGTCGGTGCTTCAGTGACACTGAAGGTGCAAATCAGCTGGTAAACCACAATATCCAGATGGACTTGAGATGCAGGAAAGGATTGGTCAGATGAATGAATGAATGAATGAATACATCACAAAATAAGAGAAAAATACAAAACAAGAAGTGTTAATCTGCTTAAGAAGAAGAAGAATTAATGGGAAGTGCAGGAGGGAGAATTATTGATAACAGAAGTGTTTTGTTTTCCTTTGTCCTGGCAAAGAACACTGAAGAAAAATCATCATTTTTTTCAAATAGAATAATACATTTTTAATGTGATTATTTTATAGATGACAATTTTATGACCTTTAAAAGAAGCGATTTAACAAAAATATTAGGAAACCAAGCTTTCAATATGTTCTCATAAAAATTGAGTTCAAAATGAGATCATAGATAGTTTTGTATTTCTGGATTTGTATATTATGAAATATTTGAGGGAAAAAAAAACTTATTATAAACTTTTGCAATGTAAGACCATATTAGGAATTGGAAAGGAAGTCTGTTGAAATGCCACAGACAAAAGAAGTAGTGAAAGTATAGTGACAGGTAAATCAAAAAAGTCTTTTAAGATGATAATAAACAGATAAAGAGTTAAAAGAGAAGGAGAAAAAGGAAAAGAAAAAGAAAAAGAAAAGGAAAAGAATGAAAAAGAAAGAAAAAGAAAGAAAAAGAACACTAAGAATGGAAAAAGAAAACAAAAATAAAAATGAAAATGAAAAAGAAAAAGAGGAAAAGGAAAATGAGATAACATTTTATATTTGAAAATATCAATCTTTAAACAGGCACCAGCAGTGGAAACAGGAGAAGCATGGATTTAAAGGTAGCTCATAACCCTTTTTGCTTTAGGAAACTAAAAGGAAAACTGCAGCAGAATTTGGGAATAGTTCCTAGAACTGAAATTCTGAGATGTCTCTTCCCTGCATACTGAGGAATGTGAATGGAAAGTGAGGAGCTTTGGATTGGGTTTCACTACACCCAGCAGACTGAGCAGGAAAAAAATAAATTGAAAATAACGGACAGTGTTTTTCTTCCACATTAAAAAAAAAAAAAAAAAAAAAAAAAAAAATCTGAGACCATAGTGCCTCTGAAAGCTGCACTCACAAACAAGCTTAATTCCTTCGTTTTCAGGTTTCTGTCACCTTGAATCACTACTAAGGTGAACTTAACCCTCTCCTAAGAGGTGATATCAGTTTATGTGCCCAGGAAGGTGAGGATCAGGAGCATTGATTTGGGGAAGGCTATGAAACAGACAGGGGAAGAAAGAGACAGAAAACAAAACTGCAGCAATTGAGGAAACCTTTAGAAGTCTTATTTGGTTGGTTTCTCACATCATACTGGTTTGTTATAGATGACATTTCAGTAAATTTAATTATGAAACCATTTGTCACTACCAGCTGAGGAGGGATAAAAGTCAGTGACCACAAAGGGGATCGCATTAGTCCCCTCTATTATTAAAGCTACCATTTAAATCCCATTGAAATGAATGAAAAAAATCAAGTGATTTAAAAGGAAATGAGACCATGGCATAACTACACCTAATAAATAACCTACTCTGCTGTTTTATAAACTGCTGTGGGTCTTTAAATAACCAGCGAGGAAGATAATGTGGAACATGTTTGCTATTACAAAAGCTAGTTGATCTATTCCATAATTGCTGTTATGTGTTTCACATGCAATCGTAGAATGCTATTTCTGTGTGAACCTTTCATTAATCTCCAGGTAGGCTGCCAAAAGTATGATGGATTTTTTTTTTAGAACCAAGTACTCATGGGATCCAGCCAGCTTACATCTTATACTAATCAGTAATTTTATAATTATTGACAAATCAGCTAAAGTGCAAGCTTCATTTGGAGCTATATTTGACCAGCTACTCTGTTATAATAAATCTATTTTCCTGTCAAACAGATTGAAACTGAATTTATTTATTGCTTTAAAAATGATAGCTGGCATAAGAATGCATCTGGCACCAGAAGCTTATACAGCTCAATTTAGGTGCTGCAGAGACCTTTAGTGACTTGCTTATATGTTGTATGTGTACATTTTGGTTTTTATTTTTCTTTTTAGATGGGTTTATACATCACTATCAAGTTTTGACTTGATTGACAACTTGCAATAGACCAAAGACAATTTTTTTTCTATTTATCTGCTTTCTATCTTTTGCAAAAAAAGTAAACTGAGCATCTTAGAGGTTTTCTGAATTCTATGTGAGTAGAGTGCCCTAAAATTAATAAGTAATAACAGAATTTATATCTATGTTTCTCACAGGCTCATATGAACACATATTTGTTGGGTTTTTTCCTAGTTCTGGGAAGCCAAGATTTTAACTCTAAGAATAAAAGTATATCTTTCAGGTATACTAAACTTAGCTTCCATTTCACTGCCTTGTGTTAACAACTGTTGGTGATGTTACCTGTACAGTAGTAAGTTATAAAAAGCATTTCACTAACATAAGTCTAAGACATCTGGGCCCTGTCCAACCACAGTGTTAGGAATATTAGGATTGCCTATTAAATATACAGGTGGAGTTAGGGACTGGAGTCACAAAAGCCAGCAAATGGGCCAGTTATCCAAAGGCTTAAGTGAACCAAAAAGCAGCATGAGAAAAAAGTGTGAACTTGTATTGGAAAAAAGAACATTCACAAAACCAGTTTTGAAGTATATCTAATTCTCCTACCCCCTCATCTACACTCTCAACAATCCAGAGGTTATTAATAAGACTGTCTATTGGAGTCATTTGACATGAAGGCACATTTTCTCTATTACAGAAGCTGTCTCATTTTGGATATGTTACAAGCAATCATTGTATTCCAGCTACTTGACAAATGCACTACTGGTATGATCAGGACTCAACACTGACCACTTTCCTTTGAAAAGATGTTCAGTACTTCTCTGGCGATGTAAATGATTCAGACACTTCATCCCTCTTCCACTGAGTTTTGAGCTGAGATAGTACAGACTGTGTTAGCTTTGCCATGGAGGAAACTTTCTGCACCTATGGAGCAGTTCTGCAGCTCCAGAACCAGCAGTGTCAGTGTGGGAGTGGATAATCATCTCCTCCACTATAAAAAACTGAAACACTGAAAGGTAATGGAAAAATCAGGAGTGGAATTTGTGGCAATTGAAGCCTAAGCTTATTCTCTAACTTCTGAACCATGCTTCCTTTATGGTAATGATGCTATTGTAAGAGAATATTCTCTGTTCATCTGCAGAGATAAGCTCATATCCAGTCTGAAGGATGCAAAAACCAATGAAAAGACTCTCAGGGGGTTCATTGGCTTCTAGTTCCACTTTAATGCACATTTCAATGGACATCACAATTTAAAGTTGTGTTTCAGGCAGCACAAATCATGCTATAGTATTAGAAACTGTTTCAGCTCATGATGAGGCAGTTAATAAGCCTTGAAGGATATAAGATGCACTCAGGAGAATCAAAGCAATGATACTTAGCTGAGTCATCAGAGAAGACTTCTTCCCTCATCTATTCTGGCATCTGTTAAAATGAAGATATTTCAATCTTTTCCATTAATGACTGATTAATGATCTATGGAATTTCATTACCTGCTGAAAATATGCCTACAGAGTCACAAAGCTTTTCATGACTGCTTGTTCTATATTATTATGGTGTCCCAAAAGGCTGCTCTATGTTGCATATATAAAATATCTACCTCAAAAATGTTTGTAGCATCTAACAGAATCAGCAATGTCTTTGTCATTCTGTCTCATATTAGTCACATACTATTTTATTTTTGGTTTCATATTTTTTTATATTCCTATAATTGCACAGATTTTTTTTACTTTGATCTCTGATTACTTTTTTAAGCTAATTCCTATCCATTATTCTTTCTGAGCAATCAGTGTAAACGGTAAGTAACATAGAAAATACCATAGTTATTCAAATAACTTTTACTACACACTAGATACTTTTAATTTTTCAATAAAATACTTCTACTTTTCCATGTATATTAGAAAAAAATATTTCTCCACCTAAAATGACAAATCTAATATTATATTAACTGAATAAACACAGAAGGACAGGAACATGTAAAATTCCCTTTATGTTCCTTAAAAAGTTGCTTGTTTTTTTTTAATGAACAAAATAAACAGTTGTGATATTTCTAAAAGGAAAGTCTAAACCAAAAAAAGTTGTTTTTTACCTTTATTTTTCATGAGAAAATTAAACTTAAGAGAGAGAGTAGGTAAGAATTCTGATACACTGAGCATTTCTGGTTTGGTCACCTGTTTTCCTCACAGTGAAGAAGAAGAGAATATTATTTTAGGCCTCTTTTGAAACAAAAAAATAATATCCTAAATCTACTTTTTTAACTTAAATGGTTAAATCAAGCCGGGATTTAACAGGATGAGGCCTTTTGAAGATCCAGGAGCAATTGAATTACAGTATAACAAATAAGGTATTTAATGATAGGGCAATCTCAATTAGGTTTCACATTTGTCAGCTCAAAAGTTTTGTCACTACAGTATTAATCATGAATCCACATTTACTTACTCTGTCACTGGCATTAATCCAGTATTTATCATAACATAGCCATTTATTCTTTATTTATACATATTGATGGAAGGAGAGAGATACACTTTGTAGGTAGGTAATTTCCACACTTCAGAATTTCTTTTCAGTCAGCTGGACACTGTTAAGTGCTGTGAAGAAAAGACCTTGAATCCCCAGTTTGATGAGTTTTTCAACTTAGTATAGACCAAGAGCTGTAATTGTAGATTTAAATGGATTAGTCTATTAACAAAGAAGTCTGGAGATGGCAAATCATGTAAACTAAGCTTCAAGAAATGTTTTCAGAAACGCCTCTGCAACAACAAGGCATTAAAGCATCTTTGAAAGAGTATAATCACATAAAAATGTTTTGGAACATATATAAATTGTGAATGCATTAGAACTGCATGGAGGTTATCTCAAATTATTGTGAAAATGGAATATTTGTCTGTAAATCACAGCAAAATAAATCATAGTTCACTCTAGGTGGTTTTCATTAGGCATGCACAAATCTTCATCTATTATAAGGTATATATAAAGTCAGAAGCCATATTGTCTATACTATCACTCCTTCAAAATACTGTAGGAATAAATTAGCAAATTACAAGCTAAATTGGCTCCAAATACACAAAGAATCATTATATAAGCATATTTCTTTAGTAAAATTTAAGGGTTAGAAAACTTCATCTGAATTATATCTAAAAAGAATCTGTAAGTATTGTAGTTCCTGTGATGAAATGGAGTCAAACTGATAATCAGGAAGCTGCAGCTTCGAGGAGAAAAAAAGGAGGAACTGTCTGGGTGGTCTGATGTGAGTTGATTGCAAGAGCTCCATTATCCTAAAATGGATACCAGGTATCCAAGCAGTGAAGAATGTATAAACATCAAGTGTGAGTAGAGTGCAGTAGACAGAGAATCCTTTGGGAAACAAGAAGAAACAAAAGAAAAACATTCATAATGATTGCATTGTATCACAGAAAGACAGAGACCAATTGCTTCAGCGTAGTCTGAGGAATATCTGTTACATTATCTGCAATGAAACCTTAGTCCTCTGTTCAGAAGTGACTGAAATCATGATGAGATCAGTCCTCCTAGAAACAAAATTCAGCTCAATAATTTCTGCAGTAAGCCTCTGGCTGTAACCAAGGTGTAATTTTTATTATTCTTGAATTTTTGAGTGAATAAGTGAGTCATCATATTGGTGAGCAAAAAGATTTTTAAAAAGATAAAGCCAATTGTTGGATTTAGGCTTCACATACTTTCTGGAAGAAATTATCTGAATTTAATACTTTAATGGTTCATATGTCATTCCTCATAAATAAGCAGGAGATGGAGGGAAGTGGAAAGGAAGGATCCTTCAGAACTGCATCTGTTTTCTGCTTTAAGAACAACCCTTATTTTCTTTGATGCTCATTCTCACTCCACTGCTTCTGCTAAGTGCCAGATCAGATGCTCCTATGACATCACTAAACTGAATGAATCAAAGGAGAGGAGGGAAAAAAAAAAAAAAAAAAAAAAAAAAAAAAAACAACAACAAACTTTTCAAAAGAAAAAAAGATTTTTCAGAACACCCCAAAAGTGAATGTTTATGCCAATTATGAAAAACAGTAAGTCTTATGAAAAAAAAATATGTTTACTCATCTAGATTTAAGAGATTCAGAATGTGTTTCTTGCCTTGGTAAACTTGGTAACCTCCAGTGGTCTGCACTGAAAACAGAGATCTTGAAGCTCAGCCATATCTCTTGTTGGCTACCTGCATTTGTCTGGTGAGTTAAAGGGCTCTCTAGAAATCAATTGTTTCATTAGAAAGCTTTTATATGATAACAAGGATGAAAACAAGAAAATGCAACCCTATCTATTCCATAGATTAATTATTTCTTTTGAATATGACTGGGTCTAGGGAAATAAAACATTTGGGAAGAATAATTTCTCACCAACCAAAAAGGACACAATTCTGAGAAAGAAAGCAAGAATTTTTATCAAGATGCCCTTGCAACAGAATCTTTCAATTTTGCTTATTGTGCTTTTGCTCTTTTGAAAATATCCTGGTCATCCTGGCCTTTCACTTTGTACAAAACCTGCAAATTGTTCTCTTGCCAAAAATAGATCTCTCCCTTTCCCCAAAACACATGAAAATATTTCATGTCATTTTAAGCCAAAAGAATCCAATGTAGTTGAAAGAAAATGCTTCAGTCATTTGAGAATTCTATGGGGATATTTTGATATACTAAATTCAGGTGAACAGGAAATTCAAGCAGCTTCATGTTTCTTCCTCCATTAAAAAAAGTAAGCCAATGAACTAAAAAAAATAAATTCAGAAGTTTTAAAATGGTATGGATCTTAATGTTTCATAAATCAAAATGAATAAATTACATGAGGCTAAGATTCTAAATGTGAAATTGATTTCTATTTGTTGAACTGTTAGGACTTTTTAAACTACACCAGTTATTCCCTTTTGCTCTCTGTACAGCATGGAGTTTTGACCAATTTATTTGCTTCGATTTGCTCTATATCATAGTTCTACGGTACTTATGGATATATGGAGGTTAAATTGTGGAACTGATCTGTTCACTGACCAGCAGAACTGAATTTTATTCTTTCTGCATCTGAAAAGCCTTTTTATTAATATATTTGCAACTTCACTTTTAGATCACTATGTGTGAAAACATATTTTTATGTGGTAGGGTTTACATACAAGATTCCAATCATCCATTGTGGAGGAAAGGAATAAATTCATAGCAGTTTAGGACCTGAACTACAATGATGAGGATTTTTCTTTTCCTCTCTCTTCAATATAACATTTCTATCTTGGCAAAGGAATATTACATGAATGAGTTTCAAGTCTTCCTTGCAGTATGATGATGCCATCTAGTCAGGTTAGAGCACTACAGCTTGAAGGCATGAAAACCAGGCTCCACTTTATTGCCTAATGACAGCTGCTGTAAAACTTTGTCATGTCTTTTTTCTGCTTAAAGTGTAACAGAGTCTATTGCAGCCAGCCAACTCCCTAATACTTACTCTTTTAACTTAACCTCATTTTTTGCGTTAGATTAGGTATTTTGCTTCCCTTCTTGCTAAAAGTCCTGACTGACATTTCCTGTGTGATTCCAGTATCTTTTTTTTTTTTTCCCTTTACAGTATTTCTAATTCTCTTCCTTTATCCCCATTTAATCTGTCAGAGGTTTTGTTCTCTGGCTTGGTTGAATAAAAATGAAAAAAAAAGAAAAAAAAACCCTTGTCTTCTTCTATTAGATATTAGAGCTTTCCCAAATACATTTTACTCCTCTCATATGGATCCTTACTTAGCACTTTTCTGATTTAGCCAAAATTAAATCCCACCATTTCTTTGTGTTTTATAGTAGATCTGATTAAATACTGTAATGGAAAATTATAATCATCTTGCTGGGTGAAGTTGAAACAGTTATTCTGTGATTTTTATTCTGTCTATTCTAGCATTAAAACTGGAAAAATTCAAACTATATGAAAAAAATTAACATTTTTGTTATATTCCATTTGTACATGCTAGAAATTTTTTGGTGATTTTGTTTTCTATTATCCTAGACTAAAAGAATCACAGACATTAGTGGTCAAAGTCACAGAGCAAGATATCTGATCTATTTTTATTCCAGCACTGCTTTTTTTGACAATACTTTATCAGAATAAATTGTCTAGTCTACATTTCCATGTCCCTTTTCCAGTTTTTCTAAAGACTTTCAGAAATATTTCTGCTGATATTCATCCAGCATTATTCAGTTTCACAGAATACACAGTTTCATCCAAGTACTTCTTGCTAATTTGCCCCTAGATTATGTTAAAAAATTTTTTTTTGTTCCTCAAGAAAATTCTCGACCGCTGGAATGTGTAGGCAACTTGCATTGATGCCAACAGGATACATGTGGTAGAAAATGAATCTGGCTCTTAGAATTTGAAGTAATGGTAATTATTTTGTCCTCTTTATAATTCTTGAATTAATAGATGTGATATGGGAAATTTCCAATTATATCAGATATGTATTTTGGTGTCCATAATGCAATAATTATAATACTTGTAGCAATTGTCCCCAAAAGAATATTTGTAATTTTGAGAAAATACCCAAGACTTAATGTATAAGGCATGGAGGGAAGAAAGCACTACAGAAAGACATGCAAAAGAATCTGCGTTGTCTTAGAGTTAATAAATTATTCATCATTGAATCTATGGCTTCTCAGCTCCTGGCAACTGCTTCTAGCCACTTGACATATAGCATCCCAAATATATTCTTTGAGAAAACAAGAGTTATTTTTCCATTTTAAAATATAACCCCTTTTAAAAAGTGCCAACAATTAAAAACAAAACATAAAGAAACGAATAAAAAACAAACAAACAAACAAACAAACAAACAAATGCCCCCCCAAAAACCAGAAAACCCAAACCAAACCACTAAAAAAAACCCCAAACCAAAGAAAAACTCTGATCACCTGATAAAAATGCTTATTCTGAGGAGCTGAAAATACGAGTAGTTCTCACATTCAAGAAGAAAGTTCTAAGCACTGTTCAAAAGTTTTCCTCCTTTGGAAGCACTCCTGGGTGTGTACAGTGTTGAATTTTTTGGACCAATAGGAAAGCAATACCAAAGAAGAGTTTCTAGTGAACTATAGAAATTATTTCTGATGTGTTTTCTACATAGAAACAATATGTTTTTTATGAAAAATTATGCTTTCAAATAATCCCTTGACTCTAATAACTAAAACAAAGGGAAGAACAACCACTGATAATTGTAATTTTAAAAAATAAGGTTGGTAGTACTCACATGAAGTAGTTTTCATCCAAGGACTTAAAAGGATTTGACAAAATTAAATTAGTCCTCTCAATACTGATGAGGATCAGATAGTCTGTTCTTACAGAATGGAAAAGAGAGATTTGGGAAGGCTAAAAATATTTCAGCAAAGTTCACAAAACAGACTTAGATTTAAAGCTGAAATAGGAATACATTAGCTCTCATTCTATTTCTCTGCCTACTATGTGCCCTCTCACATTTCTATTATTTATATTCAACATTAACTCAAAAAACCTCTATACTGTTCTAAACTTTAATGAATGCCTCTGTCCTTTGTATGCATTCTCTCACTGTTCTCTTTTTGTGTTGGATATGCAGCATAGTTTACTACTTCCCTGTAAGTAAGATTTGCAATTGTATAACTCACCCTCACTTTTCTATCGTAAGTAGTTTTACAATTCTGAGAGCCATGTGTCTAATTTTAATTTCTTTCTTTCTAAATAGCTCAATTATAGACAGTTGTGTGTGATTGTCCTAGGGTGACTTTAAGATGCTTGTATCCCCAATGATCTCTTCTGTTTGTGTTGGATATTGTGTTCTGCATTTTTAAGTCTGGTTGCAAGAGCAAAGGCGGGGAAAAGAAGCACAGAGTTTGTTTTCAGAAACTACACTTCCTCCCCTGCACTCCTCATGGACTGTGCTGTCTGCAGCAAGGAGAGAGCAGGAGCGAGCTCTCCTTCACTTTTAGTCAGTTTTTTTAACTAACAGGCAAAAAAAGTTTCCTGAACTGTGGATTTTCTTTTTCTTTGAATTCTTCAAACCTACTCTAGACCAAAAACCCAAAGAACCACCAGAAGCTCACGCCTATAACCATCTGGAGCCTAAGGTGCACCATTTTCGAGGACAGAAAGGACTGATAAAAGACTTAGTGACCCGAGCTACACACCATGAAAAGGATTCTCTCTGAACTTACAACCTTTTCAAAACAATGAGAAGTTCCATTGTTGAATATTATTTATTTTCTCATGTTTGTGGATACTCTGCTGGTTAAATAATCAGTTTTCTCCTCTTCTCTCAAAGGAGAATTTCTCCTGAACCAGTAAATTTGCTATCTAGAGAAACCACTTCAAAAATTTCCTCCCAAAATTTGTCCTAAATCAGGACAAATACTGTTTGGTGCCCAACGTGGGTGTTTTGGTTTGTTTTTTTTGTTTTGTTTTAATATCTCTTTCAGCTTCAAGGTCTGACTCTGCTCCTGGGAAATCCATGTCAGCTCTCTGCACTGCAACTGGAGGTTCAATGTAATGCATTTGTTGGGTAAATGTATCTATATATTTATGATACACACAGAACTACTGAGTACAACAGTACTCTTGTACAAGTACATTAGTAACAATGTGGTAAGAAATGTGTCCCCTCTGCTCTTTGCTTCTTAGTGAGTGATGAAAAGCCTTGGGAAAAGACTTTTTTTTCATCTCCTTTTCTTTTATATTTAATAAATATATGGAAAGAATCCATTTGGATCAGGCATTTTGTCAACATTTCAGTTATTCTTCTTTTCTAGGCATACCATGATCATAAAACCATTGAACAAAACTCTGTTCCTCACTCAGGTTGTTTCCTAGATTTGATCTTCATGTGAAGGAATCAATTCATGGTCATGGTAATGTCAAATGAGAGTACCACTTGTTTTTGGTTTTTTATAGGTCCATAACTTCACTTTTTCCTATAGTCAAGAAAGCATTTCATTGTTTTTAGCTTATTTTAATTTAGAAGGTTTTAAAAGGATATGTCCACAAACAACCCCAAATTTATGTCCTGTAATCATTGTGTTCTGTGTTTCATATTTTCTCTAGGGATGAAAACTTGTCACAAATTTTGGATTTTACCAAAAGATTCACTACTAAATCACAGTGCAATTTTACAAGGTAGATCAACTAAGAGGTCCAAATTAGTATCATGAAACATACACCATAACATCCATGTGTTACTGTCACCAAGATAAAAACACCCATGGAAAAAACATAGTTCTGGTGTAGTTGGGTAAATTTACAGCTTATTCTACTCAGGTTTAGTTTTCGAGTGTCTCTGTTAAAGGAAAGTTTAATAATATATTGTTTTAAAGAATAAAATTTCTGTTAATAAATACTGAAGGCTGTGTAGGGTAGATCTCACGCTTAGTTACATTTTTCAGGAGAAGTGATCATGCAGGTAGCTCTTTAGTTTGGGGTGAGATATATCACAGCAAGCTTAAGACATCTAAAATTAGAGATCTGGCTGAATTCTGTCATGGATACTTGCAGGTGACATTTCATCATGAAGGAAGTTAATTGAAGGTATCATGACTTGTGAGAGTATTTCTCTGTCTCAGGTAATGAAAACTACCTAGATCTTTATTTCAAACAGAATGTCTTATATTCATTCACTCATTTCTTCAATATATATCTCTTATCTTGATTCTACTTGATGAAATGTACTGTTTCCTTATACAGGAATTAAACTACAGAAAATTCCATTTCAGAGAAGCACATTTTTCAACTTTCCTTACACTTGCTTAATAGAAATATTGGGGTATAACCAGACAATTTTTGGAGGGATTAAGGATAATCTTGCTATTTTATGTCAAATCTCTTGATAATTTCTCAGGTGTTTAAGAAAGATAGAGATAAGTATCTCAAGCACAAAAATGTAGTCCAATCGAAAGGCGTTTCAAAGATATAACATAGGCATTATTCATACTGAGATTATTCTTTGCATGAGTATTAGAGTAATGATAGTGTTCACGGTACCTGTATGTGTTTTCTTGTTGTTTTTAATTTTTTTTTTCAGTGATATGTACTAAATAATCAGAAAAGCCTTTAAAAGCCAGGGGGGTTTTTTGTTTTTCTTTTTTTTTTTTTTTGGTTACTTTTTTGTTTGTTTGGGGTCTTTTAATTGTTTTGTTTTGGTGGGAGTTTTTTGTTGGGTTTTGTTTTATTATTATTGTTGGGCTTTTTTGTTTGGTTGGGTTTTTTTTCTTTTTTTTTGTATTTGCAAGATTATGGAATAGGTAATATTTTCAATTTCAGATGCTTAATGAGGAAATAAATGCACAAGTCTGCCTGATGTGAAATTCCTCCCATGCCTTGTGCAACACTTAAAGCACATATCAAAATTTTAATTCTCTCTTCTTTTTCTGCGGGAAGGAACACAGTTTTGGGTAATCCTAAATGATGACAAACTTCCAAAAGGGAAAGACCAACAATCATTTTCAGTAACACATCAGGCTTCTGTCCAACAAAACTATTTGATTCAGAGCATGGAAAGGAAGTACTTTAATGTCCTACTCACTGTCCCCTTAAAAAACAGGTTATAAATTACCTCAGGAATTACCTCTGGCCAAATTTTGTTTCACCTTTCTCTTTTTAGTTGCCTTCTTGCTGTCAAAGTAATTGGGTATGAGGACCTGTTCAACAACCATACAAAACACTTGTGCTTAAGCAAAAAGTTATCAAGCTGGAAATATGGAGCTATGTAGAAGAGCTCCATAAAGACGGGACTAAATAGTCTGACAAGAGCAACAAGGAGAGCTTGAGAGAGTCTCTTGATGTACCTTAAGCAGATCCTGAGACCTGAGTAACCAGGACAGCCAGGAACTGATCTTTCATAGATTCTTGTTTGCAGTATAGAGTACTTTTCTTCTTTTTGAAAAAAACGTGGATGAATTTCCAATTTTTCCCCCTTTCTTAGCTATTGGAATACTGTCATGCTCATTATAAGGAGTCAAAGTAGCACACAGATCATTCAAAACCAAAAAATTTCTTTAGACAGTAATTTCTATACACGTGTTTTACTGCATTCAGTGGAGAAGACTAAATCCTTCTAAACCTGTGGCTGTGTTAGCCTAAAAAAAGACATGATGATAACATGAGACTCTACTTAGAGAAGCTGTGTGCAAAATGCATGAATTTGCAGAAATTTGCTAGAATTCTCAGTCCAGAAGTACCTTGTTGCCACTCAGTTGAATTAAATTACTATTTCTTTGCTGTTTTCATGTCTAGTCAGAAAACTGTATTCTGTAGTACGTGATTCCCATGTTAATAATTTAACCTAAATTTTCTTTTTTTTTTTTTTTTTTCTATTTTCCTGGGATTTTAGCTAGCATGAGCAATTAAAATTAGATTCTTAATCTGCATTTAAGCAACATCATGCAGCTTTTGAGAGATGCATATTGTTGTGGTATGCTCTTTTACGTAAAATCCCTGGATAAAAGAAAAGAAAGAAAAAAAAGAGATAAATTCCTTTAGCTATTTACTAATATTCTCTCCACCAAAAAAAATAGACCCTACCAAAAAACCCAACAACAAATGAAACGCAAAAAACCCCTCTTCTAAACAACAACAACAACAAAAAAAAAACCCAAAATCAAAAAACACCCCAAAACCATTTACTCATGGTGTTTTGGGGCAGAATTTAACAGAAAAGCAATGCAATCATTGCCTCACCTTGTTTGCTCTGTGTTTTAGTCTCAAGTATTTGTAGAGTAGATACTGGTGCTATTTTAGTTACAGTAAGTAAGAAGGTTAAAACACTAGTTGTAACTCTTCTGATGTGTCAGACTATCCAATAAATGCTGTGTGTGTGCTGTAGGGTCCGTTAAGACAGCTAACATAGCCATGTAACTACTGCAGCTACTGCACTGCCTCTCCCTTGCAGAAGAGGTATTCCAATGCTTAGTCAGAATAATTTAGCACCTCCTCTGAGAAACCAGAACTGTTCAAAGAAATGTTATCAGGAGTGAGGATCTCATCTGATGTTTTTCACCTCTTCATAGATTTTTTTTTTCTTCAAGCTAGCTCATATTCTGCCTGATGTGCTGAAGTTCCTTGCCGCAAATTCAATTTGCCTTCAAATATTTGGCACTGCTTCAAGGAAAATGATCAAATGATCCAGTTCACCTTGATCCCTTAATTTTGAAATTGCTTGGCTTGCTCTTTCTCCCACAGTGTTAGGTCAAGATTTTCTTCCCAGGGTGAGTTTCAGTTCATATTCTCTATTTTCACTAGCTGAGTTGCCGATTTGTAGAATGTCTGTCAATTCAGTTTTTTTTTCATGCGTCAGACTGCTTGCCCTTGAATGTTTGCCAGTATAAGAGAAAGGGAAAACATCCAACCATCTAAAGGAAGAAGAAAATTCCAAGTGTGCAATAAGAAGATGAGTTCAAAAGTATACTTTTTTTTTTCCCCTCAGTTTTGGAGCTTAAACTTATGCCATACAGAAATTTGAACCTACAGCTGTGAGAAACGGCACCTTCAGGAGAAGCCCTTCTGTCACTGACATCTTACCTAACAGGACTCTAAGGAAAGCACAGTGGCCTGATGATTTTCTTTTCCTTTGTGTCACTACGTGAAAGAGCATATGGATCTTGGAGTGCTAATTATGGTTCTAGAACTGCATAAAGAAATTGTGCCCTCAGCACTGGACTCCACTGTGTGGATTAACTCAACCAACCATTGCACTGAAGGGAAAGCACTGCACTTTGGGTGTCCTCAGTTTGTACTAAAGAGCCAAGACCTGTCACTAGACAAGTCATATCTAATGCAGATCAAGCATAAAAGAAGATTAAAACCACTATTGCCAAAGGATATATGCTTACATTAGTACAGCCAAGGATCTGCATGGCTACAGTTGTTTCTCCACAACAAATGATTTTTCTTGTTTATCTGTTTCTCACAGCCATTATGAAGTGATGTATTGTTTTTTCATGGCAAAGGCAAATCTCACTTGCCAGATTTTTAATTCTAATAATCCTTGATTGGTGATATTGTAAATCTTATTATCATACTATAAATCATCATCCCACTAAGGCAATATTTTGGTGTAAAATATTTTCTTTTCATTACAGGTGGTCTTTCTCTTTAGTGTGTCTGGCTCTGAATTCCTTTGTAGAGGACATACGTTTTCTCTGCTGACTATAAAAAAATGTATTATCAAAAAGGAGTCTAATGAAAGTAACACAGAATTTCACCAGAGGAAGTTTAGACTATACAAATATTGTACAATAACCCTTCTTATCTCCTAGCAATAATAATTCTCTTTTTCATATGAAGAAAATTTTAACAAACCATTTTCTTTTCATAGAAAGGGAAAGAAGGTCAAATACACTTGCAGGAGTCCTTACCATTACGGGAAAAGGAGAAATACAGTGTCTACCAGAACGTATGGACAGCAGCCCACCTGTTAGAGGGTAAAAATGAGCTAAGACACAAACTTCTTATTCATTGCAGCATGAAATTGGTCCTGGTTAATTCCTCTTTGCAGCTCAGCCATCCTCACTCCAACTATTTGCTGACTCTGGCTACAGCAAGCTCCTACTGTAGGTTTCCCTTGCAGCCTCTCACTGCTGGTTATTTCCTGCTAAACCATGACTGCATGTATTGGTTTGCAGACACTGACTGCAGGCTTTTACCCAGCTAGACTATAACTGCAGGTTCCAACAACAGGCTCTGACTGCAGACTCAGACTAACCTCACAGCAGATACTTGCTCCCCAGAATCCTTCTTCTTCATGATTTCCCCCTCATCAGTTAACTCGCTTCCAGTTATCACACTTATCTTTATTGGCTATAGCTATGACTCATCAGGGGCGAGACTGTATTGGGTAATTAACAAAGGTGTTACTTATCAGGTCACCTGTAGTCCCTTCTACACTGGAATGGGACAAAAGGAATTTTTCATCACCCTTGTCTAGATTCCTCAGCAAGGATGAAATATTCAATCTGAATCATTCATTTTCATTCAATATATTAAATAACTTGAAACAATTAACTTTATTTTCTGATAAAATTGAATCTTGTCCTAAATGTATTTAGTGCAAGATTCTACATTATTTGTTGGATGACATATAAGAATACGAGTTTCTTTTTACAAATAAGCTGGTGTGGGTTGATAGATTTTGTTTCATTTTTGTTTGTGTTGTGTTTTGGATTCACTTCCTAAGCTTTACAAAAAATGCCCACAACCACACATAGCCTACAAGGGGAATCATTTAATCTAGTCTAAACACAATGTCATTCATAGAAAAAATTACTTCATATTTGAAAATAGCCTTCCTTCCTTCCTTCCTTCCTTCCTTCCTTCCTTCCTTCCTTCCTTCCTTCCTTCCTTCCTTCCTTCCTTCCTTCCTTCCTTCCTTCCTTCCTTCCTTCCTTCCTTCCTTCCTTCCTTCCTTCCTTCCTTCCTTCCTTCCTTCCTTCCTTCCTTCCTTCCTTCCTTCCTTCCTTCCTTCCTTTTTTCCATAGGGGCACTGCATTTTCAAAAAATTTTGTTTTGAAAGATGGGATAAAACAACATGCTAAAGTAGACTTAAAACTCATCCCATGCAATTTTTCTCATAATCCTTTAAAAATAACACTATATTGCATTTTATTTTCACTTATTTGTAACTGAGGATATTTTTGCAGATGAGCTGTGCTGCAAGATGAGATATTTCCAAAAGCACTTCGCTGACAGATAATTGACCATTTGACCACTGGTCCACACAGCTGTAGAGCTGTGAGTGTAACTTTCAACTTCCTTTTTTTACATATGTATTCTTCAGCTTGCAATTTCATAGTACTGTGGAATGTCTTTTCCTCACAGAATTGTCAAGAAAAAGCAGAGTAATAGAGGTCATCTGTGAATGTAATGAAAACTCTCATAGGAATCTCTCTGCTCATACAATGTCAGTGGTGGTGTGAGCTTTGCTGTGATTTTATTCCAAGCTTGCAGAGCTCTGATTCCTAGTGTATGATTCCTTTTTATGTTCTCTAGTTCAAGTAATGTAATTTGTTTTCACTAAGACACTCTTACTTTACTCTCTCAGTACATCTAAAATTAACTATCACATTTTAATTCTAAATTAGACTGCAAAAACTTAAAATGCTATTATACAGGTGTCTGGATATTATTTATTAAAATAGTCTTCTTTTCATAAAAGTCTTTTTTACAATAAAAAAATATTGTTTCCATTGAGATTTCCTATCTAATTTTGTAATTAATATTTTATTATAATAAGAAATCAGCAGTAAACTACAACAGCATATAAATATTAATTGCATTTTGCTTTATTTTTTATGAGTTTATGATCTCATTATAGTTCATGATACAGCAGTTCCAAGTAAATCATTATTATATCTTTCATATTATGATGTCACAAGGATGTGTAATAAGACTTATCAGGGTTTGATATAATCTGATTTTGACATAGATTATTGTATTTATTTTTCTTGTACCACTTTTAAAATATATTTAAGAGTATGAGGTATTCCTGATTTTAAAACATTTGTAGATCAAAATATCCAATATTATCTAAAAATATCCAAATATATGTGCTGATTAAACTTTGCTACAAACTGTCAAGAAGTTTCTCGGAAATATATCCACATTTCCTGGCTGTATATTCAGATCTTCAGAAAAAAAACGTGAATCTGGAGTTACACTTACCTTAAGCACAACTGTGATAAAGCATTAACCCACTAAAATATTACAGCTTGACAGCTTGCACTATCAGTTTAATTACAGAAAAAAAAAATAGTTCTGGATGTAAATCAGTTCCCCAACTGGAAATTTATTTCATCTACAGAATCAAACTTAATTTTTGTTGCAACTAGTAAATCAATTATCAAGAATGATAGGTTGCATGTGGGGGAAGGAAGGAGGAACGTCTTTTACACTTGTGGACACAATTTAAATATTACTTTTTTACTTGAGCAACTAACAGCAGAAACTGCTGAATCAGATCCCATGTCTGTAGTGTTTGTAAAAATCCACTCAAATTTGTCAAAAATTTTTGTGCTCCACAACAAAAATTAATGAGAAATGGAGCTCTTGTAGTTCTTTGTAATCCATGGAATATTTTCAGAAGTAAACCACAGGGTTTTCCTTCATATAGAAGTGACTCTACAAAGACAGAAGAGGGCAGATGGATGTGGCACGAATGAGAAAGAATAGTGGTCCTCAGAAACCAGAATGACCATGTTAATGTACCCAGTAAAGCCCTGAGTGCATTCAGCATGTACTATTTGCTTCAGAGGCCTGCCCAATCTGAATCATTGAGTAGTTGATGTGAACCCTCATACTTATTCAAGTCTCATATTCCTCAAACATAATGGTTCCACTGGTTCTATTAATGAGACTAGAATTACACAGACTCTTCTAGAACTTCACTCTGGTTCTCCAGGCAAATATTTCGGGCATTTTTGCTTATGTTTTCCTTCTTCCTGTATCTGTGTACATTGCCATTAAAGATAATCGAAGTTCTGTTTGCACAAAATCTATATCATGAAGGCTGTAAAAGTTTCCACCTGAGTAACCTACACAAAAGGTTATGTTGCCATTACAATAACTGTATCCAGATACAAAGCCTTTTCCCAATGAATAGGGTGTAAATAAAGGAGTATATTGCCGCCGAATGACCATTTCACAGTCATTCAAGTAAACTCAGTGCTTTTCTTCAATATTTGCCAGCTTAGTGCTCTACAGATTATGAGTTACCAAAAAATTAAATTTAATAATGAATTTCATAGGTCTATATTGATTATAAGAAGGATAGAATAAAAAATTGTTTGTCTGTGAATGTTCTAAAGACCCCTGATACTAATAACTCTTTTGTACTTTGATCTTTTTCAGTACTTCCCTCACAAGTTTTCATCTGCTAACCCACAGTGTCCTTACTCCTCAAGGTGTCCTTTAGAAAGTATAATTTTCTGTCTTTTCCGTGAGCAATAACAACAACTGTTATTGGCCTTTATTAATACATGCTGAGCTTTATGGCAGGAAGTCAGATATTCACTGTAACTTTCTCTGTTGGTCCAATTGAGCAAAGTTTTACTGCTGAAGCTAACACAGAAATGCAGTTATAAGTTTACTACAGTTTTCTCGTCTTTCCAACTTAAAAAATATTTGTTTCTCAAAATATCTAGCTGAAAAAAAATTAATTTCCTATGTCTAGGTATCAAAAACAAAAGCACAGAAACCAAACCAAACCAAACCAGAACAAAAAGAAGTAAAAAATTTTACAAATGCCACACATAGTAAATGAAAAGGCCTTTTTCAGACATAAACCACTCCTGTAGCAATTTAATTTACCAGTATAAAACCCCCATCCAAAATGAAATAGCAAGATACAGACATTTTAGAACATAATAATGGAAAAATAATTCTCTTTTCAGAAGTTTTCCTTAGAAGCTTGCTGCGTACAAAGAACACAAAACACAAATTAAATGTAGGTACAGTGAAACATGACTTCATACCAGAATTCATGAAGAAAATTTACACAATTTTTTTATAATTACCAGTCTTCCAGCTACATTTTCTTATGGCACCATTCCAGGCAGTTTTCAGTGTAGTGCTCTGTTTAATTCCATTATGTAGGAGTTTATTTGCTTGACAGACATAACAGTCAATTAATGCTAACACATGCTAAGTCCTGTAACATCTTCTACTTTGACACCCAACCAAAACTACCTTTGATAGTGTCAACGTTCTACATTCTAAATTTAGACAAAATAATTATCTGAAGAATGATTGGGTTTTATGCATATCAGCAGCCTTTCATACAGCAGAATCTGCTCTGGTCCATTGTGTTTGTAATCCATGGATTACACTCTAAGTATTCATTGACACGAGCAAGAGTAACAGCTCCATTATGGCCTATTCTCCCAAATAACCATGAATTTCAAAACATTCACTGCTATATTTCTGTGAGCTTCTTTTTTCTGTCCCGCCTTATAAATAAGTAAAAATGTTGTTAAAGAAAACAAGAAAAAAAAAAAAAAAAAAGCCAGGTGTGAATATCTGTGTTAATTATATTATTGAAGGTTCCAGTGCTGAAGTATCTTTTACTTCAGCCTAGCGTGAGGCCAATAAAATTTTTATGAAAAGAAAATAAATGGAAACTTGAGAGGGTTAAATGTTCTTTTTAACAGAAATTTTCTTTTAAAAGAAAATGTTCTTTTTGTGGTTGTAAAACTAGCAACAACAACTGAAACCAGCAAAGTGATCAAAGCTTTAATGAGGATTCAGTCTTATAGGGAGTGTTCATGGTGTACACAGATAGTGGGCTAATTGATGTAAAACTAGGAATATCTGACTATACCTACTAATTTGTAACACATTTTTCCCTGGGCCAAAACAGTTACATATTGAAACACCCCACACTTTATCCTAATGCTTAACACTCTCAAAGACTGTTGCTAACCATTCTACACTTAAAGTCATTATTGGAATATGGTTATTATCAATATTTTCTCTTGGCACAAGATGATTTTGAAGCTTCTGATAACAGTGAACAGTCTCAGTGAACAGCTTGAACAATAGTTTCTCCAGGGGCACTGTGTTCTGCAACAGTGATTGATGGCAAACCCCAAATTTGTGAACTTCTGGTCTAATTTATTGATGCAAAACGAGTGTAGAACCCTAAAAGATCATAAAGTTTGATGCCATTTTCTGGTCCAGTTGTTACCACATCAACCCCAGGAATGACCCAAGGGAAAGGAAAAATAATTTTTCTCATTTATTCTATTGAGTCAGCAAGCAGTACAGAATATTTATTTCTATAGTATTTCTAGTCAGTACAAGAAAGATAATATACAAAACAAGTATTACTACAACATTTATTGACAATTTATTTGTCTAAGAGATAGTTTGTCTCTGCTTTCTGCTTCAGTCAAGACTCTATCCAAATATTCCTTCCATTTCAGATCTTTAGAAGCATTTTTTTCCTGCTTCCATAAGCATGTAAGGAATCTAGAAACCAAAAAATAACTGATAAATTTTGTTGTAGTATTCAATTCAGGATCAATGGTAGCCTTTTAGTCATGTAATTTCCAGAAGAAATCATTGTCACTTTTTTTGTTTGTTTGGGGATTTTTTTTTTTTTTTTTTTTTAAGAGAGGTTCTTGTGGGTTTTTTTGGTGGGGTTTTTTGTTTGTTTTTGTTTTTTGGTTTTGTTTTGGGGTTTTTGGGTTTCTTTTTTGTTTGTTTGTTTCTTTTTGTTTTTGTTTTTGTGGGGTTTTTTTGTGTGTGTTTTTGTTTTTGTTGTTTGGTTTAGTTTGGTTTTGAGTTTGGTTTTTTTGTTTGTTTGTTTGTTTGTTTGGGGGTTTTGGGGCTTTTTTTGCAGTTTTTTGGAGTTTTTTGAGTTTTTTTATGTGAAGAAAGTTTACTTGATAAAGGGATTGCACAAATATATTCAAGCATCACTTCCAGAAAATTTCATCCATGGTTCTGGGAGTTGTACTATTTTCAACTAAAATATCTCTGTTTTGCCCTATCATCAAAGTCACATAGTACTATTGCTGCATGCTCATTAGAAGATTGCCATATTCAGACTGTCAAAATGATTACCTAAATTTGCCTGCATAGATTAATTTGCATGAGCATCGCTAATGCTTTTTTCCTGCAGATTTATTTTTTCTGTTGGGAATTTCATTCAAATATACATAGTTTTATAAATAAAATTAGCACCATTTAATATATTTTAAGACAAATATGTAATTTTTAATAAAAATAAATTGTGTCTTTATTTACTTCTTTGATGGCCTGTTCCAATAATCAAAGAGAAAATGTAGATTTAATATATTCCATATCTGACTGCTTTCTTTTCATTTATTTTGAATGGATCTGAAATATATACTTTAAGTTGGATTTACTTTCTTCTAAAACATAAAAAAAAAGCTTTAGAGATCATAACTATGTCTCTAATCAAGTATAATTTTGTAATCTAGATATTGGAGGTTGATTGCAGTCACAATGCAACTGAGTTTGAGGTCAAAGGCAAAATAATGAAGTATTAACCTGGAGGATATTTTTTCTATAGGTACACATATAAATTATTTTGTTGTCATCCTTTCCCAAGTGAGCTTGTGAATCTGTTAAACTTTTTTCCTACTGGAAAAAATAGATGGACTCTGAAATTGTTATGGTTTCTCACTAAAATTCATAGATCAAGAATTTCAATGCATTCATGTTATATGTAGTAATACAGAATTGAAAAGCCTTGACTTTAATATGTTGTTTTGCATCCTAAAACCTTTTGGATCTAGTAGGTTTTCCATCTATGAATAAGCATGTGTTTAATTTTGTTTATTTAATCTTTCAATCCTCTGACAATACATGTGTTAAGTGACGATACATGTAATACATTCCAAAACTTTTATGTCTTCTTTGCTTTAAGGGAAAAGCAACCTCGCAAGTTGATTGGAAAATAGATGTAGGATGAAAACATAATCACTCTACAACCAAGAGACTTGGGCAGGATGTATTTCTGTGAACTACTTCTAAATTCCAAATGTTTGTCCAGACCACTCATAAACTAATATTTCCCTCTAACTTTTATGTCGTGCCATTGCTACAGTGTAGGGATGCCTTTACTAGAGGAGCATTTTTTTGCTTGAAAATCTTGTGATCATCATCTTTCCATCTCAGAGATCATTTAAAAAAATTCCCTTGCAATAAATATATCAATAAATGTCGCAAGTGATCCATATGGATAAACTACTTCTCCTTTTTGAAATCTCCATTTTGCAATAAGTCTTGATTCTGTTTTTGCTAAGTGAAAGAAAACAAAATTTGTATCTGAAAAAAATCTAAAATCTTAGAAGGGCTATGAGTAATAAAGGTGTTAAAACGCACATAAGAATCAAAAATCCTTATGAAAACTTATACATCGTTTTCATTTTCTTATAATTTTGTGATCAATGATATCAAAATTCTGTTTACTGATCTGAAAATTTGAAATGGTTAATCAAAATGCATATTTTAAGTAAAATGCCTTGATATTTTTGTCTCTCTGCTAAAGTCAAATAACCTTTGATGCTTTTCTAAATCTGTAAACATAAGAACATAGCTTTCAAAGTTAGGATTTTGGGCTTTGCATGCAGTAGCTTTACAATACACAAAGACTTTTACTTTTAGGCTCTGGATTTCATTACCAATTTAAAATTGGAAAGATTTGCCCTGATTATGCTATAAAGTTTATCTGTATCTTTTTCTTTCATTCAGAGACTGTTTTGTGTGTGCACATACACAGAAAATGCTATATATACATACTACTAGATATATTTAAAGAGACTCAGAATACATAATTATATGTTTATCAGTCTTAAGGAATCAGGGCCGAGCTGAAAGACATCAATCTCTGCTTTGATTTGTTCCATCCTCTGCTCTTTAAGTAACTAATGTCACTTGGAAACATTTCATGTAAGATTTCTACTTGGAAATAAACATTTAAAAAAGAATTTCTTATAAACGTGATAAAAATCTTTAAAATCAAACCAAAGAAAGGAAAATATAAATAAATACTCCACTGCTCTGTTAACATGGTTGAATAACAAAATATCTTAGAAACAACATTCCAAACATGTTCTGTTTAATTATGTGGCCTTACATACCTATCCTGGTTTCAGCCAGGACAGGGTTAATTGATGCAGCAGCCAGGAGAGGCATGGCCAGGACCCTGAGGTCATTCTATATAGTATATATTATATCGTATATAGTATATAGTATATAGTATATAATATATACACACTTTCAGTGTGTGACTAGACATAGAGCTGAGCAACCTGTTCTAGTTGACCTGCTTTGAGTAGAGTGGTTGGATTGGTTTATCTGTACAAGTCCCCACCATCCCATCAGCTTCTGCTATTCTGTTATAAAAAAAAATTTCTTCCTTGCATATGTTTATGAAATTATCCATGATTTTAATTATTAGTGAAGTACAATAAGATTAAATCTGAGAATGGAGCAAAGTTGGTATTGGGCATCTTCTATTTTGTATTTTCTTCAGGAGTACTTTCCTGATCAGAAATAAAATATTGATGCTGGAGGTAGAGAGCTATTAGTTGCTTGCTATCCTATAACTTATAATTTAGATGTTGGCCTCAATATATGGAACAAAGATTGAGTGTAGACTATTTCTTTGTTAAAATGACATTGAGGCTCTACCCTACTGTTCATCAGATGAAGGAGCTGAGAATAAAACACAGATGAGATTCAGTATAGGTACAGCTGGTGTAGGAAGGACAGCATTAATGAACAGGTCTGTACAGTTCAGGTTTTTGTTTGGTAGGATATTTCATAAGTATCTGAGGTAATTGTCTTGCATGTCACAGGGTTATCAGTGCTATTTAATAATTCAGGTTATTCTGTGTCTTAACAATACCATAAAACTAAAGGGCCGAAGGAGACAGAACCTTTTCATATCTACTCTCCATCAGAAGAATTTGGGGCAAGATTACACAATATCTCTAGGACCCCAAGGGCTGATATATCAGTAGATTTTGTTAAGGTTAAGAAATAAAACTGGTGGCATAATATGTTTGCCCTAAAGAATTTCCATTCTAAAATCTCTTTCATGCAAAGCAGTTCTACGTATGAACAGTCATCAGATACCTATTGCAGTTTGTCAAAGTTTAACTGTCAAAAAGAAAAGGAATAAAACACTAAGAAGCCTAAAGAAAATGCTATTAACTCTCATTTGTAAAACATTCTTTTAAATTCCTGTTTCATTAAAATGTCTTCTTTTTCTGGTGGTTTTATATGGAAACATTGAATATATGAATTCAGTGTACTTGTATTTGAAACTAAGTACAATGTTAAAGTCATTTTCACACGAGGCTTGTCAAATTCTTTTAGAACCATAGAAAGTAAGAAGACTGTTTGACAACGTAAAGAGTAAAATTATTAAAAGCGCACACTTATACATTAGCTAAAAATGCTTTTATCTTAGTCAGAGCACCATGGTAGCTTCTATTAAATCTGAAGCGATCTGTTCCTTTTGTGTCAGGTGTGATAGATTTACACAGATAAAACTTTCCCCAGACTTTTCTTCAGTGACTATAAGAGGTGATTTGAGAAGGAATCGCTGTGTTTGTATTGGAAAGTAATTATTTTCCTTGCTATGGTCCCAGCAAGGGTTCTGATCCCCTGCAATGATGTATAATAGCTCCGTAATGTTGTCTACTAAGGGTAAAAAAGAAACTAGAAACTATCAAACGCTTTCCAAAACTATGAATTGGGTTTTAGCTAGGGGAGTAGCTCATGTAGGGCTTAATCCAGCACATCAAAGTAGTGTAGATGTAGGATCTTGGAAAAAGAAGACTGGAAGAAATCGGTGCCAAATATAAGCTTTTGTTTTGATGTTTAAATTTAAGATGTGCTAAACATCTTGAAAACAATTATTGGTGATTAGTTCAAACTGCTGGTTCCTGAAAGATGCAGATGGTACAGCACTAATGACAGTAATTACAGTTCAGATACTTTCAATCCACTTGCAATCTATGCACTTTAAAAACTTTTATGAATAAGCAAGATTAAAAGTGTTGGTGCAAAAATAAAACTCCTCTGTCCTGTACCCTGTTTAACAGAGAACTTAGTTGAATACGCTTAAAATTTAGGCACTTCAAATAAGATGTGTCTGAGAGGTTGGCCTGGTTTCACCTGGAATAAAGTTGGCGTGTGGTGAGCAATCACATTGTGCATCCCTTGATTTTTAAACAATAATAATGATGATGATGAGAATATCACTAGTTTTAAGGTTAATTTTAATGTTATTGAACTGTCTTCTTTTTCTGTCCTATTGAACTATCTATCCCAACCTACAAATTTTACTTTTTTTTTTCTCCTATTACATCTACCATCCCACTGAGAGGAGGGTGAGGAGTGTCTGTGGGGGTGTGTGTGTGTGAGTGGGCAGCTGTGTGGTGTTAAGCTGCCTGACAAGCTAAACCGAAACAGACACACAGAACATGCACATAGGAACTCATCCTCAGTATAGTTTTGGTTTTGCAGAGCATTTATAATGCCTATATACTCAGCAATAATGCAGGGCCTGAACACTTTTTATTGTGATTTATAACAATGTAGAAAATATTCTCCTCTGCTGCTGTGGTTGCTGTTATTTGAAGGAACAATTCAGACAACATCAGGAATAAGATGTGAGCTGAATAAGCATTTTGCAAAACCTCACATTAAAGAAGAATGCATTACATCTCTATTTTGGCAAGAATGAAATCGTCCCAAAGATTTTCTTTGAAAGACTTTTCATTCAAAACCTGAAAAAAAGGTCTAAGTATTTAGGTTTAAATATATTAGTGATCAGTTTCAATCACATAACAAGGTGATGCAATCTTAATAAAGACAGAAAGTCAAAGTTAACACAAATTAGATATACATAGATTTAGGATCACAGATGTACAAACAGAATTGCTGATTCAGCGCCTATTTTAGTTAAAGAGATCAAAAGAATGATTTAGAAGGCTTTATGTTTTCTTGTATTAGGATGTGACAATGAAGCATTTATAACAAGTAGGACAGGAAAATATTTTATAAATTTCTATCTATTAATATATAGACATTTATCAAAGAAAGTACCAATAAAATCCAGAATCAATCCAGAAAGACAAAAATCTTTGCTAAGAAACTCTCAAAGTAAACATAAGCTATTAACTGTAACAGTTTTTATTAATGAATAGATATGTGCTGCAACATATTTTATAAATACATCCTTCTGTCAAATATGTAAACATGCAGATGATTTCATTAAAAATGAAATATCAGTATTTCAAAGGCATTTTCTAAAGGCTATATGAAGTTTCTGCTTAATAACTTAAGTAAATGGGTCTCAAAATATTGTATTAATCAGTCCATTACAGTATTTATAAAGTATTCTTTCAATAGTAAACTCCTGCCATCTATATGATTTTTTTTTCATATTTTTTCACTTCTAAATGCTGATGAAAATTTAAGGAGGTCTACAACAATACAAATGACAGTATGTGTAGAGGAAGCAGTTTCACCTTGAGGCTTTTGTTGCTCACTTCACTCACTTCTCAGCTGGACACCTCATGGGTGGTTTACCTTACTGGTAATTTAGCTTCAACAGAAAAGGCCTATTTTTGCCTGCTGCACTTCAAGTTATACATTATCTCTGACCTCAGGCTGACTCAGAAGTTACCTTTTTTCTGCAGAACAGATGGTTCTAAATTGTTGAACATATACAACCTGGCTTTACATCATTGTGTGATAAAACATGAATGTTCCCAACACTGAAAATAGATATGGCATTCTTTGTCTATGAATGTAGCTTGATTTCAAGCATATGCAGTGACTCAGGTTCTGTGTTTCTCCATGTGTGTAAGCTATCCCTTTTGTTCACATTGAATTAGTGTATGTTCTGGGTTTCACTGCAGGAATGGAGTGTCTGGTTCACGTGGAGATTTACTGAGGTAAAAGAGAGCTCTATTGACCTGCCTGAGACCATATGAGGATGCAAGAGAACATTGCTAAAAGTACTTCTGAAAATTTTTATTATTTTTTTTATTAATTACCACTTTCAGGAGACAGAATCTCTCTAAGTGTTTTGCAGAATTTTTAATTACATACACTAAAGAGCGTGTGTGTGGGCATGTGTAAGGAGTGCAAATTTCTGTTTGCGTTTGTGTTCATGCTTCTTTTAAACTTACATCGGCTTTTTCTTTCACAGTACATTTTGTATTCCAGTTACATCTAAACTATGTGAAAAATGTGCTTTGACTTTTTAGTTAGGATTGTTCTTTCTTCAAGAAGAAGTTTAATAATCCCTCCCAAAAAAACCTCCAGGAACAAATCAACAAACAAAAAACTGACAACCAAACAACAACAAGATAATTAGAGAAGTGCATAGTGATAAAAGTGATTTTATTAAAATGTCAAGTAGGATCTATCTCTAAGTTTGCATAAATAAAATGCATTAGTACCTTATGCAAGATTATAGTAGTACTTAAAGTAGTACTGATAGCCTGTAAGGAATTAAACTTTGGGGAAGGTCTTATTGCCACAAATTTTCATGTGAATCTTGTGAGCTATAAGAACCCAGTCAGGACATGAACATAATATATGAATGTATCCAAGTGATGCTTGAAAAATTATAGGACATGTATACTTTTATTGTTTCACTTTTGAACACATGGGTGGCAGGCAAGTACAAATACCCTGTCTCCCAGCATACCTATGCACTAGAAATGTGTAGGTCAGCTGCAAGGGGAAGAATAAAAAGTAAATAAATTAGTTCTCCAATGTAGAACTCTGTTCCGCAGGGTCCAAGTGCACAAAGGAGATTTAGCAGTAGTGGGCAACAATAACAGGGTAGAACAGTTTATTAATGACAAGTTCATGATGAGTGTGAACAGAACTACACACCGAAGACATTGCTTGAGTAGTTTTGGTAGAGGGCGGGTAGAAGAAAGAGAAAGACAGCAAGAAAGAGGAACCCCATCCTTAAGGAATTCAGTTCAGTATAAACTGGAAAAAATGTAGAAAAATTAGAAGTGGTAAAAAAATCAGCAACAACAGCAAAAGATTAAGCACATAACAAGTGCAGTATAATCCAGCAGAACTCATCCAGCAACAAAATTATCCTTGGAAATTTTGCTTTCTGAAAAATAAAGACACTAAATTAGATCTTCTGTGCCAACTTATTCGTTCTTTAATAAAAATGACCTTTCACGGTAACATCAGTTTGGGAAAATCCTCAGGTGGAGGAAGAATCTACTTCCAGAAGCTCTTTCCAGTCTTCAGGGTAAGTGGTAATACAACACTGAAAAAAAAAATTAAAAATTGAATTTTTCTATATAATTTTCTTATCATATACAAAAAACCCACAACTTCTTCTGAAATATAATAGAGAATACTCTGTCCAAATATAATTTTTTAAAAGGTGAACCTTGTTTTGCAGCTATTTGAAAAACTCTCTGCAGCACAGGAATTTCAAAGGTACTGAAAAAACCGAACAAACAAGCTTTAAACCCTCTGAAATTAGGTATTACTCGCTCTGCATTACAATTTCTTAAGGTGCAAAATAATGGATTTTTTTCCCTATAATTTCTTCTTAGTTATGATTTTATCATTTTACTTTTGGTACAATATTGAACACCTATCTTTTACTGGACCATCACTAAATTAATAAAAATTAAGTGAACGTGGCAGTTTATTGATCTCAAAAAACTTCACCCTGATATTTTAGCTTTTAGTAAACATGGAGAAAAAGAAAGATATTTCTTAATTTTTTTAATACTTTTTTACTCATTTTCTACCATTGTTGTTTTTTTTTTCTTTCTCCGCCATAGCCTGCTCATTTTTTTCCAATTTAGCTTCAAAATAGAGACTTTTAAGTAGTCTATTTGGATTCACAATGCTTGGAAATCAAGCAAAGTATTGTCTATTTTTGCATTGTAATTGCTTCATTCATTTGGACATAGCGCTATATATCTACCTTTTTAACATTAAGTTGGAGCGTTGCTTTTTTTTTTTTTTTTTTTTTTTTTTTTTTTTTTTTTCACACCAAGAAATTGCTTTGGCTTTAATATACACTTCTCACTTCTGCAGTATCTCTTATTATTCCAGTCAGGCTCTCTTCAATTTTCTTTCTCCCGTCTAATCAGCATGATAGAGTTCAACCTCTAGCCCGCTTAGAAAGCACCTATAAAGACCACGTGAAAACTACAAGTAGGAAAGTATCTTAAAAAAATACTCATGCCCTGAATACTGCCAGTCACTTCAACTCAACTGGTTTGAATAACCAAATACAGCATAAATTTCCCACTGGTTCTGTGCAATTGTCAGTGTTTTATGTTCAGTCCTCAGTATGGGCCTAAGGGAATGCATCCAGGTTTGCAGCAAAGGGTCCCATAGTGGTAACTAAAGATTAGAAGTTCTGAGAAGGTTCTTTATCAGTGTTTGTAATAATGGTGAAAACATGGACTGCTGTTCTAATTAAAAAAAAAGAAACAAAACCAAACCCATGGGAGAATTTGTTTTGTTTGGTGTGACATTTGTTAGGTATCTGCTTCATAGTGCAATATTTTTGGTGGCTTTATTTTAGTATTTCAGCTATATCTTCCAATGTAAATACACAATTTACGCATTTAATGAAGAAAGATCTATACAGGTTGCTAAGAAAAGACATAAAGTAATTGAATAGCTTTTTTCATCCCCAAAAATCTGACTTGTTTGTTCAACTCATCCATCATCTTTTTGATATCTTTTTCTTTAATATTCCATTCGTACAAAATTTTAAGATGTTGAAAAGTAGTCAAAGTGGTGACTAAAAGTTCAATCACATTTACTTCAATTGCTTTTCTTGAGAAACCATCCAAGACATAGTCTCATTGATAAGATTTTCATGGCACTGATTTAAAGTATTTCTTTCAAAAATTCATTCTCATATATAGCCCCTTTGTCATTGTATTAGAAAGTATACATAAATTAAAAAAAATATGACTAGCTTTCAAATATTTATATGTGCTTATGTAGTTGATTTAAGTATTTTTCTTGAAAGCATTTGTTCATGCCTGTAGCTTTTCCTTTGAGACTGAACTAAGAATCAGAAAGATTACATGGTGCAAGCTTTCCTTGTATAAGTAAGATGCGTGCTCCCCAAAAAGGAATCCTGCATGAATTTAGCCAACTTTTTCACCTCTCTCTGCCACTTCTGCTTAACCAATGTCTAGTGCAGGGGTTGCCATTTTATACACCTACCTAAACCTTCCAGGAATAATTCTGACATTTCTAAAGGCTTACATAAGGCAATTAATAATTTAGAATGAAGGCTAAGTGACAACATACCTAGTTTTATCATTTGTTTAACTAATTCCAACATAAGAAGAATTGCTTAGGCTGACTAAAAACAGAAGTCATGTGATCTCTTTTCCTAAGAGAATATTCAGATTGACTTACTAATTGTATTCATTTTTTTGAATATCCTTCATGTGCCTTTCTATTCCTCTCTTTAAATAAAAACATTTCAAATTTTTTGTTGCTTTTTTAACTAATAACTTAAATTATAGAATATTTTTATATATTTTTAGAAGAAAGATGCACAATAAATGTATATAAGAGATAGAAATGCATCCAGACATCCAGACTGTTTGCTGTGTTTTAATTTTTTTTTCTTTTTATTTTATGGGTGCTTTGGGATTTTTTTTCCAGTTAGCTGAGTACTATGAAGTTCTCTTAAAGTTCACCTAAGGAGATACTAAGAGAGAGAAAAAGAATTTATATGGGTTTTTTTGTTGTTATTAATCTTTTATTACTAAGATTTCTCTATGTTTAATACACCATGGAGTAGAATCCTCTATCACATTGTGGAGAAGAGTCTGAAAACAAAGATGCTAGGTTATCTAGAAATGTACATATTTTTCTAACATAAACTACGTCTTTCGCTCTGTCTTTACTAATTACCCACCTACGTGCAAAGCAGGACTGACCAGGATCAGATTTTATACCACTAGAAATAACAATTTCTGCAGAATTCAAAAGTAAATTTAGTTTGTATCAGGGATTTCTTTTCAAGCGACTATATGGAATTTATATCTGTCCTAGGCACTAGGAGCTCCTGATGATATTTTCTGTGTGGCTAGATAGGTTCAATAAATCTACCCTGCAGTTCTGTGCCCATTGAGGGCAGTGCTGGAAATGAAAGCTCTTCCAGGCATTTGCTGCTCTCCAGATTACTCCTGCCTTCTTCATACTTTTTAGTAGATGATGAGTTGAAGGGTTTTTTAAAGTTTTAGCCTTATGATAGAGCTTCTACATTCTTCTTTTTTAACATCACATTCCACTTCAAAAATGGCCAGGTTCAAAACTTACTTTTTCATCCTCTTGATTTGCATTATTATACAGTAATTACATAGTAAAAATCTTTTACATACCATACTCCAATAAATGCTAATCCTTTAAATCCTCTTTTTTGCCCACCCACCCACTTAGGGCCCAATTTGCTCTGGCTTTATGCATCATTTGTTCTTAAAATCTGCAGAAGTTCCACAAAACTGCTTAATGCAGCAAAATCTGCAAAGCTGTAAAAGGAGTCATACTTATTTCCTATATGTGATTGTTTTATCTTTAATTAAGCAACACCAAAAAAGCAAACTTTTTTATGCTCCAAAGCAAAATAAGTAGGGATTAAAAATCTTAATTAAATAAAATGTCCTAGTTAGGAAGCAATCTAACATTTTAGGAGAGGTAAATGTCACATAAATTTTGTTACATGTGGATTATATATTTCAAAATATGTTTTTTGTGTCAAAAATAGTGTGGGCAGCAAGACTAGGACAGTGAGGCACTTGTCACTTTGACACAGCTCCTGTGGTAGTTCATGTTGATTGAATGATAGAATTTAATGGCACTACAATCAAAATTTAATACATTAAAATATAAGTTCTATTTAATGGAAATGCAATTTTTTTTTTCAAAAATAAATGAGAGTACCCAAAAATTACATATGGATTAAATGACATTTTTAATATTAGAGCCTTTGTCTTGCAAAAATAGTCATTTTGCAGAAGAAAATACATTGCAGACTGATGGGGCAAGTGCCAAAATTTTGAAATACCTACACAGTGTCCTCTGTGTTCCTGGCTATACTTTGCCAAATTACATTCCTCACTTCTTCTCTCATTCTCTCACACTAAGACAGGTGTCTGCCTTTACAAAGAATACAGAACTTAGAATAACTGTTCTTTGAATTTTCCAATGCAATCACATAAAAAGAGTCATTAATACAAAAAAAAAAAAAAAAAAAAAAAAAAAAAAAAAACAACAAAAAAAACTTTCTTTTCATTATTAGCACCTAATTGAAATGATTCTCCAGTGCATTCTATTAAAGGCAATTTGGGTCAGAATGGCATTTACCAATATAGATTGTACTTTCAGCATTGTACCATACCCATGCTGAAATTCCTACTTTGTTCTCTGGTTTTTCATTATTTGAATAAAATAGCCCTTTTCATTTGTACAGTTTAATTTAATGATAGCGTGCCCATTACTTACTATCATAGGCTATTTTTCATATTTGAGTAGAACATAATAACAGACTTTTTAAGTGGAGGTTATGCAAAGCATTCAGACTGTTTCAGAGGTTTTATAATAATTTGCTTTTTCCTTGATGGCCTGTGCTTATTTTTAAGGCCTGAAAATGTGTTTTAGTTCTCTTTTACTTTCTAGGATGAAATAGTAAAGCTAGAGGTCGACCTGTAGGCAAAATTTTATATATATAAAACTAAACAACAGCTTTGGCTTTGTGCTGTTTTTAATGAGGGAGTAGAGGAAGAAAATATTTTTGAGGCACTATGGGGAATTCTGACTTAACTGCAAACATTTTTTAGTGGTAGAATTGTTGTGGGTTTTTTGGCTGGGAAAGAAAAAAATATATATTAAAGTGGAAGAAAGAGCTGAAGGTGGAGGGATAATCTGTTTGATACAGCACATCTTAGGCTGAAAGTCAGTCACATGATCAGTTCCATGGCCTGAAAGTTACCACAGAATTTTCTTCTGCTTGGTATTATTCTGCATGCTTGAAGAGCATTTAAACATTATTGTCTTCATTTTAAAGAAGACACATTTTTTTTCTTCTGACATGTTCTAGGAGATACAAGACTTGTGAATTTCCTTGCCCTAGGACATAAAAGATTACCTCAAAGTAGGAGCTCCTGGTTAGCAACTCTCTGCCTCTGGATTAAAAGACTAGAACAATATGAAGAAAGCATAATATCTTCAGGGTTTTTTCCTTGGGTGGTCTTCCTTAGGACTGTCAAAACCTCTTGTCCCTTGACAAGACCTCTTATACTTCCCATCATAGGGAACAGGACCAGGACAGGTTCTCAAAAGACAATCACAACCCCTGCAGATTGCCCAAAGAAAGATTCCATGAACAAGTCTGACCCCTTGCTGAGCCCTGGAACACCGATAAAGTCATTAGAAGGTATTTTGAAGATTTTTATTTTTTACATATGGAAGTCAACCTTTCATATGATCCCAATGTGTTTGCTGGTGTTTTTTCCAATAAATACTAACAGTAACAATAACAATAGCAATAATAACAATAAAAACAATAAAAAAGGTACTGTCACAAATTTATTTATTGAGATAATTAAGTCAATGATTTGTCAAATGGTCTCATTTTCCCATGTTGTAAATGATATTGCTTTCATAGAATCCTAGAATGGTTTCGGTTGGAAGTGACCATTGGCAGGCATAATTTAATCTACTCATAAAGTACTGATGAAATTCCATCTGTGAATCTTTCTTGTTTTTCATAATATTAATGAACACAGAAGTTTCTTTTTACTCACTGACAGTGATAAAACTTCCTCAGCTGGCATATAAGAAACCCTTTCAGACAGTGCATCACATGCAAGAAAAATTCAACGGAACTTAAGTGCATTTTTGTGTCAGAGTCAATAGAAAGAATTACTCTCAATATTTTTGCTTCATCTTGATGGAATACAACTGTATGCTTGTAACAGAGCCAACTTTTTTGCTTCCAAAACAAGAAGACGGCAAGCAACAGCTTTACCAATTCATATTTATTCACTCATGATTTTTTGTCTGAAAACATGGGTATTCACATGTGACATACAAGAATGACATAACTGAATCACATTTAGATAAATAGCAATCCAATGAAAGCTGCTTCAAAACTGGAATGAAAAATATATTCTTAAGACTTTGCTCTGTCTTTCAAAAACTATCTTGATCATTAGCTTCAAAAATCTACTACTGGGATGTGCCTCTGGAGCACACATATGTTTTTTAAAATATTAGCGATCAGATATTCATTAAAAGGATGATCATGTACAAGTTACTGTTTAATACAGGTCGTAGAACTTATCTAGAAATTACTGAGTCTCTTGATACCACCCTGAATATATAACTTTCAAGTTGACAAGGGCCATTTTATCTCCTAGCTTTAGCAATCTATCAATTCAAGGTTGAGTTTTAACCTGGGATTCTCTTCCTCATTTTGTCATAAGCATATATTATAATGAAAAAAATTATACTCCCAGAATGAATATTTCTCCCTTGTATGCTGAAGGCAGAGACTCTATGGTTTACGATGCCTAGCAGATTAGTGAGATATCCTAGTACCCCAGTCTTTTGAGCTGTATTTTCAAGCTCCTGGTATTACTTACCTTTTTTCTACTAGATTCAGGAAAAACTGAACTATCAACTGTGGGAAAAAAAAGGAAAAAAAAAAAAAAGTCAGGGAATCTATGCTACATCTCCAGAACATCTGTTTGATTAAACAAAATGTACGGAACTTCATTAATCTTTGATTATAATATGTTTTTTTCCCCTTACCAAATCAATCTTCAATGTCTTTTTCTCCTCAAATAGTCTTAAGAGTTTTAAAATATGGACATGAGAAGCAGACATGCCATTCCATTAACAACCTTCATCTCTCATCCTAGAAAATTGCTTTGGAGAAATGAAAAGCATGAAAAACTCCTCAGTCTCCTCCTGCCTGTCTGCCATGTAGCTTGTCACTTGGACAGAATGAAGTCTGCCTGGGAGTTACCAGGCAGTGACACCTTGGCAGAAGCCCAGTCCTCACCATCACTATTGCATGTGTTCCTGAGGACATATCCTGGACCTGACAGAACCTGGATTTACCCCCACGTAGTCACAGATATTTATGCCCTACTCTGCTATGCTCTTAAATATTGTTTTCTGCTGTTTAGAGGGAACTCTGTGTTGACTCAACCCCACTCTGTTTATGGCCATTTTGCTTCCCTCATTCATCACAACAATGTCTCTTTGATAAAGTAAAGAATGGTGCCCAATCCAATGTGGTTATAGCTTGCACTAGTTAGACTCAAATTATTCTAGGTATGGAGATTAGTCATTCATTTCCTGCAACCGACTGCACTATTGATTTCCCAAGATTTATATCAATACAACAAAAATCAATGTGTCCTTAGCCATTACCCAAAGTTCCCTCTTAGTTGTTAGCTTGTGATACACATCTTATTTTCATATTGGTCCTGAAGACAGAATGATCACATTATTGTTTCTGTATGGACTACAAGCTGAACAACCATTAGAAAAAAGAGCAGGCAAGGCTTCCAGACAATTATATTTGCAAAAAGCAAATCTTACTTATAAATCACCAAATCTTAAGTGCATCTACATTCTCTCTTAGAAAATTATACTTCTTTATATTAATAAAGTTAATTAAGTTTTTCTCCAGTCTAGTGAAAATTTTTACAAAATCACAACATCACTAAGGTTGGAAGGGGTGTCTGGAGACTGTGTAATTTAACTCCTGCCCAAAGAAGGGCAAGCTAGCACAGGTTGCTCAAGACTATGTCCAGTTGAGTTTTGAGGTGCTCCAAAGACTGACATGCAACATCTTCTATGGTGTAGCATTTAGCATAAGGTAGGCTCAGCTGATTACACTGCCAGTGTGTCAGCACTGGTTTTCACACTGCCTTTTGGTCTAAAACTGCAACAGCTCAGCAAGCTGTTGCAGTGTTCAACCACCCTCAAACAAATAAAACAGTCTTCTGATGCTTAAATGTACTCTTTTCTTTTCAAATTAAGGTTTCAGAGGTTTCAGTTTGTCCCCATTGACATTTTTCCTGTTAGTGGGCACCACTGGGGAGAGGCTGGTTCTGTATTTTCAGTCCCCATCGCCAAAAGGGAACCCATAAAACCTCTCACTATTATGTTAAATAATGTCATCACCTAAATCTTAGTCTTATTTAAAGTTAGAAATATACAACAATACATTCTTCTAAATCCCATACAGTATTAAAAACAGTCAGATGAATTTAAAATTCCAGGGAGCAAAAGATCTCATGGTAGCTTCTAGCCTGACTTTGTACCAAAGTCTTGTTAAAAGTTAAATAGATTGGAGAGTCATTTTGTTTTTCTGCCACTCATTTATTCACCTTTGATAAATTATAATAACTAAAATTTTGCTCCTTATAATATCCTGGCCTTCAGTTGGTTGTTCTTCATTACCAAAGTAAGAAAAAAAGCATATGAAAAAAATACTGTGATCCCCCCTGCCACACTTATATTACCTCTCTGCATCCCAAAGTCTCTGAACTTCACACTAGCATCCAGTACCTCACAGCCTCAGGTGCCATTGCCATCATCCAGCTCTGTCTGCTGACACTTATGTGATTATCCTGATGTTGCAGGACCTAAAGTCTCCATGGACCAGAGTTGCAACCTCACACTCCTTCTTGTGGCATGGATCAGTCATCATGGGAAAAGTTGTCTCCTGCTTTCTCTGCCCTTTTAATATTCTCAGAGTACTTCCTCTGAGGAAGGACCTCCACAGAAAGGGGGAGGAAGGTTTCGTTTTCCCTCTTCAGGGTGGCTGACCTGCCTTGCATTCCTTAGATCTTGCTAACCTCAGTCTTACCCTTCCTTATCAGTTCTGACCTCCTCCTTCATTTGCCCATTCTTAGAAGCAGACTTTTTATTCTACTTTACCACATCAGTAGCTAAAAGGTATCATGTGCAATCACCACTGACAAAATCCATTGCCCAAATGCTGACCACAGAATGTGACTGAATGGGGATGAGGAGGAGAAGGAGCAAGAGGGGGAGGGGATGAGGAAGGGGAGATGACATTGTAAATGATAGTATATATAGAGATATATTTTCTTTGCTGTTTCCCAGAGCAAGCACATTCAGATATCAGAAGAAGGTTCCTTGCTGCACCCAGCTGAGAAACAGATCCACGAAAGCAGTTCCAGACTGAAGGCTGAGGCAGAATCCACATAAAGCAACTTCTTCTGCTTATCTTAATTTTTTCTCCATAAGCTTTTTCTCTGAATATTTAAATAGGGTCAAATCCCAGAATTAGAACTATGAAATAATAACTCTCCTAGAATCTTCCTGTTTCCCCAGTCAGGCAGTGGGAGCTTCTCCAAAACTTCTGAAAGTTCTTTCTTCTGAAAATTTTGCCACTGTGGAGCCCATTGTTTCATCCATAGGAAAATTCAGCTAGTAAGATTGGCAGAGAGTATGCAGAAGGCATTGCAATTGAAATAAATTAGCTTGTGAGGTCCCTGATTGAGAAGGTCCTGTGATTTTTGCACCCATTTTCTCTGTTGAAGCATAGTTTTCCTTTGAGGCTGAAGAATTCTTCCATAATAATCCAGTGTGACAAAGAACTCCTACGTAACAATTAATGTCACATTTAAGCAGTCCGAGGTGCTGGGTTGTACTTGCTGTTCAGACTGAACAAGATCTATGCAACTTGTACTTCAAATCAGAGGGTTTTGGTGACAGCCACAGCACTCTCTTTTGCTGTCTTCCTAAATCCTCTTCTAAAGTCAATGACTGGCTTCCAAAATGTTCCTTGATTTTTTAATCTAACCCAGTGAGCAGCCTGGGTCTTAAATCTGTCTGAAATCCACTCTAAACTGCACACTATTGTTCCTAGAGCATTGGGCTTAGAAAAAGGAAATGTGGCAGAAGTACTCCAGGTTGAAGTAGGTGAAGAGACTCAAGAGAAGAAAGCAGAGGATAGCTTTTTTTTTTCTACATTCTTCAGCATCCACAGTGTCCTGGGAGCTGTGTTGCCCACTGGAAAAAATTCTACTTCATCTGTTTCTGCAACTAAAGAGGGATCGTGACTTTATCCTCTGGTTCACTAAAGCCTTTTCTGAGTGTCCAGAAAGGTGGAACATATTTTTGCACCAGCAGTTCCGGATTCAGCTCCCTTTATATCTCCCAAAAAATCTGTGATGAATTTTTTGCTTTCCAGTATTTCTGGCCTAAGTAGCAATGCCACTCTCATTAATAAAGTAAAAAGATACCAACCCACTGGTGAAACATGTAGGAGCAGCATAGCTACTTACCAGAAAGAACAGCAAGAAAACCCTTCATCAAGGGCTTGCACAGACTTGCACAGACTCTGATGACAAGCTTAATTTCAGGTATCTACCACCCAAGAGATTTCTGGTGGAGTGACAACTCTTACCTACCTGAAAAAGGTGCTCTGACACTGCTGCTGCATAGATCTCTTTTGAGGCCCTTGCCTTAATTATTAGCTGCTTCTGCCAAAAGTTGAATACCACTTTAGCAAGTTTTAAAACACCTTTTTGGCTAATCTTCATTACAGAAATATGTCTGGAAAGACATTCACTCTCAGTTTTCTCCACTTCATCATTCTTTTGCCTTCGCCTAGTGAGGAGCAGTCAGAAGAAAAAATAAGGATTCCACATGGCATGTCTGAGCTGGCAGCTCATTAAGGATATGAACTGTTAATGAGAGAATCCCCCATAGGCTGATGTCCATTGATTGACTCATGTTTAATTGCCCCTGGTGGAGTTCACACTAAACACTGCAGCTGAGAATTCCCTGCACCTCCCATTTTCCCTTAAGGATTCCACACCCTAGCTAGAAGATGGTTCTTATTGTACCCATTCTCAAACAAACTCATGGTGATCAGCCTTGCGTGCCACAGACCCATTTCTGGAATGAAAATATGGAGAGAGCATTCCACTAATATACAAAAGTTCATCAAAATATCTCACTCATCTATGGTGGGGAAAAGAGAGCTGATTTGAAGGAGTTTTTCTGTCCCTTCAATGATGAATCCATTGTGCTTGTGACAATGACTTCTGTTTTCACTACTTTGCTTTCTTTATTTTATTCTGCTACACATATCTTCTACACATAAGTTAGATATAAATATCTGAAAAAAATACCTTCAGCATAATTAAAATATACAGGTCTTAATATTCCCATCCAATCTTAGACCAACAGCTTAATTGGTTATAAATTCTGTTCATGAAAGATTACAAGACAGGATAAAATTTTTATTCTCCTATAAGAAAATGACCAAAAATAACTATTTGCAGCTATAATTATAAAATATAGTTTATGGAAATAATTGAGACAAAATTATTCTTGATTATACCTACATTAATTGTAAATGAACAGTGAAATAAGCTTCTATAAAGCTATGGGGTTATTTTATTATTTGGGTGTTTTCCCCTCACAGGTGGTTTTAAAAATCCTAGCTAAGTAATAAATCATTGGGTTTCCATGGCAGCCAAGTAAGCTAAGTATCACAGCTGTCTCTGGACTTCAAACAGATTTTAAATTTTATTTAACTGCCCTTCTAAAGCTACTGCCTGTCTGATCCATATTCTCTCCCCAGTTTAAGAACATGTTTAGCCAGTGATAGAGTTTATCAAGAAATAAAGACATCATGTGATACTCTGCTTTGTTCTGTCATGGATTTTTGGGGATTTTTTTGTTTTGGTTTTTTTGTGAGTTTGTTTTTTGTTTCTGTATTTTTTTATTATTATTTTTTTCTTTGGTTGGGGTTTTTTAGTTGGTTGGTTTGTTTTTGTTGTTGTTTGTTTGCTTTTGTGTCTTGGTTTTTATTTTAGATTTTCAGCTAGATCCTATCTGAGGTGATCTCTACCTTTGCTGCTGAATATATCTGCAAATAACCTGGAGAAGTGGAGAAGTTAGTAAACTTACAAGGTCTGTTGGTCGCAGTAAGTTTTCCAAAATGGTATTGCATACAGAATTGCAAAAAGATTTGAAAAACTGAACGCCTAGGAAGTAAAAAGTCCAGTTCAACTGAGTGATGATGAGTGTCACGTAATGAACTTGGCAAGAGGTGGGAGAACAAATAATAATTATTTCACATGCAAAATGTTGGGCAGATGACTTACATTTGCCACAAAACCTCAAGGAATGTTCAGTGAAAAAATCATCTTAGCATTGAAAGGTGATCAAAAAGGCAAATCAAAGGTTACAGGTTGTAAGGAAAGAGAGAACTTGAAACATCACGGGACCATTCTACCATATAAATCCATGGTACATCTTTATTATGAGTACTATATATGCTGTGTTGATTTAATGTCAAAATAAATATCAGGAAATGATTCAGCCAATAATAGAAAAAGTGTTGAACTTCCATAGGAGGAATAATTAATTAAATTAGGAGTTCTCATTCCTAAGAGACAGTTAATAAATATTATAAAAGAGATTCACAAATGCATGGGGCTTGGAGATGCTGACAGACCTATTTTTTCATTTATTTTGTCTTTTGAATCAAAAGAACAAAGGAATATCAACTAAAGATCTAGGACTCAGGTTCAAAACAAACCCCAAAAAGCTATCCTCTGCTGCTGCAACAAAGCTATTGAACTTCTTGTCATAGGATTCTGTGAACTTCACTGGATTCAAAGAGATCTTTATTTCAAAGCAATCCACAAATGGTTACTAAAAGCATAAATGAAGATTTGGCCCAACTTTTATTCTTGGGATGTAATTTATTTCTATCCTAAGTAACTGGAAATGGTGTGGTACTGTGGGATCCAATTTTATCAAACAGATAATAAGAAATAATTTCTGATTACAGTTTAAGAAATTATGAAAATGTGTTAATATTTTTAAACTCTCATTATCTCTTTTATAAATTATTTTAATTTAAAATTATATGTAAAAAAGACTATAGTTTAATGAAGAGACATTTATAAGCTATCAGGCATTTATATTACAAAAGCAAAGCTAAAGAACTGCAGCTGGCACTGGAATGGAGACCTGTGGGGTTTATGGCACTGTTTAGTTCCCATGAGAACAGAATGTGGCCACAGCCAGATATGAGCATTTAGGAGATGTCCATTTTCTGCTAAATGAAGTTTAATTGTATTAAACATTTAGATTAAGTCTACAAGGAACACATGAGATCAAAAATGTTATCAACGAAACATCTTTTGACAAATCAAAATGTTTGTAATAAAACCTTCTTGAAAAGTCAGAATTTTGTTATAATTCATTGTAAAAGCATGAGTAATACTTACTGTAACTCTTATTATTTTATCATGTTAATAATTTTGTGTATTTGAAAACTTTTTCCATCTGATTGATTAAAATCTGGAAGATTTTTAAATCCAGAAAATGTTTTATCTGCTTGTCTGTATTTACACAGATAAAATGACTTTAAAAAAATTCCCCGTGTGGTGATATTTTATCTCTTTTAATTTCCACCATGAGCCTGTTTTGGATCATTTTAGTATTAATTTTTCAGAAAACGAAATAATTTGTCAAGAACAGGACATTGAAACAGCTCATTTAGAGTTTATGCAATGTCTATGAAATTTCTTGATTACTAGTTATTGGGGTATGTTGAATGGAGAATTTATGAAGTTGATGACATTTTTCTGCTGACTGCTGCCTCCTGCACTGCAGCACATTGATTCCTCCATCTCCAGCTTAGCCCTGACACTTCAGCCTGACCCCACATCCTGCTCCCTTTCTTGTGTGGAGGAGCAGCACACGTGCTGAAATGGGATCCTTTCACACCAAGGATATGGAAGGGGATTTGCCTCTTAATGCTAATCATAGTTACTAAAATTGTCCATAAGGCTATGCTCTCCATGTTAATCTTGCAAAGGCTTTCATGGGACACCTGTTCTGGATTAGACTGCTAGATTGATTTTGCAACACAGTAGTTGCAAAAAACGCTAACAGACCATATATAGACATTTACAAAGGTTAAACACAGACTATGTTTGGCAAAAATATCATTCCAAAAACTCTCTCCAAGAGATTTCTGTTCACTGAGACCTGTGGGTTAACTGAAGTCTTTTTCCCTGGTCACTTAGAGATTTATCAAAGGAGAGGTTCATCTGATTAAATGCTGTACAAAATGTTCAGGAATATTTTTGGTTTATAAAAATGGATTTGTCTTCTATGTGTTTTGCCCATGGTAGAGAGGATTTAAGTTGGCATTGGAGTTTTCTCTCCTTCTGTCTAGCCATTCTCTCTTTCTGTGTGCATAACAGGCCTACTGCAACTTCCAGATGAAATGTAAATAAAATCAGCATATCCCAACATAGTATTATTTTATGACTGCATCATTGCAAAGTGACACCATGATTAGTGATTCTAAATTTGCCTGTGGCCATTCCCAGTTTTGTCAGCTTTCATGATCATTATATTTTATGAAATCTCTTTCATATTCATAAACGTTCAAAAGTTTAAAGATATATTATAGCTGGAGAATCTCACATACATTGAAGAGGTCTGCCAGTTCTAGGAGAGCAAAAACATTTTGATTGAGATATGATCTATCTTTTCAATTTACACTAAGTAAAACAATATAAAAATGTTTCATTTTAATTTGTTCCATATGTCACTGATGAAGAAAATGTAATAGGTTTTCCCATATGAGTTTATAAAAACATCCAGAGGCTCAGATGCTTCATAATATCCAGATTTCAGATAATATATAGTAGGTTAGCAGGATTGATTCAAGTATGTATGAGAGAAATTGACAATAATCTAAAATAAGATTTAAATTAACAAAAACATTCATTGAGAAATCATAAACTATCTACCTAATGCTTCATAATTAATTCAGGCTAAGTTTTAATTTATTTATAGCATAACGTACACATTATTCCAAAGATGCACATTTCTAACAAAGAGGTATGAATAACAAGAGAGTGTACCATTTAGACACCTTTATTAGAAACTCAAATCTCTTATTTGCACACCTTGCAAAATTTTTTCTGGATTTTTGATAACACAGTTTTAATTATGAAAGTGCAAGTTGTAGCAGATAATAGATTATCATATGCTGCTGAACTAGCTGCATGGAAGAAATAACCTGTAGAGCAGATGGTTTATAATAGCATAAACATTAATAATTTTAATGGATAATCAAGCTCTTTTATTATTTTTTGTTCTATTTATAAAGAAGGGCAACAACGTAGGTAGGGGTTCAGGCAATTACTGACCAGAAACTCTTCCCAGTTACTTCGCTAATTCTGGAGTTGGTCCACATTCACTCAAATTTGATCACTTCTCTAGTATTCTACACTGGGCCAATCTACATTAGTTTTGAGCCTTTTCTGTGTAAAACAAGAAGTCAAAAGAGAAAACCAAAATGAAATCCAGAGAGTTTCTGGTTCTTTCTTATTATTAAAATTAAATTATTTTGATTTTGTTGCTTGATTAAATGCTCCCTATTACAATTATCTGAATTAAAAAAAAAAAAAAAAAATCTTGCTTTCCAGAGCACAGTTTATGGAAAAAAGTGCCATTTGTAGGAAAAAAAAAATTAAAGAGCAGAGACATTTTTCTAGAGTTAGTCAGACCTTTAATTAATCTGATCTTCTTATTATAATGTTGAAGTGTAGCAGGAAAACAATTAGAAACAAAATAATCCAAAGCATGAAAAAATTGAGTAGTGCAAGTCTTTGGTATTAGAAGTGTTGCTGTAGAGTGCCCATTATTTGATGTGCTTCTCTCAGTGAAATCCAGTGGGTTACATTTCCAAAATACCTCATTTTATTTCAGACTTTTTCATCCTCATCAACAAGAACAATTTTATGCAAACCAAATTATAGCTTTGGTGGCATCTCAGTAATTTCAGTGAGTTAAGGTAGCACAGGAGAGCATGTGACTATGTAATTAGAAATTAAGAGCTCTTCTGACAATGTACAAACATGATGATGTTCCCTTTTTATACCTGTCTTGATCTTATGAGGGACAAATGAGGGACAGGAAAAAATCTATTTAAATTAATAGAGATAATTTTAAGCAAACAGCTCTGCACAAGCAGATCTGTCAAATATAAATACATCCTTTATTCTTAATCAATTTGTAGAGCAGAATTATACCTAGACATAATTCTCAGTGTGGACTATGCTATGCCACAGAAATGATGCATCAGCATCTTAACAGAACTTTCCATGTAGCTATATTGAAATTAGCAGAGGAGAAAAGGCTGCAAGCAGGTAGGAAGAGTGAACGGGACAGAAATTCAAGTCCATTCTCACATATCATTGTCCAGATTGATTAAGGGATGTTATCTTTTATTGACATATTACATTAGTTGAGATTTTTCCCTGACAGCAGCAAAGACACAGAGGAGAAATTTATCCTTCACTATTTTAGATAGTGAAATTCATTTTATGACACTCAGTTTATACTACTACTGAGACAAAGTGTCATTAGGATTATATTTTCTTGTTTCACAGCTTGTCATACCACTTACACATTATACATTACACATAGTCCCCTGGTTTTTCTCTGTAGAAATGTTAGAGGGAAGACATGATCAAGTAAGCAATGAAATCAAAGTATAGATTAAATATGCTGTAAAGAAGATGGCTACTATGTCTCTAAGGTTAGACACAGAAGTTACAATGAGAAGGGAAAAATTTTGACATGAAAAGGAAAAAATGTTGACATTATAAAAAATCCGAACCTGTAAAATTTTTATATATTTGCAGATTATTAAAGATAGAATTCTTTCAAAATATAGTTTCCTCACCTTCTATTTAATGAGTATATTTTGTTTTTATAGGTTTTTTTATCAGTTTGGAAAGAGACCTCATCTGTTTTCCTTAGCATTTAATAGCAAACTTCAAATTTTATTTCATTGAACCAACCTGGATGTGTCACCACTTCTTGTTTTTCACTATCAGGCTTTATTCCTGTGGGGAAAAAAAAATCCACGAAAAACACAAACCACAAACCAACAACCAAATAGAAAAGCTCCATAAGTATTCATATCATCTATAGTGAGGCCAGTTCTTATTACTCTTTTTGTTTCTTTGAAAATGTATTTAAGACTTTGTCCTAAAGTTTAATAATTCTCAGTGGCTACAAGACATTCAGTGTTGTCCTTCAGAAAGTAAGTAAGAGTACATTTAAACGTTAGATTTTGGAATTTCTGAATGTGTTTTTCTTTGCTATTGAGAATCCAGGGTTTTATTGAATAATGAGATGCTTTGTACAGTTTTATTTATTTTAGTGTTGTTTTTTTTTTTTTTTTTTTTTTTTTTTGAATTCGTATTTATTAATCATATGTTTAGATGCAACTGGATTTTGTTAGTCTGAGAAACAGAAGATTCCAAGTTTAGGCACATTTTTCCTGCAACAGCAGATGGAAATCATGAAGAAAATGCATCTCTTGAAGTATGAAACACAAGACAAATAAGTTACAGCAGCAACTGTATTGAGTGCAGCAATGTTTTCCATGAATGCACTTTGCTCATCTGTCTCTGCTTTGACCATAGAGGATTCATTTTTTATAATAAAAAACCCCAATGATTTTCTAGACAAATACAGGTATTTCTCCATTAAGGTATCTTTCGATGCATTATACTTCATCTCCCATAATCCATCTCTTTTTTTTTTTTTTTTTTTTCCAAATAAACACCCCACAAAATAAGATTTCATGCAAGGAATTTATAGTTCACATAAAGCGTTTACAAATACATCTATTTGGGTAAAAGTTTCTTTGCAAATTTAGTTGATAATAACTAATTAGATTTTCTAATAGCACTTCTACCATCACAGGGATTATATATGAAAACTCTTCCATCAGCAAAATTAAAGTATAAGGCACTTAATAGTTTGGTTTGGTTTTTCTTTTCACTTTAGTACTTCACTGGTTAATTTCTCTCTTACTTTTTAAAATGCACACTCTAGCACTGTCTTTAAGAACAGCATATTAACTATTTCTGTACTGTAAATAAAGCAGACAAATGTCAGTCTAGATGGTTTTAGCTGCAGTTAAGAAAATTCAAATTTTCAGCACACTAGACATTTACCTAGCAAGCTTGTAAAAGATGATAACAATGAAATATTTTTAGGATAACTCTTGAAAAGAACTTATAAAATACTCTGAGAAGGAAGTCAGAATAAATGTTCCATACCATCAAGGAAATAGAGTCTGTTTAAATTTTGGTCCATCATTGTCTGCTTGTTTTTAAAAACTCTATCCAAGCTGTTGTCTTTAGCTGTTTGAAACATCCACGTGGCACTGCAACAAGAATGGGGAACCGTAAGCTCTGACTTCTGGTCTTATTCCTAGTGAAGCCTGAATCTGCCTTGCAAAGGAAATTCAATTATACAAACCAGGTGATTTGTAAGGGGCACACTTTTCAATAGAAAGGTGTGATCCTTCTCTTGCAATACTTTAATGTTATCTCTTTTGGTGCTTTATTCTTGAAATCAAGCAGGAGATTTCTGCTTAGTGTACAGAAAAGAAGAGTAAGTGATGCTTTTTAAAGTAAGTGATTGGTCTCTGAGCTTTGGTGACTTCATTACTTAATGAAAACAACAACCAAAAAATAGCTGGATTGATATGTTTCTGGACTAGATGATCTTAAATCCAAGAATGAGTTTTATGTATCAACTTTTTCAGTTGTCCAGAATTTGTTAACTTTTTTAATGTAAATGTAATAAAACATCAGTGTCATTTTTCTATACTTCATTGTTGGGGGAACATTTATACATTTTACCACTTTTGACCTTTCTACTTGTTAGTTCCATGAGCATTTCTGACAGGGTACTTATTTGCTGAAATAATTGCAGAAAATAAACACAAATATCCTGCATATAAATTAATTTCTTCTTCTGTCATATCCTACATGCTCATTATAAACACATTTGATATTATTACATTTCTAAAAACACCAGGTGTTAGAATTACCTATTTTAAAATGTAAGAATTGAGATTTGGGAAATATATTTTCAAATATTTTCAAATGAAAAAGGTATCTCAACAGATGAACAGACAGCAGCCTTGAAGTTTAATAGAAGCAGAGATTAAGAAATCATAAAAGGAATATTTTGAAAGTTTCATAATTTCAGGGGTCTGGAACATAATTGAATTTGATCCTTTGTAATGCAAAGAACAGATGTTAGGAAAACTTTTTTCTTCCTCACTTCCTCTGTCTGTAATTTTTCCTCCTTTGTATAATTATCTCACATATTTATTTCCTGTATAAGGCAGATCTACACTACAGTGCAACTTACCACCCACAGCTAAGGAGAAGTATACTGTCACATGAAAATAAAGCAATGTATCCTGTATCAGCTGCTTTCCTTTGAATGAAAGAAGAAATATGTTTCCAACCTTTCAGCTTGACGAGTTATGCATAAACCACAGAACACATCCCTATTTATTTATTTTTAATTCATCAGCCACCAAGATGATTTAATTTACACACACAAATTATATAATGAAAAGCAGGAAAAAAAAGTTGATCGTAAAGATGGATGTAATTACTTCAGTGTTCTTTGTAATTGTCTCCAGACAGAACATCTTCATCTCATGCCACTTAGACAAAATATAATGCTTTAGATGTGGAGATATGCTTATTATTTGCCTTTTCCAGAACAGTTGACAAAAACTGTGTGTATGCATTCAGTTCTTTTGGATGAAGTTTGTCGCCACATTTATGTGACTGATAGACTTCTGTTCCTAAATTATTCTAAATCTGTGAGGCAATAAATGCACTGAATGTAAGAATAGCCATACTGTGTCAGTCCAATGGGTCAGTCTTGTCCAATACTTTATAAAGAAATATGACAAGGGGTGCACGATAAAGTGGAAAGCATAACAGAAAGGAGGTGTGTAGAAGTATCCTTTGTCCAGGAAAATTTTGTCTGGTGATTTTAACCAGTATACTTTCCAGACAGTATTCATAGCTTGTTAGGTACTAAAGATTTTCTGCAGAAGATTCAGGCTTTTCAGTATTCCTATCTTATAACGACGAGAATCACTCTTCTTGGAGGACCATTTATTTCTATTGATTCCACAGAAATGCTTGGATGATGAACTTAAGTATAACTAAGTAACTTTCAGTTACCTCTGCATTGCTGGGTGAGCTACATTATTGATCACTAATCTGCATTTGGAAGTGGTCTGATATGGTCTTGTTATATTTGTTTTATTTTCCTTCAGAAGATATCAAAAATAGAGGTGAAAGCTACAAAATATTTTAATAAATTCTTAATTATATTGAGACACTGAACAATTCCCTACCTAAACATTACCAACCAAGTATGAATATACTTGGTCTTTTATCAAAAATGTTGTGCAAGTTATACTGGCAAACAAACAAGAAAAGAGAGGCAATCCATTCTGTAAAGTCTACATGGCATAGTAATGCTGTGGCACAAGAAACAGCAGAAACTCAAGCACATAGAGTTGGACTATTACCAGATAAAGTTAAACAATAATATATTTACATACCTATGGATCTGAGCCTGAAACTGTAAGTCAAGAAGTTGGCTCAGCCAGACACTGGCCTCCTGCCCAGGCAGGTATGATGTTTCTTCCTACACTCCTTCTGTGCTCTGCTATATGCCTGGGAGAAGCTTTATCAATTTCTCTGCACTTGCAGGTCAAATATGACTACATGATACCTTTCTGATGGCTTGGCTGAAATCAATATTAGGGCTGGTTTTAATGATTTTATCACCATCTGGAATAATTTGCAAGAAACATTGTCTCCCTATTCATTTTCATAACTAGTTTTGAATAGATTTTCAAATTAAATTAGTATTCATGTACATTAAATAATGTTTTTGTTTTGTAACAGAAAAAAGAATACACTTTTGTGTCTTCATTTTGAATTGCTGCAAAAACATATTTTGGCATAAATACACCAAATTTCAATAATGTAAAGCAATTTTTCAAAAGTCAACTCTGCAAAAATCAGTCAGATGCAACTATGTGTCAGATATATTTTACATGTTTACTGAGAAAATAACTTTAAATTTAATCTTACCTTAATAGCATGGGCCTTTCAGTTAAAATTTCCTTTTTTCTTTTACTTGGTAAAAATATTTATGCATCTAGAAAATGGGTATTTGAAGACCAGATTATAAAATAATCACAGTCAGTAATTGCTTAAGCTATAGATGGTATTACTGGAGGTAGTAAGATAGCTTGGAGTAAAATAAAAGGACCCAATTAGATTGCAAAGTTTATAACTACAAATAAACTACACTCCCCTAGTTTCTGTAAAACTGTACAGTTTCTTTTTGCACAGTGCTCTGAGTTGAATTTTGCCTGCAATTTACCATTCCCCAACTTAAGGTTTCCTGATATTTACTAAATCTCCTGTTACAAATGTATCTTCTCACTTGAACTTTTGAGTGCAAATTTTCTATAAATTTCTTTCTGAATTTTTTTTTTTCCTTTGGAAAGACAGAAAATCTTAGAACGATTGCACTCACATCACCAGCGTTTTCTGGTTTTCCCAGTGCAGGGATAACCCTCAATTGCAGGGCTATGTTTGCTCAAATCTGTGTTCTGGAAAAAAAGAAAAAGAAGAATTCCTACATTCTCTACTGCACTTCAAATTATTTTAATGACACCTCCTATGAAGTGAAAATATGCTCGGGAGAAGCTACACAGAGCACTAAGGGCAGCTGCTGAAACTTGGTATATTTTAGCTCATTCACTGTATATTAATGTCAAAAATAGCTAGACACACTACCTTTTCAAATTTTAACCCTCTAGGAACTACATTTCAACATTGTCACAGTAATTAAAAGTCTCCAAAAGATGAACAATAGATACAAGCTCAAAATAGGAACAAAGGAAATGAGAACGTTGAGGAAACATCTTCCTGCAAATGACTGAGGCTGTATTCTTAAACACATCTGCTATCAAAGTGGCACAAAACCTTTGAACTGTAGCCCCATTTCTCCTAAAACACATCCCATTCCATCAGTGATTAATATCTGCTGTCCCTGATACAGAAAGAAAAGTTGTGGCCATTTTTTCAAGGACAAGGAAACCATGGTGGCCATATATCTTGGTTTCCCCAGCTTAACTGTAATTTTCTTCAGGATTGGAAAAAAGTAATTAAGAGGGTTTTTTTTGGGGGGGGGGGTTGAGATTTTTTGGGGTTTTTTTTCTGAGTTTCCAGACAAATGACCACTGTCCATGGATAGTTTTCCTTCATGTGTGCATACAGCTCACTGACTATGCCCAGTAGAGGTCACCAGTTCCAGATGTATTAGACTTAATTATCCATGTGCTGCATGGCACATGTTCCCGTATTTAATCTGGCTATTGTGTGCCCATAAATATAGGAGCAGTAGGCATAATACAGATGTCTGGTTAAATGACTTGAAAGAAATATTCCTTAAGGTATTTTGACAGTAACTTTTTGTATGGATCTCAGTGTCTAATGTAACAGATCAGTCAATCTATTCTTCATATATCAAAGAATCAGAATCATAGAATATGTTGATTTGAAAGGGACCCATCACAATCATCAAGTCCAACTTCTGGTGCAAGACATCCCAAGAGTCACACCCTGTGCCTGGGAGCATTGTCCAAATGCTTCTTGAACTCTGTCAAACTTGCTGCTGTGATGACGACTTTCCTGGGGAGCCTGTTTCAGTGCTCAACCACACTGGGTGAAAAACCTTTTCCTGGTACCCAGTCTTAACCTCCCCTGACACAACTTCATGCCACTTCCTTGAATCCTGTCACTGGTCATGAGAGTGAAGAGATCAGTACCTGTCCCTCCACTTCCCATGGTGAGGGTGATGAAGACCACAATGAGGTCTCTTCTCAGCTACATACTCAGATAATCTCCTCAATAATACCCAGATGCTTTGCCACTCAAGGTGGACTTTTAAATGCAGCCACATGACAGCCCAGGAGAATGGTTCAAAACAGAATCAATGTCTCTATATCCTTGTTTTGAATTTTCAGTTTTCTTAGATTTAAATATTCTATAAAGCAAATAAAAAGAAATCTCTAATAATCCTATAATTCTTTTCTTCGTTGAAATCTTCTTCAGACTTCCAGGAACTACGTTAAAATATGGTTATTTCTACATTAATTTTTGATTAATCTGTTTAGTTATGGTGTGTGGTGTGTTAATTTGGTTTTAAGTTACTGTTTTATTTTACGTAAGCATGAGATAAGTTTTATTTCATATCATTGAGAGCTTTGGCCTACAACAGTTCACATTCAAAGTTGAAGTCCTGGACACCAACAGTATTAAATTTCGTGGTCTCAGCTTTGAATAGTTTTGAGGAGGCAATCTCTCACTACACATATTTTTTTCAGAGCACATCTTTACTCAACCTCATTCAAGTAGCACAATATGACTATTGAATGTTTTACCATGGACTGCTTTAAAGGAGCTGATATTCAGCAGCTGTTTACCCTCATTCATTTTCAAGTATCAGTGTCTTTGTAATTCCAACAGCATGGTAGCCTGCACTTCATTTAAATTATTATTTTATGTTATTGTTTGCTATAGGAATTAAGGTTTTCCGGAAGCATAATAGATAGCACATGAAGTCTTAAAGACAACCAGAGAAACTTCACAAACTGAACTGTGAACAGCCCAAGGGCCATATCTGCAGCAGATCACTCCTAATTCACAAAAGGTTCTTCTAAGAGAAAGCCAGTATGTGTGCTTTGGGAAACAAGGATAACCAGAAGCAGACTCATCTCGTGTTGCCATGGGAATACTTTTTGCTTATGTCTGGATAGTGTAGAAGTATTCATGAGTTGTCTCTATAAGTCACACAACTAAAATAGGAATAAATAGGACTAATTGCATGTTTTCTGCAGAAAATTGCTCACTATTATTATTACAGATAATTTCAGAATATCTGACAGAAATTACCTTTGAGTTTATGGCAAAATGAGCTCAACAGATTTCTTGTAAGACATTTTAAAACAATCCAGGCTTCCAAACAAGAAAGTGCTTGAGAAGGAAAATTACCTCCCAAGTACTCTGCCAAGGTCACTTTTCTTTGGTTTCCCATTCTTCCTTGTTGCAGGGAGCAGCCAACAAAGGAAATGATCAACATGGATTTATGGAGAAAAAATTATGCTCTACGAGCCTGAAAGCTTCAACAATGAGATGATTGGCCTGCTGAATAGCCAGGAGATACCAGTGAATGCTTTTCACTATTTTCACTATATTAGCTTTTGTAAATTTTCAACACTATCCTATCCTGATATACAAGTTTGTAGTGGTGTGTTTTTTGTTTTATCAGTTTTATGTATGTATTTGTTCCTCGTTTTATATTGTTTTTTATAAGTTGTAATGGTTTGCCCCATGTCACCCATGTTTAACCTTCTTGGTTTTACCCCAACCCCAGTTATATGTCAATCATAAGTTATACAGCCCTGGGTCTTGTCTGTCACTTTGGGGTCTCTCCCAAAATTCTGGAAAGTTCCAGTAAGGACCCCAAGTGATTGGACAAGACTTCAGCTGTCTCCCCACCCGAGTTATTGATTTGGTACAATGTGTGTCATTTACCTACAGAGCTATACCCACGTGATCCCTGATTTGTCCCCAGTTAAACCCATCCCTGAGTTCCTCTCCCCAATAAAAGATGTTACTTTGGGGGGTTTCCTGCTTTTTTTTTTTTCCCCGCTGTTTCTGCTGAGAGGTGTCTGCTGAGGCAGATACCCTAAACTGAGATTATCCACACTGGGGGATGAATAAAGCCAGTAGTTAACCCTGAACAGCCTCCCTCCCTCTTTCTTTCCTGCTGTTGTTGCTTCACTCCTTTGGGCAAACAAGAACTCACAGGGATCGGTGAGGTTCGTCCTGCTACCAAGCCGTGCCCTTTACTGTCGAGGTGTCAGGGCTGGCCGAGGCAGAGAGACAAGACACCTCTACACAAGTTGACTACTTATGCACCAGAAAAGTGGACAGTGACGTGGATTTAAAACTGGGTAAACTCCTGAGTTCAAAGGGTGGTGATGAGTGGCATGAAGCCCAGGTTCAGGAAAGTCACTAGTAGTGTGCCTCAGGGAGGGATACAAGGGCAGAAAATAGTTATTAAACTAATGAAAATAAGTTTGGGTGAATACAGAGAAATTATTTGTGAAGTATTGTCCATGAAACCATATGTCCGGTTGGGCAATTCGAACGCTGTCTGTGCATGAAGTTTGATGAAAGACATAAAAAAATTATTACTTAATACTATTACCATCACATTTAATTCAAGCAGTTGTAAATAAAGACAGAGTTCAATCTTTTAGGTCCCATTGGATTTGGGGAAAGCATGATCTGAAAAGATAAAGCTTGAAATATATTATTCAGGACTTGCATCCTGCTCTACTGTATTTTGGCATTTCTCCCTCTTCCTAACCCACTCACCCTTAGAGGTCAATCAAGGTTATGGTTTAAGTGTTATTGGAATGGGTGAAAAAGAAATACTGTGAGACTTATTGATAGAAGGATTAAAGGAGACTAAATTAAGTCGACAAAAATGAAAATATAATTTAGTCCATATTCCTTGTTTATGTATTTGGCACGTTTTAGCATTCTTTGAGGGATATATAACAGTTATGAGTTAAAAAGTGGAGCCAAGAATAATGTTAATTATACTAAAGGAAGAGAAAAAAATGTGGTCATAGGAAAAATAAGCTACTAAATCTCACTCAAGAAGAAAGAATGCATACAGGCAGAGGTTATTGAAAAAAAATCCATGATCACAGCTAGTGCTTCAGATAAAAATTACATGGCAAAAAGCTTTAATTAACTGTGACAAAGTCTACATCACACTTGACTGATTTGGTGCAGATATAGGCTGCGAAAGATGATGTCTGGTGGAGAGAAGCTTTGACATGTCCTCTCACATGAACTGTTCTGTCAGACAGCTTAGCATTGCTTTTCCTTAGGAATTAAATATTTCACTTTAACCTCTTAAGTATGATTTGAGGTACCCCTGTGATAACATCCCATGGCTGATGTTCTATAATTCCCAGCTCATCCTCTGTGATCATCAATTTCTCTTTCTGCTGTGTGTATAAGATATACATGTTTGGGAAGTGGAATGATGAAGGGTTACTGCAGTTGCATGTAGCATCATCTATCCTTTGATTGTCTGGAGGTGAAGCATCACATGTCCACTCATGTTAACTTGTTATCTAGATTTTACATCTCTGCCCCCTAGATAAACCTCTGCATTAATAAATTAATGCATACTTAAGCTCTCTGCTCTGGAGAAATAAGGTTTCTTGCCTCTTCCATGACTTTCACATTAGATTAATTGCATTGGGGGGGGGGGGGGGGGGGGGGAGGGGGAGGGGGAGGGAAGTGTTGGTAGAGAAGAGTAAGAAGGACATCTTTTCTTCATTACAGAGTTTTCTGGAATTATGCTCAGTATTATTATGATCAATGCTCTACCTGGCTGAGTATGAAGATCTAGAAGTTTTTCTCCAATTTTTATTTTGTATCTATTTTTATCTCTCAATGGACTGTAAGATTATTCACTTTAAATAAAAATACAGGACACAATTTGAACTTGCTAAAAAAAATTACAAGAATTTTATAGCTCAATGTTAGAGACAATATAATGTCATGTGACTCTAACCCTGTACCTCTGCTACAGGTAGTAGGATGATCCCCTCAGTAACAATGATATCAGAGAGGAGACATCATATCTTCAGTGGGACAGGAATATATTGTAAAACTGATGTGAACAAGTGGAAAATCTGAGACAGTGAGTAGTAACTTGTTACTACAGTTACTTGGCTTCCCTGATTTATCCCAGAAGTTAAGCTGTAAAGTCAATTCACAGTCAAACCACAGAATCTTACATCAGCAGACTAACAGTTCTAAATGTTGGTAAATCACAGTATTTTCTGAAGTTGCCTTGAAATACTCTCTGATTGCTTAGATGTCCTTGGCAAATTAGTGCCTGCAGGAAATAAATGTGTGCTAGGTTGTGGGTTTTTGTTTGCTTCACATTGTTATAATTACTGTTGCTATTTTTATTAATAGAGATACTCATAGAAAGAGTGGAAACAGAGAAAAGGAAGCAAGAATAGAAGTCTGATTAGTTAGTTAGTTTTGAAGGGATTTCCAGAGAAAGCAAGCTGCTGATCAAACAACATTTTGCCCCTGCTGATCACAACAAAAATATCTGTGTCCAAAGTCTAAAGATTAAAAGATACATGTTGTAACGAATAACATCTTCAAAGTGGACAAACAAGATTCATCTAGGGTCTTTAAATGTTATTTTTTTATCCTGGTGATGCTTATGTCCAGCTACAAGTGAGATAAAAAACTGAGAGGATGACTCATATGAATAATCATGAATATCAGATAAAAAAAGGAGAAGGACACAGTCAAAAAGAAAATGGAAAGAGCCAAATTTTGTTCTGACAGTGATTCATTCAGCACGATTTAATTTTTTAGAAGTCTAGAAAGTCCTTGCTAGTGTTCTCCATTCTTTCCATACTGTCAGTAAAAGTATCAAAGAAGAATGTTATATCCCAGCTATTAGGAAATCAAGTTTCAGAAAATTGTGATATATATATTCTGATTTTCACCTTTTGCAGCTCTATAGAAGACTCATATCACATTTCAAAATTCATGTTGTGATCAGAGAAACAGACAAATTTTTTTCATCTTTTTGAAAGTTAGGATGAACACAATCACTGTTCTCAGGAGACAGAGCAAGAAAGCTCTTGGCAAGCTTAGCCAAGACAAGCATGCAAAGATAGGGATGAGTAAAACTGTTACACTTGTTCATCTGTTATAGACACATGCAAAATTTTGGACCAAAATATGTAGGCCTAAATGTTTGGGGATAGTACAGTTTCTTAATACTCTCTCTAAAGTGGCATCATTACATAAAATTGTTAAATGCCTCTCTTCTTTACCCTGCTTCTGAGTTGAGAATCTTAATCTATAAGACAAAAGCCAGAAGATGCTGGAAAAATTATTTTAAAATGTGGTCCATAAAACTATATTTACCTTCAATTACAAAAGTTAGTACTGTTACCTTAACTATAAATTATTATCCATTAATTGTAAAAAAAACTTTACTAGAGAAAAACTTAATACTTGTCTTTGTAAATCTCTAATAGCATCCTATGCAATCTGTTAACATACTCAGAAATTTTAAATTACCTTAAGATTTGTCACAATTTAGTTGAAAAATACACCTTTTAAGATGGATAACATTTGAGATACTGAAGACATTCAGTTTTGTTTGAAGAACAGAAGTCCTTCCAGGAAAAGTAAAAACCTCTACAAGAGTATTTTTAGTCATGGATTGGCAGATTCCCAACAGAATTACCTATAGTCTTCTAATATTGCTTCAGAAAAAAATGATGTCGTCAGTTTTTGAAAATTTTGATTGTGCGTAATATTATGCAAGTTCAGATGTTATGCAAGTTCAGTGCACGATAGAGCAGAAAAGTGCAGTGGGAAAAAATAGGACTGAAAGAGAAAAATTAGTTAGCCTTGCTCGAATACATAGATAAAACACAGGACACATAAAGAAAACTGCTTCTCATAGTGCAAACATTTAAATATAGCAGATTAAGATATAAATTAATTTCATTTTGTCCACATTTCTAATGTATTTTTCAAATTTATTTTTTAAGCTTAATGAGCTCATATATTGAACATATATCTTATATCTAGTTGTCTTTTCTTTAAAATATCTTTAAGTTACTTGAGACAATTATTAATTGGTAACTGCATTTTGTAGCTTGGAATTTATTTTGCAGAACTATCCTCTAGTTTCTCTGTTTTGAGAGGCTGAAAGCCAAACAGTATGAAAGACCACTCTGGGTATAAAGACAGTTTTACACACCATTTTCTGCTCATAGTAGTGAGCAAAATATACCTCTCAGGATAAAATATGTTGCACTAAGCAGCAGAAATATGATACAATTCTCAAGGTTTACTGATCAGCTGAGATACTGCTTTACTCAGAACAAACACTGGCTCTTTGGTCATGCTCTGTCTTCAGTAATGAATAGTGAGTACTCTTCAGTCAATAGTGTCCTATTCACTATGGCCCAATATCAGTCTCCGGTAATTTGCATTTTAATTTTTAATTCAACAGAGGAGCATCTTAATTGACTAATTACTCCTTAAAAAAAGTTTCCTTAAAATTTCTTTTTCAATTTCAAATGGGGTTTTTTTTGCCTTCGCTTTCAGACTCTCAGTTCAGTGATTACTATATACTGGTCTATTGACAAAATCTTTGTAGACTCATAGACTATTACGAGTTGGATGGGACCCATCAGGATCATTGAGTCCTGGCCATGCACAAGATTCCCCAAGAATCACACCATATGTCTGAAGGTATTGTCCAAGTGCTTCTTGAACTCTGTCAAGCTTGGTACTGTGACTACTTCTTTGGGCAGCCTGTCCCAATGCCCAACCACCCTCTGGGTAAAGAACTCTTTCCTGATATCCAGCCTAAACTGACACAACCTCATCCCATTTTCTCGAGTCCTGTCACTGGGTATGACAGTGAAGAGATTGGTACCTGCCCTTCTGCTTTCTCTTGAGAGGACGTTGAAGACCACAACGAGCTCTTCCCTCAGCCTCCTCCTCTCCAGGCTCAACAAACAAGTGACCTCAGCCTCTCCACATAACAGGTCTATTCCAGCCTCTTCACCAACCTCTTTAAGAAGATTGTTCTAGGCATCAAAAAACCCCAAAAAAACCCCATGTAGAATTAGCTTAATGTAATGTAGATATATTGACAAAACTCAGAGGTCAAATTTCAGAAAGTTATAAAAATTCTCTCCCTGAACAATTAAGGATTCTTTAAGTTCCAAAATTAAGACAATTTTTTGATTTTTTTTTTTTGTTTGTTTGTTTTGTTTTGGTTTGGTTTGGTTTTTTTTGTTTTAGAATCCTAGTTGTGTTAAAGTTTGTCTTGAGCTGTGGCTGTCACTCTTTTCATTCATCATACTTCCTTTTCTAGCAGTGCGAGTTCTCCCGTAACTACTTCAGCTTCAATTATTTTGCCACAACTCCTGATGAAGTTTTGAAATTACAAAAAATGCTTTTGAAGGGCAATCTTACAAATAATGTTCTTTAAATAGCTGTTAAGGGAATGATAGTCTCAGATTCAGCTTAATATCTTAGTGTGGAATGTACATTCAATATCTGTCTACCCTTCCTCTCTAGGAGTCTCATTTCTCTCATAATGCTATAGTATTCTATTTTTTTATATTATAACCATAGTTTTTATACACATATATACATATTGCAATTATTCACTAATGCAGTATAAAATTAGTGAATGATTAAAAATATTTGAAGTATAGACAATTTACTACCTGTATATTCTAGTGTTTCTACATGGAAAAATAAAAAGGGGCTGACAAATAATTTAAAAAAAAATGAGACATTCTGAGCTACAAATATAAGACCCAGAGAAATTTGGAATTATTTTTCTAACTCTTTAGCCACTAATTGTGTCAGGTCAATAAGTGTGAAATGTTATTAGCCATGTTTTGAAGAACATGAAGCCTGTTTCACATAGGATAATTTATCAGTATTAGGACACTTCAGTTTAGTGAATAACTGATATACTATTAAGAGTCATGTCTGGGATTATATTCTTTTACCAATCAGTAATTGGTTTTAAGATTTGAAACCACATCTGCATGGTGTCACCTAATTTTCTAAATAAGATAATGACAGTCTGTTAGTGATAGTGGCACTGCAGAACTAATCTCCAGTCCTTCCTTCACAGCAGCTGTACAAAAAACTGTTGTCCTTTAGTGTAATAATTGTATTGCATGTACCTTGGTTTGGTAGTTACTTTACTAGATAGGGCGGGATACTATCCAGTCTTGGGATTTGTGCCTCTAACAGAAGTCAGAAGCTATTATCTATTTTAAAAGAACCTCAAAAGTCCCTGTAAATTTGAATCCGGGGAATCAGTGACCTTCTCCTACTTGATCTTTATTTGTTTTTCTCTCCTCTCCCAGAAAAAGGTCTAGGATGGAGAATGGTATAATCAGTTAAAGTTATCTCCTCAAAAGAGCATAAAGGAGGAAAGGAAGTAAATCCCTATGCTTCTTCTAAATTAGTGGATTATAACAGACAGTTTGGACTGAAAAACAGAGATGATATAGATTAGTTAAAGTTTGGACTACATGTTTCTATTTCAAGTCTGTTCAGAAGCAGACACACAAGTAGCATTCAGAGAAAAGTGCTTTGAAACTGCAGATATGAGACATCATCTCAAACACTTTTACTCTTTCAACATGAAGTAATTCCCCTTACAAAACCATACAAGTTTGCCTGTAACACCCACAACTTATTCAACAGCAATTTTTCTACTGACCTGAAATTTTAGTGAAGCAGGTTCACACCCAGCCTTGCAGTGTAGCTGTGTGAATCTCTATCCTGATGTTGGTAAATTGCAGATTTGTTAACAAGCTGCCAAACTTAACTCCTTCATTGAGGCTGAATATTAAGTTTCTTCTCCAGTTTTGGCCTTACCACTCTTGATAATTTTATCTCAAAACATGAGATACCCACTGATTTGTATAATGTTGTATCTGCCAATTTACATTTAAAATTCAGCTTTTAATTTAGGCCTTTGTAATTCAGGCCACAGGAAAGGTAAAAAACTAAAAGACGTTTCATTTTGAAGGAAAAATCAAAAGCTAAATACTAAAATACTTCTATTCATTACAAAGTGCAAGTTCAAGACACCTCAATATAGCAAAGATCCCTAGCTATTACTTACTTTTACAAATTACATCAAAAGTCCTGGAGTTTATTACTGCTTGTAGTCTATTTTGTTCTATTCACATACAGTTTCAGTTCACTCCACCAGTTACTTACATCCACCAGCTTTAATCTGCTGTGGGGATTAATGACCAAGACCTGTCACAATGACTTCCCAGAATGCCTGGAGCTTTAAACACTTTTATTTTTAAGTAAGTCATGCCTTTAGCAGAATAAAATAAAAGGGATCTGTTGCTGTATTCCACATCTTGAGTCTATAAACATCTGACAAAGAGATCTCACATGTTACAGTGACTACAGCAAAATAATCCTTGATTGTTGCCAGATAGCTGTTGTCCTAGAGAAAAACGTTACCCAGATCAAAAATCTAATATACCTGATAAGCAAATTTTGCTTCAAAATGGCATTATGTACTGTATTTGCAAGTAAATATTTTATTCTTTTAGCATCAGAAATATATTTGCAGTGCACAAATTTCCTGAGCGAAACAACAGAATGGGAATATTTATTTAATGTGTTGTCACTCTGAGCACTGAAGCAGAGCATGATGGGTTAAAGTAATAAACACACTAGACCTGAATAATGTAACTGATTCCACATTCTAAACAAATTTATATTGTTCCATGCTTCATAAATCAATTCCATCCATTTCTTTTCCAACTCTGAAATCTATTCTTAATTTCAAATGGTGTTTTCTGAGTTCTGTATTTCATAACCTTTCCATATAAATTATTCTTTCTCTATGTACATCTTGTGTATTACTTACCCTTTATAATTTTCTTAGATTTTTTGCTAGCTGAATTGCTATTCAAACAATAATCTCACAGACCTCTTATTTTTAAATTATTTAGGAAGAAATAATTGAGAATAATCAATATCGGAGTTTTGAATGTCATTGGTTATTTTTGATTGAATCCATGAAGCACGTAAGGTATTTTGTTCCAGAAGTGAATCAGTTCAACTTTTCTGTTTTGGTTCAAATAATTGTGTTTACAAATGTCTATGAATATATTCCATTTAAATGAACTCTCTGAGAGAACAATCTGCTAGCAAAGCCTTGTATGATAACACTTAGTGAAGGGAATGCAGAAAGTTATGACTGAAGAAGAAGAAGAAGAAGAAGAGAATTTTATTTACAATTTTGAACATGCATGCATGGCTGTATTTTCATTATTTGCTCTGTTTGAGTTTCAGCTAATGAAAAGAGATAAGTCTCTACATTCAAATTTTTGCTGTAGTTTCTACTGTAGGAACTACAAGTATGGGAGTCTGTAAGGAATACAAGTTCCCCATTGGCACTTGTCAAATCAGCTTTCAAATATTGTAATAATAAATATTATTACCCAATAATATATGCAATAATCACCATTTCAAAGCTCTGTTCCAATCTGTGCAAATAGATTCTGAAATATGCAATATCACATCCCAAGGCAATTCTATATTTAGCATAATAAATGTTATAAGATTCCAAGGTCATTAAGAACAGCCATTTAAATAGCATTAATCCTTAGTTTAAAAGTCATCATAGATATTTGGAATCCAGTTTGTTCTGGTATATTAAATTCTGACCTGAGTTGTTGGAAAAAAGTACATTGAGCATATATGCAGCAACAAGGATATCTGGAAATTTTTCTCCTCTTCATTGGCACAAAGCAGCTGCTGGAAAACTTACAGATGCACGAATGTGAAAAACCATAGACTGTAGAAAATTAAGTTGGACAGCTGGCATTGACCAAGGGCCTGATCCCAGTAAATACAATGCCAGGTCACTGAGGTAAATGAGAATTATTTGCTGTGGCCTTTTCCTCATTACATAAATTAACAAATAAGTTTCTGTTGCCATCAGCTGATGCTACAAAGAACAGAAAGCTTTGAAAAAATTGTGGTATAGAGGTCCTCAAAATTTTTAGAGCCATGCAGCCATGGTAATAAAAAGAACTAATGTGCTTTTCTTATGGGATATGTAACATCAGCCTTAATGATTTCTGACACTACAGTCCTTATATTATGACATCCTTTGTCAGAAAAAGAATAGCAGCTAACCATACCAAAAGACCCAGTTTTATGTCTTTGCTTTTAAATCTGGTTCAACTGTTCCTCATTGGAAGCAATTGAAAGACTGGTTAAAAAGTATTTAGGCTACACCTTTCACTGAAGAAGTCAACATTTGTTTCTGAAAAAGTGTTTCAAGAAAGCTGTGGCCCAGCTGGAGGAAATCCAGTGATGAACAACTGGTCAGACCAGCAGTCTGATAATCATGATTATAAGGATAGACAGGAAAAACAGTTACTGTTTAGTCTTAAGAAGGGTATGCAGAAGAAAAATGCAGAAACAGTCATCAAATATGCAAATTATTGCTGCACACAGTGAAAAGAAGGCTTGAAAAATCTGTTCTTCAAGAGATATGGAATACTTGGGAATAAGACTAGCTAAAGTGATTTATATTAGACATTTAAAAATTAATTATTAAACCTTTAAAAATAATACAAACCTAAATATTGAAAAAAGTAATCTCTGGAAGGTTGTGGATTACCCATTATTGGAGATTTTTATGAACAGATTTGGCAAACAGTTGTAAAGGGTAACAAGTGTAGAGGCAGAGGCCAATTTACCCTAAAGAATCTGTTTCTAAAGCAAAACTCTTTTGGATCATCTGTGAAACAAATTCTCTCTCTCCCTCTCTTGAAATCAGTGTTCACTTTCCTTCAGGTATATAGAGAATTTTTAAAAATCCACCACAACTAGAATGAGGTGTGGAGGGGCTTTCTTTCAGTTGAAAGCTCATTTTTATTATTATTTCATTGAATCGTGATATATAAAGAGATAGAATTCCACTGTGTACTCTGCTGGAAATACTTTGTGGAATTCAGCAGGAAACTATACTTTGATGCAGACATTTCAGTATTTACTGCATGTTTACATGTCTAACTTTAGAAATCTAAACTGTTGTGTAAGTCCACAACAATCAATTTAAGTTCCTGTCAAATCTTTTGGACAGAAATAATCACTTACACAGGACAATCCATCTAGTCTCAACAAAAATGTTTAAAATATCTAAAACGGGCCAGGTCAGTTTTCCTGCACAAACCACATCTCTCTTCGACTTTTGGGAATTCAAGGACAACCATCTTGTATTTAAGCAGTAAAATCTTAAGATACTTGAATTTTTCTACTTCTATCCCTCTAAGTTGCATCCTGTGTCTCTTTTAACTACCTCCCCATCTTATCTTCACCCAAATGAATTACTTTAATCTCAAAGTATGGTTATACATAGTAAAATGAACAGAATGACACAATTTGAACAACAACAAAAAAAAACCTGTCTGTATGAAATAAATTCTAAGATTTTTCTCAGAGGAATGTTTTTACCATTCGCAGCTGTAACATTAACGTCTTTGTGGGGTTCTCACATGATCCACACATGGGGTGATCTAGGTAGCCCCAGCTGCTAAGGAAGGACTGTGACTCTGTGGGGTCTGATGTGCACAGAACCAGTGAGGGGATCTGCTCCAAACATACCACGGAAAAGACCTCTCAGACCATTGAGTTCACTGCCAAATCCACCACTAAACCATAAGCACCGAATCTCTGTGTCTTTTAAATACTTCCATGGATGGTAACTCTACCAGTTCCCTGGGTGACCTATTTCTGATGTTTGATAACCGTTTCAGTAAAGAATTTTTTTCCTAATATCCAACTTAAACCTCCAATGGTACAATATGAGGGCATTTCCTTTTGTCCTGTCACTTGTTACTTGGGAGAAAAGACCAACTATGACCTATCTACAGCCTTTCATGCAGTTGTAGATAGAAATAAGGTCTCCTCTGAGCCTCAGTTTCTCCAGGCTAAACAATCCCAGTTCTCTCAGCTGCTCCTCAGGAGATTTGTGTTCCCAACCCTTTACCAGCTTCATTTCCCCTCTCTCCCATGCTCCAGTGCCTCAATGTCCTGATTGTAACCACGTTACAAAAGGAAAGCCACTATCAGCCAGGTTATCCAGAGAATTAACCAGGAGAAGAGAAATTCTGGTGAATACAGTAAAAGAAATAGAAATACAGAGGGATCCGGTCTGAAGAGTGGTATAGAAGCAGCATGAAGAGTTGCCAGGTGAGGCAGCAGCCTGTGGCTGGCAAGAGGACACCTGCAGGGACTCACACCAGGGCAGGGAGCATTTGCCATTGCCCAGTGACTGTGAGGAGCTACCTGTGACCTGGAGAGTGCTGGGGAAGGTGGGGGGAAGTGATTCTGGGGATGATTTATGGGGGCTGGGAGATCTGTAACTGCTTATTAATTCTCTCTAAGGGTCTGGTAACATGATTTATCTGTTATATTACCAATATTGATCCTGAGTCTATAGTTCACTGTGGGTTAATTACATGTCATTAATAAATTAATAAAACATTTCGATTCTGATTCTGGCCTAAGCTATGTGAACTCACTTGTTTTTTCCTGGCATCTACCTTTCCTGGAGAATGATGCTTAGCAACCAGCTAGGATTAGTAGTAAATTATTTGTGCAATGGAAATAATAAAGTAAAACCCTGTTTGTCAGGAAAGCTGAGAAATTTAAAACGTTTTGAATTGTACACTGGAGTAACTAGTAGTCTCACAAAGTAACCTAAAATACTTGGAAAAATAAAAGGAATTGCTTCCACATTTCTTTCATCTGTATTTGCAATGCTATTGGACTATGTTTTTTAATTAATATGTCATTAATACCCAACATTGATATCAACACACACTACTAATAGAAGTAGAACTTCACTTTTGTCTTAGGCATGTATGCTGGTGAGATTTCTTTTGCATTTCTGGCATCTTTTCATTTCCAGTTTTTAAGATAACTTCTCTCCGGGGATGACTTTGATTTGAACCTGTTATTCATATTGCTCATCCAGACTTAGGAATCTGGGATGAGGGAAAGGGGAGGAGAAGAACACAAGATATTTTTCTTTCTAAAATGAAAACCAGACCTGTTCAAAGATTTGACTTGTGGTTGAAGAAAAAACATACTTTACCACACTCCAAAGGAAAAAAATACAATGCTTAAATTGTTATAATTGCTTTCATTAAAAATCCCCAAACTCAAAGAAGCCCCAAACTAACAAACACACACAAAAAAAAACCCAAACAAACAAACAAACAAAAAAATAACCAAAACAAAACAAAACAAAACAAAACAAAACAAAAAAGAAATTAAAACAAGTAGAAGAACTGATGCTTTTCCAAACTCTATTTTCCACAGAAAAACAAGTAAATGGTTAAAGGCAGGATTAAGCCCCTTACACATTACAGTTTTCAGCTGTGATAATGTATCAGTCATCTATGTAGATTTTATTTATATGTGCATAATCTGATACATATTTATATATACACACCCAGAGGTACACACACCCTGGAAATGAAGGCAGGGGAGAAAGACTGCTAAGTTCAGAGGAACCATGTTTAACAAATAAATGAATAAATAAATAATTCTCAATATTTGTGGAAACTAAAATGGAAAATTGCTGTGCAACACTTCCCTTACGTCATATTTTCCTAGTCCACTTAGAGGTGTTGGTTAAGGAGTGCTGTAGTTCATGTAAACTAAATCTTTAGAAAAATCATAATGAGGTCATGTTCTAGAAACTTGTTTTCCACTAATGCACTCTTTGTTCAATTTGACATCATAATGTATCTAAATAATTAGTTCATGTAGCACTGCAGTAAAAAAAAAAAATTAAAACACAAAAAAGCAGTTCTCTGACCCCTGCCTAGTTAAGTTGGCTCTCTAGTTTTGCCACTGCCATGTGTTCTATGCTCATGAATCAGGACCCTGAATTACAAGAGGAGAATAAAGATCATGCTGATCTTATACTTTTCTGTAAATCATCCTCCATAAATAATAGTAAAGCAGGCAAGGGAGTTTGATTTGCCTCCTAGCTTTCAAAAAAATAACCTTAACGTTTCTATGCCAAACACCGTAATTTAATTATTTAATGTTAAATAACAAACTTCAGTGCTGGAACATTCTCTTAGGCTTTTTTTTTCCAAAATACAACTTAAAAATAATACTAGCATGAAAACTGAAGTTCTTAGAGCAATTTTGGAACTAGACTAAAAGAGGGCATATGGTTTTTTGGAAGTGTACATGAGACACACTTTCTGTGTTACAGAAACACACAAACACAACTCAGAAGAAAAGGACTGTCTGACTTGTTCTCTGATCCTAGGCCAGTGACAACATAGCTTACTAGGCTATCACCAGAATTTATCAATTTTAAGCATGCTAATAAAGGCACTCACTTTTTGATCAACATGAACTCAATGATCTTTATTACAAGGCTTGCTACATATAAAATGCATCTATATGGGGAGCAGATACCAAAGTAGTGGTAGATGCCCCATTGCTGGAAACATTGAAGGTCAGGCTGGGTGGGGCTCTGAGCAACCTGAGACTGTTGAAGATACCCCTGATCATTGCAGAGGGGTTAGGCTAGATAATCTTTAAAGGGCCTTTGCAACCCAAACAATTCTGTGTTTTGATGGTTCTGTAATTCTAAACCATTTTTACTGCTGTATTAAATGTTTTGCTATTATTGCTAGCTCTGTAAGCTTAATATATGAATTCTTTGAAACCGCCTTTCCTGTGCTGCACTGCTATTACAACTCAGGTTGAATTTTCGATTCTTTTGCTTATTTTCAAAGTTTTTCATGATCATCAAATGACAAATCTATAACACTTGCTACAAGTTTCTCAATAAGACCTAGTATCTTGTCTTTATGCAAATAGAGGAAAATGACAGTCCCCACTTTGGGAGAGTTTATATATATATATATATATATATGCATGTGTGATAATGCTAGAACACCCTTCCCATTTCAGCAGTGACAGCAAAACTTCATGGACTTGACCTGCTGTGATATAGTGGCTACAACTATATGCAACTATATGCAAAGGTAATTTTTTTTTTTTTTTTTTTTTTTTTTTTTAGAACAAATGACCATCAAGAAAAAGAGAAGGCAAGTGTTTAGAAGCATTCACACTATGCTTCAGAAAATAAATGTCCAATGTAGATGGGTTCCAAGTCCCTGTCCAAAGGTGAGGTCTAGGATGTTGTCCTGGGTTGTAGTGTAGGATGTACACAAAGTATTTATCCTATCACCATCTTCATGAACTGGAGAAACCAGGTTGAAACCAGGTGGGGCAGTGTTCTTCCCAGGCCCCTTGTCCTTTGGGCTGTCTTCTGCTAATGGCCCATCAATGCCTTGCCCAAGACTCATAAGTAACTCCCTCCAGGAGTTATCTCTGTTTAATGGGCCATCAAGGACCCACTTCATGACTCATCATCCCATTGCGAGATGCTCTGCCCAGGGGGAGGAGCCAAGCATTCTCACTTGGATATAATCTGGGATTTGGGAAAGTACAAGCAGTCCTTATCTACTGGATTCCCAGAGGACCAGAGTTACCAGACCTTTCTACAGGATCACTGCTTCAGGAAGACCACCTCATCTGGACTGCTTTCACCATCCTGCTCAGGTATTCTGACTCTGTCTTTTGTGTTATTGCTTTTATTTTATTTTATTTTATTTTATTTTATCTTTTTACCTTTCTTCTTATTAAATCATATTTCTGACTTGGAGCCTCTCACTCGTTTTGCTTTCAAACCATGACAGATGTCTTGCAAACATCTAGGAAATCAATCCATGAAGCTACCTCTAAGTCTTTCAATTAGCCCTTACTAATGTAGTTCATTTCCCCCAAGTTTATCTTACAGGACAGATTTTAGCTATTGAGTGTCTCTGAGATACTTAAAAGAAACATACTAATCTTACTGGGTAATACTATATATAAATAATATAATACATATAAGAAAAAATAAACTGGGCCTCTAATCACCCAGCACCCATTGGAAGTACATTCTTCGTATAATAATATGCTCTTGAAATCAACAAGATTTTCTTGTTGATTTCTTTTGTTGTTCTGAACACATCGTATGACAGCTTTCATGAAAATCCAACTACAAGCAGACAGAGACTATTTAAACAGATATAGAGTAAAATTTTCCTGGGTAATGTAATAAACAATTAAAAAAATAAAGCCAATTTAGTAGCATGAATTTGAAGAAATAATTTTAATGACAAGTAACAAAACTTACATTTCATTATTGATATTTTATTCGTTTATTTTAAAAGATCTCTTTTCTCAGTATTGGTTTGTTCGTTTGGGTTTTTTGGGGGTTTTTTGAGTAAGAGGATGTTTATCTTTTTTTCTAAAATATGATGGTTTACAGTATTTTTTTCTTTGAATTCCTCACTTCATCAGAAGGTTTCCCTGTTCCAATAAATACTTTAGACAACTCAGACCAAACTTTACATTAAAGGTGACCTTATCAACATATCCCTGCTTTCACTTATTTAGTTATAATCAAAACCTGTTCTGACACATGAAAGATGTTCTCATTATTCAAAAAATGTCTGGACTGGCATAATAATTTGAAAGACATCCAACAGCTTCACCCTGTTGCTAACATTGAAATATCTCTTCTCACTACCTTGCTGCTTGATTCTGTGTGTTTGAGGTTCAGTGCAAATACCCACAAGGGATTTTAGTCCTGCTCATTTTACCAGTTTCATCAGCTTATTGATATATCTGTTACACATAAGTCAACAGATAGTTGCAATATATATAATTTTCTACTAATGAAGAATGAATAAACCCACAAAAGTAAAGATGAAGGGACCTACACATCTTGAGAATATAAAGTACTTTTAAAATTCAAGCTTTTCATTTTACAGCTCAAGTTAAATTTCCATTCTTGAGGATCCACAGCCATTTTCTTGGTAGGTCAGTGGAAGTTTGTGAGGGAGATTTTACTTATTTTCAAATGAGAAGTTATTTAGTTCAGCATTTCCAATTTAAAGATGTTCAGACATCTTCAAGGGCATGATTATAATACATTATTCTCCCCTTTCTAAATAAATAGTCTTTTCCAGAAGGCATGTCAATAAAGCCTTATGATATCTTTGGTTATGCTTCAGTTCTCTAAACAATACGCATATAACTGTGGGGAAAATATTCTAAGACAATTAGATATCATGATTATTAAGTTTAAATGTGTACTGCCAGTATTTCAGTGAGATAAAATTTGTGTTGTCTGAATTACAAGACCAAGACTTTTAGGGAACCAAAACACTTTGAGATTAAACATTGCAAATTTGCACCCAGAGTGTATTTCTTGCTTCATATTATCTCAGTTATAGATACTTTTATATATACATATACATATAATCTCAGTTATTATTAATACTTTAACATATAATTCAACATAAAGAGAAGGAAAAAATACTCTCGCTGAGTTCACAATGACAATAACTGGCAGCCAGAACTTACATACTCAAAAATTATGTCCTGAAAATGTGATATACGCCCAAAAGTATGTAAAGATTTGTCATACTGACAGTGATATTGGAAATATATTTTATCCAGCACTAGAAGATCTTGCAGTGACATACAACAGTTGTGTTTATCAGGCACATGACTCCATGCAGCAACTGCTTAGGGAGTCACCAGATGCTCCCAGAAGAATATTTTTATGGTAATAGAGTAGACTTAAATCAAAAAAGCATGCAGCCTACCAAATAAACCCCCAAAATATTATCCTTGGGCACTTATAAGTAATAAATGCATAATCTGTTGTTTATAGCAGGGTTAAGCTTCATGATTGTGGGTGATACCTAGAGGGTTCATTTACTATGTGCCAAAAACTCAAAGCTATACAAAATTATTTTCTAGCAGCAGCTTTTACCACTTAGTCTGAGATTTTACTGTGTCAGTGAAAACTCCTGATAGGCTGGTCAGAAAACAATTTTTAAATATTCTAAAAACTATCAGGCAAGGAAGTTTATTTTAATATTTCATTTCAATATGTTATGCAAAGATTTTGAAATAAAAATTAGTAAAAATTATAGCAGAAATCAGGATGCCTCAGTACGTTGAGCAACTCTAGGCTTATATGAGTTATCCATCATTTTCTCTGAACTTTTACAAGCAGTATGTTGGGTATTATTGAATGAAATTGAAACATTTCCTAAAACCACATTTTTCACCTCCCCAAAAGAAATAAAAAGAAAAAAAATGCAAACATTAAAAGGAGGATAGAAAGAGTTTTGGATTTTTTTTTCCTCTTTTTTAACACGTACAATTACATTGTACAAAAGACTGAAATATATAGACCAAGGTAAAAAGTATTGTGCACTACATTATTTTAAAATTGCCATTTGTTGAATTAAGGAACCTAGTTGTACATGCAGTCATACAAGTATACTTACCAATCTGCCTCACCTTTATGATTTGAAGCAGTAAGTTTCCCTGTAAATGTTAAAGACTGGAATGTGCAATATAATTATAGGTGTATATACCTCATATGGCAAGAGGCAATGACTGAGAAGTTATGCATAAGGATTTCCTGGTACTTCCAAGGCCAAAATACATTTTGTTATGACTAACGTTTAATTTGGATAGTCATGAGTATTTTTTAAATAATTTTTGAGATCTTATTATCAAAAACTACCATCTTAGAACACATTGTTACCAATAGCAACTTGTAACTTACTTTTTAAGGAATTCCAGGAATTTGTGATGTGAAATGGAGCCACAGACCTTACCACAAGACCCATCTATCTATCATTCTATAGCTTGACTAAACACTCTGCTTAAAAGCTAAGAAAAAGCTTATGGTCTATGAAAACAGGAGGGCTAACTCAGAAAATGAAATAGATCAGTTTATTTTTGACACGTAGTAACATTCCACACATCAGCTCTGTCAGCCTTCATTTGTTTTACTTTTTGGATGAAGTCTCTGTTTGTAATGTTTTCTTTTAAAATAATGTTTTTAAGGCCCTACATGAAAATAAACTAATTTAAAAAATATTAAAGATTCGGAGACAGCATATGCTACATTATTTCAGGCAGAAATCTGGTCAGAAATAATTTATCTATTTGGCCAAAAACATGGGGCAGGTACAGCAGGGGAAAAAAGCAAAAAAACCAAAAAAAAACCAAAAAAACAAACAAAAAAAACCAAACAAACAAAAAAAACAACCACTTATCAAAACCCAGCAATTTACAGTGATGATAGAACTTCTCTTGACAAGAGTTTTTCAGCCCCCCAATCTGATATGGGTCATACAGTTGAACATTGGTTTTTATCTTCTCCAGAAACCCAACCACTAGGCTATGCTCTTGCCCTTCAAATACATAGTTAGATATTCATTAAATGCAAAAGACTGAGTTTGACAACAACCTACCTAGTAACTGAACCTCTCAGCTATGATTCAAATGATCCAGGCTCAACATGCAGCTCCAGTGAGTATTTATGTTATTACACCGCATTGAGCAACTCCTGCAGAATAAGCTACTATAATGAGAAAATACTCCATAAGCTGATCATCAAAGCAAATAGCTTTGCTGCATAGACCATGTCCTTTTGCTGGACATCCACTGAAAAAAAATCATATAGTCTACAACAGATCTTCATATCTTTCATCTGAAATCAAGTCCTGAGATGTATTTAAAAGAAAAGGGCCCATTTTATGTTCATATCTTAACTTTAGGGGTTGATTTTTTTTAATACGTGACTTGATCTTAAAATGTGCTTAATATTCTGAGTCAGTACAACAAATCCCTTCAAAAATGTACAGTTTGAGATAGATCTCTCATATATTTCCATGAAAAAAACCCTGACTTTTCTACTTTTCTGACTTTCATTTACTGACAAGTAGGAAGCGATTGGACATTAGCCTTGAAGACTTTATATTTTCACTTTCTCTGAAAGTGAAATTGTTTTGCCTCAACTTTAGAGGATTTTTGAGAAAAAACTTCTTTTTTCTTTTATTATTTTCAAAGTTTAGGGGGATTTTTCTTTATGGAAATCTTCTTTGTATGATAAATTTAATTCTGAAAATGCACTCTGAATATATGACCTATTCTTATGACTTTAATAGGAAAATTCCAGCATTTTTTCCACTTCATTGGCTCAGGCAAAGTAATTCACCTCTTTGTAGGAAGGAACTCATGAACTGTACTATAACATTAGTAAGAAATCTAAGCAATTAACCATATAAACCATAAGACACAATGTTTAGTTCAAGCTAAAATTTTAGGAAAGCAGCTAATCAAAAGAAAAAACTTTCAAGACTTTTGTATATTTGCTTAAATACTATGCTGAATAAAGGCACTCCATAACTTGGTAACTGCAGCTTTTTTCTCCTAAGGGTGGGCATATGTCACTTTTCATGAAGGATATTACTGAAGCCCATCAGAAGTATTCTTCAATAGGCTGGTAAGACTAACAGATTTTTCAGTCATATTTTTGTTAAACAGAAAAAAACAAACAAAAGACCCCCCCTCCCAAAAAACCCTAACCTACCTCTTTAAGGAATGACAGCTGTAGAATTGCTTCTTATAAGAAAGGATTTTTGTGAAGTTTCTATTTTGCTCATACAGTTTTCTGTAGGATTGTTAATAAATGTAGGGTATTCTTCATAGAGTCATAAAATTGTTTGGGTTGAAACAGGTCATTGAGTCCAACCATTAAGCCAGCACTGTGAAGTCCACAACTAAACCAGGGCCCTAAATGCCTCCAGGGATGGTCACTCAAACATTTTCCTGGGCTGCCAGTTCCAGTGCTTGATAACCCTTTAAGTGAGGAAATTTTTATAAATAATATCCAATGTGAACCTCCCCTGGTGCAACCTGAGGCCATTCCCTCATTTTGTTATTTGCTACATGGAAGAACGTAATCAGGCTATGCATGCTTGAAAGGAAAAATGTCAGTAGATAAAGCCAGCAGACAGCTAAAGAAGCAGTTTTGATCTTGTCAGCAGACAAAAGTTAATTCAGAACCATGGGAATATCACACCTGACAGATGAAGTTAGGAAAATTCCTTGTTTTTTTCCTTCCTACTGTGTTGAGGTCAATAAACTATCTCACAAAATGAATGAGACTGAGTCCAAAAAAGAGTTAGAGCTCACGAACTCCATCTTAACCAGACCCAGTATTCCAAATGTTATTATTTAATAATCAATCCATAGTATGATACGTTATACCTTGTTTTCAGTAGTTTAGAACTTTGTTAGATGTGTAGTTGCTTGCACTGATAAAAGACTGAGCCCAGGGTCAGGACTGCAAGGAGGGTACAAATCAATATCTAAGTTCAGCAGTAGTCTGCAGCCATCTACATGGTATACAGAACAATGTCAGACACCTTTGGGTAACCAGTGAAGGTTACCAGACAGCCCATCAGATGTATAATAAAACAGTGAGTTTCTGGATTGGCAAAATCCCTTGGGCTCAATACCTTGATATCTGCAGGGCATTCCAGGATGAACCTCCAGCTGTAAAATTACCATAAACAATGGAGATCTAGTCAATAAAGTCAATGCCAAAGTAAGAGCAATGCAGTTCATCCTAGGGTTCACCAGGATCCCAAATCAATTATCTGCAAACAGATATTTTGATATATCTGAATATCCCTAAAAAGTTCTCACAGCTCCTCAAGAAGTCATAAACTGAACTCCTCTTGGCACTGACTAAATCCCAGATAGGTTTACTAGGCAAAAACCTGACATGGGAAGCAATTAAAATAAATAAGCTGAACCATGAGGTGATGTGAGAAATGGATACCAGCAAGAAAGCTGGAACTAAGCAGACTAGACTGAGAGTGAAAAAAACCCAGATGAGATGGTTGAAAAGTAGAGAGACCAAAGAGACTAAGTGTTTGTGAGTAAAGAACTGTAGCTTAAGGGAAAAGGAAAGGTATTAAATTTCAAATAAAAACAGGTATCAGCACAGATGAGGCTGGTGGTATGGTGAGGAAATAAAAGTTCTAGTAGAGAGATTAAAAGTATAGCACACATATCAGTAAACCTTGCAAGGTGGAGTGTGAAATGGCATCCTAAGTTGAAATTCTTAGAATATTTTTTCTATTTTATAATTTTTCAGCAAAGGTCTATGAAATATGTTTGGCAAATTTTTAATGCAGTGTATGTATGTAATCCTCTACATAGAGGATTACCTGCTGCCATCCCACACACCATTAGATGGACTGTGAGAAGTCTGCGACATCCATCCAAAGCTGTCAGATATTACTGTGTAATAAGCTTTCTGCTTTTTGAGTTTGCCTTTTTTTTTTTTTTTTAAATGGAAAATTTACACAAAACCATCCTCCTGTTCCATCCTCTCAAAACACTATGAAGCTCCAAAACTAAGTCAGAATGTCTGTATCTTGATTTTTCATTTTCTTTATGTAAGTATAAGCAACTAATTTGAGCTGAATTTCTCACAGGTGCTTACTGGTTTTCTATTCTTCATTGTCACAGTGCCTCCTCGAGTTGCTCGCCATGGCCAGCCTGACACTGTGGCAACACCAGGGCACTTGCAGCACGGAGCAGGATTGCAGCAAAGGCGCAGAGTAACGAAGGACGGCACTCTCGTGATGAACAGCCAAACTGGGGTTTATTGCAGAGGACCTGCTTCCAAGGTGGCGCCTCAAGAGAGACCTTGAACCACTGGGTGCAGCAACTTATAAAGGGGGGGTGGATCCAGGGGGTAGAGCAGAACAAACAACCAATAGGGACAGACCAGGGAGTGGCTCAGGGGATGACAATCAAAGGAACAACGAATAGGGATAGAACTGGGAGGGGGACCCCCGGACTGTGACCAATCACCTGAAGCCTCTCCTGGAACTTTCCAGGCATGGGGCGAGGCTCCAGAGTGACTGGCAGGACCAGCAGGTTATGTAACATATGATTGACATTTTGGCAAACAAAGGGAAGGGACCAACATAAGGTAACAGGAGGGGGGGGGGTACAAGGAATAAACCATCTGAAACCGAACTAAATAGAAACATCGCCAACAGCTTTAACCTCTCCCAAACTCCCACATTTCATCATGTGGTTGAATTTTACAGGCACCTAGAAGCCATACCATATTTTGAAGTACTCCACATATTCTGAAAGACAAATCTCAATCACCTTATCTGATTTAGTCTATTATTTGCTACACTGCTCCTTCCCTTCCTCTTTTGTCTCAGTTAATGAAGAGTAAAAGTGTCCTCCTTGCCAAAGAGTATTGTGAAAATGCATCCATGCTTTAAGGACCTTTGTCTGTGATGTATGCAGGAGTTTCATGGTTTGTTAAAACTCAGGAGATGCTTCTGGTACCCAGGAGCATGCACTGGAGACTGTTCATGCCACATCACCTGCAGTGACATCTGGTGAGTGTATCATCTACAAGGCTTGTGTGAATCAAGCATAGTGCAGCTCCAGCAGGGCTTGTGTGGCCCCCATGTACCTGCCGTGGTTACCCTTACCTGTGTGACCTTGCATAGCTGACTGGCAAAACATGGGTGAGGGGAAGTTGGGGAAAAGCCGTAACATCACTTTGCTCTTGTCAGAGTGATGTTAATGCTACCTCAGAGGCTGAAAGGCAGGAACCATCCAGGTGGGTCTGACAATTGCTGTGTGGGACCAGGAAGCTCTGAAATCTCAAGACTTTGTTAGGATAGATGTTGCAGTGAGGACTGCCACAGGAGAAGAAGTGAGCAATTCTGCCTTTGGAACAGGTTTTGTAGCAAATTTGCAATGAGTAAAATTTGAGCCTGTATATTCAGCATGAAGGGAAAAACAAATAAAAATTGAACACTTTTCATTAATTGAGCAGTATCCTGATATCCATCTGTGCCTTAATGAAGATGGTTCCTATACAAAAATAGCATGTGATAGTATAATTAAAAACTGCAGTGGGTGCATAATGGTTGACAAGAAGCGAAGATTTGTGTACACAACACGAGCTCTCAGTCTCACGCACATACACATATATATGTGCATTTTTCTGTTATGATATTTCCCCTGCTCATAAATTTAATCCAGGATTTTAGACTCTGGGTGAGACTTGTCTGATCAGATAGATTTATCACTGTCTGTCACACAGACATATAAATGGAAACTTGCTGCTTATACAATTCCTAATTAGTGGAGAGAGAGGCTTTTGATGCAATCCACAGTCTGATCTAGATACATATTTTAGGGAAAGCACCCTAAAACTACTTAATTCCATAGCTTTGACTATAAAACAGTCTGAATGACTTCTTCAAACATAAGCAATGTAGACTTCTAAGATTATATAGCATGAATCTCATGCTAAATGTTTAGTTTGTGCCACAAATTCTTACCAATAAAAACATGCATTGTAAAATAGATGACAGGTAATATTATAGCAAGAAAGAAATACACACAATAATAAATCTGTCTAGGCTAAGCATCTAAAATTTCTACCTACTCCAGTGAAAAAATATTTAGAGTTAAGTAAATAAAGAGAAACTGTATAATTAGATCTTGAAATGTATATTATGCTTTCATAAACTATAAGAGTCAAAAAAGAAAAACCTACATTGAAGTGAAAGTAACAATTGAAATAATTACTCATTGGTTAGCAGGATGTTGAAAAACAACACACAGAGAAAAAGTACATTTCCAACATGCAATTATCTAGTTAGTCAGAACAACTCATTACTTTCCCCCAAATCAATATTACAAATGCTCAATATTTTCTTCTGTAAACTGAAATTAGATATCAGTCAGATGTAAGTACCAAGCAGAAATGATTTGTAGCTCTAAAAATTATGCCTGCTCAAAATCTGATTGTGAAATTGATTGTAAGCATAGAATTTGACATTTTACCAATTATATCACATTACTGCATGTGCCAGTAAGAGTTCCTGGCATATGGTGTAATATAGGCAAACTATATGTGAAGTGACAACATGAGCAAGTTATGTCTGACTTCTACAAATGTAGCTATAATTTTTAATTCCAGACATGATGATGGAAGGAAAAATCAAAGCATTTTCCATTTTAATTTAAATTGTTGATGATGACATAATGCATGACTTGGCTACTCTTAATATCCTCGCCAGTGTTCAAAAATGTATGTAGCATGCCTAAAGATTGATAGGTCTTACTCTGTTTATTACTTAACTTGTGAATAGTACAGCAAGATTTTGGGGAAGGTGATGGACATTCTGGCCCAATCTAAAATGAAATGTTTTCCTTCTCTTTTCTCTGATTTCAAGATGAAACGTAGTAATAAAACAAAGAAGTTTATATAGCATTTGGCAGAAACAATAGTGGTTGGAGTCCCGATCTACTGGAAAATTAACCATGAACCTGTGTTCTGTGCAGTCTCTTTAAAGTTTCACATGGAAAATAAAGCTTTTATCATATTTTTGTGTTAATTTTAACTATGTAGCAGAGTATCTGAAGCATTATTATGACAGACAAATAAACTTCTAACACTAAAGGTGTTGTTCCATTCTTGAAATAAAGTAGGGCATAATTAAACATTGGTTATATAATGTTTAAAGCTGGCATGGATGCTTAAGAGTACAATCACACAGGTGCTGTCCTCTAAAAACTAGAGGTGTAAATTATTGTCTCAATGGCTATGAATGCAACCCAGTAAGATTTAAGGAGGTTGATACAAGAAAGTTAACTAATGGAACATTTTAGTTCCTATTTATTTTTGGCATCTATTAAATCACTACACATTTTCTTTTAAAGTGCTAATGTTTGTTGGCTAGTTATTTGCATGCCATTTTATGTGGCAGTCAATATAAAATTTCCATCTGACACACTTAATGAACAAACACATACCTAATATACTGTAGTTTTGGAGGAGCTGTGTCCCATCTGGAATGACACAGCTTCACAGGGAAATTGGTCATTGAGAAGATGATGTTTGGGCACTAGATGCATCCTGTAGTGGAAAATCTGTCATTGATGTCAGAGTGTTGTGTGAGGTCCATTGGTCTGGATTACAGCACTGATTATAAAGGGCCTTACCCTGGTGCTGATTTCCATGGGATCCATGCAGCACTATCGTGGTTACCTTCCACAGGCGCCTTGGGACTGATGACATTGCTGTGACTGCCTCACTGTATCTCCTTGTTTCTGTTTTCTAAATATAGGGCTAATTTTACTTGTATCTAAGGAACTCACACACATAGCAACTGAGTAGTTTCAGATGTGTCTGGATTTAGTCTTCCAGCTATATTATAGTGTCTTTTCAAACAGGCTATCACTCAACATACCACACAAAATTATTTGAATTATCTCAACAGTATCCCTCTGAAGTCTGTCTTAAATTTGCTATTGTCCAGCTCCTGCATTATCTAGTTGAACACCAAGAAAATGTTTCAATCTCAAAGTCTCAATTTCCTTCCACTTCTGCTTCCCTCTCCACCAACACACCCCTGTATACATCACTATACTTACTAATTGGTTCTATTCTAAAGGGCCTTTTATGAAGACTGGAGGAATTTTTTCTCTACTGCTCAGACAAGTCCCTTTTAACCATCCTCTTTTCCATTTTCTCAACAGAACACCTCTGTGGTGGTGCTTGAATTCAATTCCAGTTGGGTTTTCACTGCTCCAGTTTGGTTTTATAAGTTGTGTTTTATAATTGTTTTGGAAAATTGTAATTATTACTATTGTTTAAGATGGCCTCTCCTTCCCTCAGACTTTCCCGCCAAACCTTGGTTGTCCCGGTTACCCCATCCCATAATAGTTGTTTACCAGTTTTCTGTTATATGCCAATCTTTAAGTTATATAACTTCCCCACCCCCTCATCATGCATTCCTCCTCCCCAAGTTACTTATTATTGGTTCAAAAGTTGTTCATTCCCTTGTTACAAGTTGGCAAATGGTTATGATTGGTCCCACTCAATCCCACCCCTGTAACCCACTCAATAAAGAGCCGTGTCATCCCAAGGTCAGCGTCTCTCCGGAGCACTGCCTTGGGGACCGCGCACCCCCTTGGTTGCAAATCCTGAGAGTCCCGCCTCTCTATTCTGCGCACTATCCGCACCGTGGTCAGGTTTGCTCACTCCTCTGGCAAAGTGGCCCCTGGGTTGTGGTGGCGGCAGGGCTGGCCGGAGCTGCACCCTTGGTAGCCGACCACTGCACACCTCAATGCAAATAATAAAGGTGAAAATACCTTGGGAAAAAAAAAAAAAAAAAAAAAAAAAAAAAAAAAAAAAAAAAAAAAAAAAAAACCAACCAGGACACAACCTCACAATTGTTGTGTTATTGTATTATATTGTATTGTTTTCATGCAGTGGTTCAGGTGTTTGATGACTCACTGTGCTCTGAAGATAAGTCCAAAAAGATAGAAAAAAAAAAAAAAAAAACCCTAAAATTTAAATACTTCTAAGAATAATTGGGATTCATTTTTCCCACCCTTTCTCCAATCATGTCTATTTACTTACTTATCATTCACTTAGTTTTTGGAGCAAAGGTAATGAAAATCAATAGTGTCATCAAAGTTTGAAACATGCTTGGTAAGAAAAAGCCTAAGACTGTTCTGAGACACATGAGGAACAGATTTCATAATCATTTTCACTTTCATTTATCAGTCTTGAATGGCAAAGTTTCCATCATAGCTTTTGTGCTATTTTTTAAATCAATCAGCATAATAATCCATATTGTCTTTTAGAGAGAACTGAGATCCATGATAAAGAAAAAAAACTGAAGTGAAAGGATTGTTGTGTTAGATATGAATACCTTCAGATTGTATAGAAAAAAAGTATTAAAAATTTTGTATGATGTGGCTGGTTTGACAACCAAGAGAGCACTAGAAATAATATTAAAACTAAATTGTTGTGTGAACTATACTTGTCAGTCTTCAACCCACTTACAACTTGCAGGCAACATTCCTCCAAAATAAGTATTCTAAAAAATATGCTTGATTGATAAATAATTATGGTTTCTAGAATTAAAGAGACATTTGAAATCAAGTTATTTGATTTGTTTATTATTTTTACTTGTAAACCTCATCTCACTTGGTAGTTTTAAACTGGAATCGCATTGAAGTATCAGAGAAGACTGTGACTGAAGTGTCAGAGAAGACATCCACAGAATTAGTGAGAAGGTAAAAAGCTGTGAAAAGCTGTGAAGTAGTTAAAAAGAGGTTACAAATTATCAAGACTGACTAAAAGTAATAATGTAAAAGCCAAAAGAAACCATAAAGTGTTGAAGACTGTAAATTCTGTGAGACAATTTAGAGCTTCTCTTACTAATTTACAGGAAAAGAGATATTATTTTTCATTGTAAAAATTTTCTATCTGAAATCATGTATTAAATATTTTTAGTTTCCTGTGCCAAATATTCTACTGGAATACAACATTAATTTCATAGTGACACACATGTTTATAAAATACTGAATTCTTACCTAATTGAAAATGAAATAAAAGGCAGGTGAATGTTGCTTCAAAGCACATGTTGAATAATTTGATAAATGTGCTAAATAAATTCTATTTTAACAATTTATATTGTGCCATAAGGATAGTACTCTCCAATTCAGTTGCATCGTCAAGATTCCCAAACGAGGCATTTAGTCCCCACCGTTCCCCTTCCAGCTCCAAGCAGGGAGTTGGGAATTGGAGGCACAAAAATGAAACTATTAGATTGATAAAAACAATGCAGAAATGAGATAAGAAAATGAACAGTAACAGCAACAATGTTAATAACAACTGATATAGGGTAAAGAAAAAAAAATACATGGAAAGGAAAACAATAACAGATTGTTTCATTTTTTTTTCTTTAATCAATAATGAAATAAATATATATATAGTCCAGGGTTTTATTTAGATTTTTCTTTTTTTCTATTGTTTTATTTCTTTTTATAACCGGGCTTCTACAGAAGCAATCAAAAACAAAACTTCTGCAGAGAAGCAAAACAGAAGAATGGAATCATAGGAGACACTGCAACCAGATGTTTTCAAAGGAAAACAATTGTCTCCAACAGAAATTTGACTAAAATTACATGTTCTTTATTCATGCTGCTCTGAAAACTCAGAAAGGAACTATAGAAGCATTGTATAGAAAAAATAAGGAACCCAGGAACCCAGGACTGTTGAAATACTTCCCAGGTGGTTGATAAGCTTTCCTGCATTCACTATTCTCTGTCACCACAGCCCCATTGCACACTAACAGTAACACTAACACTGAGCCATTTTACATTCTTTTCCCCATAGCTGCCATCTTTACATCTTGTTCCCCATCTCTTGCCATTAAGCTAATCCTTTCTCCACAAAAAATAATCAAAACTGCAGGTAATATCATGTGGTGGGGTTTTTTTTTTTGTTTGTTTGTTTGTTGTTTTTTTGTTTATTTTTTGTTTTTGTTTTTGTTTTTTTTGTTTTTTGTTTTTTAATTTAAGTTCCTTGGGAAAATAAGGGTCTATTTTTGGAGTTTTTTTGGGGGGAGGGGGTGATGGTGGTTTTTTTCTTTTTCAGGAGAACTACTTAGGAGTGAAATTCAGAGTTCACTGGATACAATGAATTTGAGACATTATTCTGTATTCAAATTGTGTGGTATGATTTATATCATATATATGAGACATCATTCAGTTTTTCTTAACTTGTGTACTAGATACAAATACAAAAAAAGTTACAAAACCTGTCAAATGGTTTAATGAAATCAAACAGTTATTCAAGACAGGTATATTGAATCTAACTTTAAACACTATTGACATCTACATTTGAGCTAATCGCTCTGGGCTATAGTCAGGCAAGAGAAATTGATATACCTTCCGGTGTGTAATTCATCTCAACCAAAAGCAGGCATCTCACACAGGTCATAGCAATTGCACCTTAAATGTGCCTATTTCTCTGCCTTGGCTACAATGGGAGCCTAAAGTGACTAACAACTGCACTGTAGATAACTGAAGTCAGATGGAGTGCTTTCCGCTCTCATCACTTTCCATGCTGCCTACAAGAGGCATATGTTTTCTGAAAGTTATCAATAATCTTACTACTATTCTGTTGTGGTATTTCCTGCATTGAGCCATAATTAAGCCATAATTTTTTAGGGTTCATGAAAATAGTCTAAAGATCTGTACTTTTACAGTAGTTTGAAGACCAACTTTTTCTTTCTTCTTTGATACTATTTTCTAAACTTCAGTACCAAGCAATTGGCCCCTGGGTTAATTTGTTTCTTCTCCGGGATGTATAAGAATGTGTGCAGATTCCTGGCTATCAGGAACACTCACCCATAGAAACATGAACTCTACAGTATTAAACCTTTGATCAATATGAGAGTTTCAGAGGAGAAAGTAGTGTTAAAAGTTTATTCATTCTGTGCACTCTTTAGAGATGATTAACTGTCTTTATTATATTAAAGCAAACCCAAAGCCATCTGCCAAAGGCGATTGTGTCCAAGTACTGAAACCATTTCATGTGAAAACTCATTTTCAGGGTCCTAATTATTTTTCATTATAGTGGCAGTGTGGAATAGATTGGAATTGGACAGTAATTGCCAGGTCTGAGCAGTGCGGACCATTGCAATGTATCAGTTTAGATGAAGTGTGACAAGGATACATCTAGCTACTATATAACTTCCATTAAGCAACTTCCCTGTCCCTGATCATGTAACACTTCATAGAATGTGGTCAGCACAAGGTCATAATAATGGCTTTCTGTCTGACTTCAAGTATTTTGTACACGCACAAGCTGTTAACCCCCTCTGTTAGCATCACTCTAACAATGTCCAGTTATTTCAGGTGTCAAGGATATTTACGGTATTCCTCCAGAGGGGATAGAAGGACTTTAAAAGGTTGCAGAACTCGTATATGTATATTTTAATGCTTCATGATGCTAAAATGTTCTGGAATTGAGAAACAAATTACCCAGAAGGTAGTAAAATGTGTTTCTACATCACTTCATGTATTAGGTCCTGCAGTGCAAATTGGAAAACAAATGATCTTAGGTCCAAGGTCTAAATCTATAGACATTTCTTGAAGCAAAACTCCTTTTTTTCATATGCAGTCTTTCCTTAATTTCTCTCTCATTCTTTTTCCCTTTCCAGAGCAAAGGCCCTATGACTTGGTCTGGCTCTAAACAATAATGATCACACTGAGTTTGCTAGTCTTTCAGTCCCTTGAATTAAAGAAATTATCTGAGATACAACTTTGCAACCTTATACTAATTCTGGCTTACTTGGCTCTATTTTTTCTTTCAGTTAATATTTAGAGAAGGTTATTCTCTGTTTCTTATATCTCTGTTATGAATACTGTAATTATTGCCTAAGGAAGACCATCCAATATGGGAACAACAGCAGTTGTTCCAGTTCTGAAAAAAAGCAGTGACCAGTTCTGAAAATATCCTGACTTCAGATTTTATCCTCACTACTGTAATTCAATGGAAGCATCTTTTGGCAGCAGCAGCACTAAGGAGAATGCTGACTGTCCCTTTCATCTAGAATGCCAAATACTATAACTTCAACTCCATGCTCTGTGTCAGATATTCAATCAAAAGTGGTTGGTGGTGGTTTGTTGTTTTGTTTTGTTTTGTTTTGTTTTGTTTTGTTTTGTTTTGTTTTGTTTTAAGGTGAGACCAAAATTAATCTTATCTTACCCATCTAATCTGTACTTTTCACACAATGAAAATATGTCTTCATACTTTTTTAAGGCGGGAAAATTGTACTGTATTCAGAAATGTATCATAATGCTACCTTAGCTATTTCTCAGACGTATTATATATGGTACAGAGATACACACTTTTAGAATTATTGTGTTCCCACATCTAGAAACCTTTCCATTTGCCAACTGAAGAGCTGTGTAAAATGCCAGCTCAAGCTCAAGATGATTAAAAAGAATATTGATTTTTCTCTTCTGTACACAGTACTAATCTTCCAAAATTCCAAGGATGATAATATATCACTTTGTTTTCCAATGCCATTCACAGTACAGACAATTTAAAAACCTGAAAAGGGGTGGAAAAATATAATTAATGAAGTTATCTGTCATCAAGGAACCAGCAAATTTAAAATAATATTAAATTTTCTGGAAGAGTAAGGAATTCATAATATGGCATCCTAAAATAGTTTGGAGGGGTTTTGTTAGTTTACTAGTTTTAGTTTTCTTGGTTTTTTTTTTTTTAGTAGCTTCATTTTGTTCTGTTTTTATTTTCGCAAAAGTATTTCAGCCAGTTTATTTAAAAATAGTAGTATTTTCTGAATTTCCTTCTGATGAAAGTTAAATTTTAGAGAGGGAAAAAGCAAGAAAAAAAATAGATAATACTTGTCACTAAAATTGAGACATGCTTTACATATCCAAAAAAAATAATAATTTAAGGGCCAGTCTGTAACTTAACTTGGTATGAAGGAAAAACACTATCTAAACTACCAATCTAAATCATTTAAAAAATAAAAAATTCTAACAAATTCTTTGAAAAACACTCTTCTAGAACTCCTGTCTCAGATGGAGACAGTAGAAATTATTTTCATAATATGTTGGAAGAATGACAATTCTTGTTTTTGTATGTGCCATTTTAAACAAGATAATTAATGTTTTACATATGCTATGTCTCTGATACACATGACTTATGTTGACTTCATATCAAAACTGCATTCGAATATTTCTCATTTAGCTTCACTTCCTACAAGTCTGGATTTATATATTCAAAACACCAGGATGGAGGTACAGGCTCTACTGGCATGGAAAGTTCAAGGAATTGAAACTGACTTCATTCCTACAAGGCAGGATGGAAGTTGTAGGGTTCTGCCTGACTTGACTGGCCCAAAGACTTGCAATGGTATTTCAATAGACATTGTAATTTCCTCCTTGCACTTTAACACCAATGTGTCACACACTGTGATGGGGCCTCTGGCTCATTAGATAAATCCACTGGCAGCAAAAGGTAGAAAATACTTCTAGGATACCTCTTTCTTATGTAATATAACTGTAATGAAAAAGAAAACATAGTTATATGAAGTGCTAAAGAATGTCCCAGCAATCAGGGGCAAAATGCTTCAGTGAAAAAAAATTTGTTCTGGAAAAATTTCTAAGCATGAATACAAAGCCACAACAAAATGTATTACCCATACAACAAATTTTATATGCAAGTCTGTATGCATATCTGGAATTCTAGACTTTTAAAGACAAGATTGCAGGCTTGGGATCTAATCTGAATTTTATGGACATCACATCACATTTGAGCATTTTTCAGTGAATAAGATTTCTGTGAGGGAAAAGTCTAACAGTTCACAGGTAAACTATGGCTGATTTTTAACTGTGTAGACCTCAACTTTGCAGCTGAAAGAGATAGAATTTCAAGAAACTATGTCTGACACACTCATGAACAACATCTGAGTCCAATGTTGTTGACAAGTCAGTAAACTAAGACTACAGTTTGGCCCTGAGAACTGTTCTGACAGATCATAGATCCTGACAGCTTTTCCCCAGCATGCTTTGGTCTATACTCACACAACTCTGATAATTAATGAATACATGCAGTGCTTGCAAATAGATGTTATATGGGAAGGACCATACTTGAGCTAGAGCATGCATGGGGTTTTTTAATATGTATGCATTAATCAAGAAATAAATGAGGTAAGAGTTCCATGTTTGGCAAATAGAAACTGAAGCCCAGAAGGGGCATGACTTCTGTTTTTCTGTCCCGTATGTAATATCACACTGAGCTTCCCAATACACCCTCTTCTGCAAAGCCCCAGGCACAGTTCATCCAAATCATTGAATGAATGTATTTACAAGAGATGTTTAGACTTCAATAATCTATTTATATGCTCTTGATGCCTTAATTTTCAGCTATCATATTTTCCAGATTGTGTACTGCCTTAGCATGTAACTCTGGACTTCATATAAAATGTTAGCAAGTTGTCTTCATAAGACAGTTAGGAAAACAATTGTTTTCCAGCTTGAGAACCAAGGACACCTAAAGCTGCAGCTTTAGGCTCAAGAAGAATAAATGGTGAATTGAGGAGAACAATCTGGGAAGATGGGACTTCATAACCTGAAGCTGTAATTGGTCAATTAACCCCAATATGTAAATGGGGAAAAACTTACAAAAGTGTGAAAACTCGTGCCAGGTCACCCATCTTGTCTCCATCTTGGATAGAGCCATGGCCAGGCTCTCGTACTGCCCAAGCTGTATCCTTTGAAGGTCTTTTAATAAATACCACTTTATTCCTTTAACTCTGTCTGGCCTCTGTTCCAGGTAGCCTCTCTAGGCATCACTCTACTAACTTGGATAATGCCATAAAAAGTAGATCTCTTGAATTTTCAAACATGAAGAGAAGCATTTCAGGTAGGATGGAGATGAGATTATAATTCAAAATGAAGAATGAAGGATGAAGAACAAGTATGACTAAATTCATTAGGCACAAATGGAAGGTGAAAAGGAGCTGGGTGAAACTGCAGGAAGAAAGGTTCAGACTAATAAGCATTTATGAAGGTAAAGTTAGTGACAGGATGAAATGGGTTGTCTCAGGAGGTTGTGGACTGAAGAATCAGCCATTCTTCAGAAATACCCATAAAGACCGACAGAAGGAAAATTGATCTGCCTGCAGAAGGTCTTTCCAGACTTATTTTTCTTTTCTGTGACTCTTATTTTGCACTGATGTGGTACCTGTCAGCAAACACACAAATGTGTAAGTGCTGCAATAGAAAATGGCTGCGTCACTGCCAGGGCCCTTGCTGTCTGGGAAGAGCCAACCTGGCCATCTCTCTTCTGTGCTCATGGCAGAAGGAGTGCAGGCTCATGCACTTGCACAGTCATTTTTTAGGATTATTGTGGTCCAAAAAGAGTACTCCAAAACATACATCTCTAATTCCTGCTTCTCATTCATCCTTTGAATGGAATATTTCTGGCTTTGTAAAAGCAGTATAAAACAAATTTTAAGATTAAAATAGATCTTTAGTATCCATAACATCCCATAGCAATCTTGGAAAGCTGTCTAAAACACATTGTGATTGAAGCAGCAAGCCGAGATTGTTTCCCTTCAGAACTGACAGGACAGGGTCAATATGTTTGTGTGAATGAACAAGCAACCAAAAAGGTTGTGTATGTGGGTACATGCGCCAAAAGCAGCAAAGCCTGAAAAGATTATCAAGATTATGTGAGCTCTCCCCATCACTGCATACTGGGCTTTGGCCTGTGCAGAAAGGATGGTCTGAGCCAAGCATCCCCCTCATTAATATTTTTCCTCATCAATATTTTTCCTCATCTGTGTTGCTGCCACTTGTCTCTGGTTCCACAGCTCAGTGCATTCATTGAGGTATACACCACACAGGTGCCTGACACTGAAGTACAACTTAGACAAGTCAGTCAAGTCCACTCAATGGGCCAGGATGTGGATAAGGATGGCACAAAAATCTGAGTGTCCAAGGAACTGGTGGCCTGAAATGTCAGAGTGCATAAAACACAGGCCATCTAAGGGGCAGCAGTGTTCTTAAGCTAGTGGACCAAGCATATGTAATGGGCACAGGGACAAGTATAGCTGCTGAGTGTCTTGGTGTGGATTGGCTGGGTTTTTTTCCAAAATATGAAAAATATTTAAATACAGGTAATGCAATCTGCATGGACACTTGAAGTTATAACAAAAACACATGACACCTCAAATATTAATTCACCTCTGGCTACCAAAGTTAGAGAAGATACAGGGACCAAAGGCAGAGAAGATACAGGGAAGGATGCCCAGCAAAGTTTACAGGATGTGGTTTACTTATTTTTTTGAACTTAACCTTAATGCCAAAAATTCTGTAATTCTATAATATTTTAAATGCACCTAAATGTGAAAAAAACATATTTGGTTTTTATTTTCTATTAGGAGAGATGTAAAAATAAATTTAATTGTAATGTCACAGTCTAGTAAAATATTTTAATATGGGATTCCAAGAAAACCACAAATTAAGAGTTATATTTTTCTATGCTATGAAAGTTGGATCACTTCAACATAAGTTAATCTAATCTATGAGTACTAATCTAATGTAATAGTCATAAACCAACTTATTTTGTAAAGAAATACATTAAAGAATAGATCTATTGACTTCACTGGCATCAGTGGTGATCATGCTGAGTTAATCAGGATTGTTCACCTCGAATTGCCTTAAATATTCTACTTTTTAACTACAGTTCAGTGTAGTAACTAATGTTCAGAAAATTCCAAATATATATGTTTCGGAGGAATTTATAGCCTAAAATCCACCCTACTCATCTAGCCATTCACTGCAACAAAATAAGCAGAGTTATTCAGTCATAGAGCTAACTGGTCAAAGAATGCTACTTTGAACAATGAGAACTGATTGTCCTTGAAGCTTTCTTCTCAGTCATGTAATTTATACTCTTGCTATTAAACATCTCATCCTTCTGGAACTGTGTTAATCTATGGCATAAATGGGGGATAAACATAAGAAGTGATTACCTATTGATATTGTTGAAGAATTACTGTTATTATTATCAAGAGATTTAAATGTGCCTGAGCAATGCCTTTGGATTGTATTTAAACTGTATAGAAAAATTAACATAGTGGGGACTTTTTTTCCAATGTAGAAAGATATCTAACACTGATTCTCTGTCCTTCTCTTTTAATGGAAATCTTTTTGCTTTTGCATAGCCACCCTTTTCTATTATATGACTAAACATTACAGGAAGAAAGAAAAAAGAAGGAAAAAAAGAGGGAATAGGAATCATAGTAGAAAGTAGTAGAAAGGCTTTCAGTTGGCTAGTTACTAATGGAGTTTAAGTTCTAAATATGTGTTTATTATCAATATTATATTCAAAATATTTATATTTCTTTAAAAATGTATACATGCCACTTTTACTTATATTTGCATATCAAGGATAATAAGAAGCTTAACTACCCCTTTCCTTTCTAGTTCCCAGAAATCCTCTTGAATTCAATGGCAGTTCAGGATATTAAAGGCGTGGAGTACCAGGACTCAATGTGTGACACCTTTATCTTACCCGTCGTTGAAAGATTTAAACAGGGCTTAGATAGTTTTCTACAAAATATATAAGTTGAATTTTCAGCATATTAGGATCACATATTTGATGCCGTTTACTGTGCTTTGTGTGATGTTCCCTGCTCTTTTCACTATGTGGTGCCTTGAAATGAATGGAACAATCAGCCCTCTGGAGTCAAAAGAGGAGCACAAAGGAAAATGAGAGAGGAAATAATGAAGATCAGGTTCACTAGCCATGTATTGTATAACAGCTGTCAAAATGAAATAAAAGTCATCAGACTGATCATATTAGGGGGAGATCAGCTCTAACCATAGTCCTATATATCAGTGTCAATGCAATATCTGCAGAGAAAGTGCAAAAGTTAAGCAATGAGAATTTCCTAAGAATGCACTGATCCTTGCAATGTAGTAGTGTAATGCATATAATTTATATGAACTATCATCCCTGTACTCTCTTGACCTCAGAGCAACTGTATATTCACCCACCTCTATTCAGACTCAATTATAAAACTACTAGAGGGAGTGAAACAGGAGTATACTTTTCATCAGATTTCCAGATGCACTATGGTGGTTGAATTTCATAACAGATCAAGTTTCATACTTTTTATTTACCTACAGATTTAAAGTACTACAGACTTCATTTTTCCACAATCCTGAAAGTTTCAAAATCTTTAATGGAAAATTCTGTGATTTGATCACTCATCTGTGATAAGATTCACAGATGAAAATTAGATTTATGAGCAGACTGCATGATCAGAGAGGGAAAAACCCCACAAGTCTTTAACAGATGAAGCCACATTTTTAATTGTGATTTCATTTTGAAAACTTGCCATGAATACCACCTACCTGGTGAAACACTAGCTGATCCTGCACTGTCAAAAAGCCATTTAGTCCTCATTTCCTGGTAAGATTTCTGCATTTGGGCAGGAGAAGGCCGCTCAAAAAGTCCTTTAATAAAGAGGAATTTAATAAAACAATGGTTTTCAATATTAAAAAAAAAAAACCAAAAACTAAGTACTAAGACTGTACTTCTGTGAGCACCTGCAAACATCTGAAAGTTATGAGAAGTTTGGGATCCTGCTCATATGTGACTCCTCCACCTCAGCAGATCTGCATGAAGGGCAAGAGTTCATCAAACATTTTCCAAGTATGCCGAAGAGTTCATATGCTGTTTAAGTACACTTTCCAATTTCCTTCTGAAGTCAGTGTCAGCACTTGTTAGTGGTCCCTTGTAAGATTTGAGAAGTAGTGGGCAGGACATTTAAGTGGTGACTGCTCAGCCTTGGAAAGTACAGCTCTGTTCATTGCCATCAAGACCAGCTGCAGATGGCATCAGCACTGAAGTATTATACAAGTGGCTAGTACTTCCCAAGAAAGACCCAGAATCTCTTCTGTCCTCATCCATACACATGGCAAACATTTTTGCACACTGTCTAGCAACTAATGTCCTAGTTTTCAGGTTATGGGCTCTGGATGAACTACAGATTGCCTAGTAAGTTGGATCTGTGAGTTTTCAGTATTTCAAGCAAAGAGTCAATATACATTAGAGAATAAGAACAGAAGATTAGAGCCATGGTGTGAGAAGAGAAAGAGAGAGAGATTAGACATAATGTGAGGTGAGGACGTTAGACATAATGTCATAAACATTTATTTTCAGTGTGTGATTCATTTGTTCTGTTTTACACATCTTCATTACCATGAGACCTTGCACACCAGAAGAGTTAATACCTCTCCACTGGCTATAAGAATATTTTGGGGTAGCTATTTAAAAAATATTCCTTATTCTAGTCATCTAGACTAAATTAAGCAAAGAAATGAAATCTGTCCTTTGTTACCTGGAAGCTAAAGCATTTACTTAGGAAATAGTCTGGAGTCTAATATTTATCTAAAAGATTTCACATTAAATAGGCCTCATTATAAAATGCATCAGTTGATTGGTATTAATTTAAAAAATGAAAATACATTTTTCACACAGTATGTCCATGAAAATATAAAGAGGAATATGGGAATTTCTTTCTTTTTTTTTTTTTCAATTAAAAAAGAAAAGGTCTGCTAAGAGATCTGAGAGACAATGGAAACAAAGATTAACTTTATTCATGGGTTGATGAAGAAATACCATGAGTCAAATTTTAATATTCACTTTGCAGAAGCAGTAAAATGTCCCCAGGGAGAGAAGATCCATAGCAACATGAATTTAGCCTGGCACAAAAGACAAAACATTGAATATGGACTTTCATAATCAAAATTGTCAAATTGTCAGCATTTTTCTTCAGTGCAGGACTGCATTTCTGGGGAAGAGGAAATAGAAGGGCAAGAAAGGAAGAGCTTTTATTCAGATTGCCAGAAAAGAGCATTGAACAACAGTAAGAGTGTTTGGTCTGTTAATGGTGAATAAACAAACCATAACAGGCACCATAAGGCAAAGAAGAAACTACTTCTAGGTGATAAATGGAATGAAATTACTTACAGAGATAGTTAGAAATATATTGAATCCTCTGAATATCTGGCAGCATAAAGGATGTACTATTTTTCAGCTGCATTTGAAGAAAATGTTAAAGGACACGAGCTAAAAAAGTTCCTCATTTGAATTGGTATGGCAGGAGTAGTTAGGGCTGAACCAGAATGAGGGCAAACAGAAAAGGGTTTGTTTCAGCAAGTGCTGGTGGAATGACAGTTTTTCTCAATGTTTAGCATATTAAGTTTTCTTCACAGACCTTTTGAACTTAAATTTTAATTTCTTTCTTTTGAACCTCTTTTGGCAGAGAAGAACCTAAATAAGTATTTTAATAACCACATTTTTTAACATATCAGCTATAGTCTGTCCTTTCATACTTAACCCATGGCTATTTTATATACTAGTCCTGTATTATTTTTGTATTTTTTGAAATCTATATATGAATTCTTTATATATAGTATAGAAATTATAAAATGCTGGTTTTGCACGCCTCTGTAACTGCTTCCAGAGTCTAGCATAATTCTGTCAGTAGTTCAACCATAAGTGTTTATTGCTCCTTTTATTAAACACAACCACATTACAGGTCCAGTATTTTAGACATAAATATATAGACAGAAAATTGTTTCTGTTCTTTTCAGATATCATTTTATTACAATGAATTCTGGTTATTATTACTTCAATATCAATTTGACCCTATGCTTTTAAATAACCTTCCATTCTACATTACTTGGAATGATCTCTGTATTTGGACTAGAGGGCCACTGTTTCTGAGTCCCTTATTGAACAATGCCAACTGAGAGCCTGATGTACTCTTCTACATGTGTTACAAACAGATTATATTTTCATTTTCAAATATGACATTATTACAGGAGTTCTACTAACAAGCTGAATAACTAACACCCATACTTCATGTTCATTGATGCCTGCATAAATTTTAATTAGGAAGCTGTATAAACGTTCAAGAATCTACAATATACGGAAAGTAACAATTAAATACCTGTTAATGCAATTATAACCCAGTTGTGTCTCTTAATTAAATAAGTTTTCATTATTAGAAAAACAATATCTATGAAACTGCAGGAAAGCTTTTCCTAAAAGTTCCTGTTAGGCACTTCTGTTCTTCAGTATCTAAAAGTAAATCAAAGCTATTGCTTTGTCACTTAGTTAAACCATCCAGTGAATAGTTGAAAACATGTTTTAGAGCTGCAGGAGGTGAACTGCCCATAAACATTCTGGTTCATTAGCAAGGATGTCTGATGAGACATCAGAAGGTAATGAATTTTCAGCACCTAACAAAACCAGGGAACAAACACAGTATAAAAAAAGAAAAGACATAGTTCATGGAGAGGCCTCAGGAGAGCTCTTTGTGAGCAAAGGCAAAGATGTAAATGAGTTATTTACAAGTTCATTTGGGATAACACATTTGAAATATGAGTCAACATTAAAAAAATGCACAAAAAAACCTTTTTGAAATAGTGGAAAAATTAGTAAAGTCAGAATTATCTTCTCACAAATCTATATAGATAATAATTTCAGCAGTAAATTGTTGTCAATACCCTCTTTTTAAAGACATGGTTTTCGTTCAAATTTTGAGCTGCAGAGTACTGTCCTTTGTTTCCCATTCTACTATATTAACATCACATTTCTGATTTTATTATTTTGTTTATTTTAATTTTTTCAACGTTTATTGATCACTCATTTACCTATTTATGTATCACTTTTCATTAAGGTTTCATATTATGCAGCTGCAAATGTTAAAAAGAGTTTTGCACTTGTGTTGTAATCTTTGCAACATTTTTCTTAACCAAATAATTATAATTTACACATTATTAGCATTCTCCAAGAAAGTGGAGCATGGTCAGAGCAAATGATAAGAGTGGTATTTCTGTCTTTATTTCTACTATCAGTCTGTTCTGGAAATTTATCTGGAAATTAATTTTCTCTACTTCAGATATCACCACCTTTTACAGTATGTAAAGATACACTCTGCTTTAGCAGAATCTATTGAATAAGAACTTAAATAACCAGGTTCTATGTTGTGACCTGTTCTAATCATAGCAAAGATTTGCAAAAGACTTTTTAAGCATCTGAGATCTTAGAAGACCATTTCCAAACATACAAAGCCATATCCTTAATTATTATGCACATTTCTTTTTTCCCTTTCTCTGATCTATTCAAGCTTAAAATATTAATCTCATAAGTCAGGATTGAAACTGTACATGTTATATTAGAAAAAACTGAAGTTTTTCTTAGTTGACATCAGAGAAAATCCTATTTTATGCTGTCTTGAGCCTGATACCATTGAGATCTGTCCTTATGAGGAAGAATATTTCATAAAAGCAGTGCCCAGAAACACTTTTCCAAACTGGATAGGCCTTCGGGTAATAGCTACATTACAGCTCATATAATTTTCTTAGTTTACTATTTATACTTTGTACTCGAGACTTAAATTGCTCTTGGAGTTCAACTGGTCTTGAAAAAAACGTTTAGCAGACAAAAGGATAATGGACTGTGGATAGAAAGTATGTAGACAGACCATTAGATTGGCAGATAAATAGTAAATCTCTTATCCTTTCAATTCTTTTGCACTCTAAAGCCCTGTCTCATAACTTTATCTGATTTTTCTCAAGACAGTGTTGTGATAAATTTTAAAATTTGGGATAATTATCCTATACTGATTATGCTACGACAGAGGAGAAAAAAAAATGCACCAATTTATGATCATCTTAAACCTTCCTTGGTTTCTAGTATAAGATAACTCTAGTGGTTTCTTACTTGGTTTGGTTTCTACTACAAGTTTTAGAAATCTGCTATTTCCAACCAGATGCCTCCAGGCATAGGTGCTCTTTCAAAAGAGACTCTTGTTCTTCGAAGGGTTACAAAAATTCATTCTCTCCCTCATGGTATAGGCACCACACACTGTAATCATGGGATTTGGCCTCAGTATAATTGGTGTGATTAATAAATGCTGATGGATCAGCAAATTGTTTGCCTTGTAAAGTTCAGGATTTTGGAGATTAGAATCAAACTGTTGTGTTATTATTAATGTAATCAGTTCAACACAAAAAAAAGATGGAGGAGATGGAGATTTGGCAACACTTCAAAATAAGTCATGGTACCTTATTAATCCTTTGAGCTCATGCAGGACTGTTGAATTACTTAGCTAACCCCATTTGATATTAACAAGTGTATAAGATTAATGCAATAGGGATTTCATTTTGATTTTATCTAAAAGTGGGATTAAGCCCACAAAAGGACCTTGCAGAAACCTATTTTTCAGTTGGCTAGATTAACTGGCATGCCTTAAGATCTTCCCTCTTGTAGAAAGCAGAAATGTTCTTAATTTTTTCAAAGGACTGAGAGATTTTCCAGGACACTCATCAGAGAGAAACAGAAAATACTGGAAGAATGACTTCTAATTTTAAAAATTTTAATTTCTTTCCCTAGAGAAGGTAAAGTTAAACTTCAGTAATGCTTTATCTTGATATCCTTTTCTTTCTTGTTTTATAGTAACATTCCCAAGGCTCTTTGAAGAATGGTCTATTAAATATGGAAAATTACTGAACTTAAAGTATTAATACTCTTATAGATATGCAAAATCTTTGTAAAGTCCAGCTTTCGTAAAATCTCTTCCTAATTTCTTTTCTTTCACAAACATGCAGCCATAATTGCTATGAAATTGATAAACTTCAATCATCTCTGTAAATAAAAGATTTTAAATAACATAGCAAAGATGGGGTATTCATTATGCATTTTTTTATGCCCCACATGACATGAGTATTTACAAAAAGGACCTTCAAGGTACTTCCCCATGTCTTGGCAAAGTTCTAAGAACTGCTGATGTGTGCTGAGATCAAGTTAGAGCTATCTGTCTGCAAGTTCCCACACATTCTGGTTTTTTACCTCTTTTTGATTGGAGGTGCCTTTTATTTACAGACTCCTCTTGTAGCAGTATTCGGCATCTATTTCACAAGATGTCTGTTGAAATCTAATTTTCTCCTTCATCTCTCTCATCTAAACATAGGGGATTTTACTGACCTGAATTGTACCTTATAGCTACTAGTTAGATTTGTTCCAAAAATATATGCATTGTTTATTGCTAGCATATATGGAAGCAGCCATCCTAGTGTGTATACTTATGAGAGATAGATCAGTCATCTGTAGAAATACAATTAAGGCACTCCAATTTTCAAAGCAGTCTAACAGAAAGGACCAAATTTTTACTCAAAGTGAGTGATAAAGTAATTTCTTAAAAAATGTAAATTTTATTTTTATTTCTTAAATAAAAAATGTACTCTGGGATTCTTTTTACCTGTAGTCAGCCTGTCAAATTCTGTGTTATACCTCACAATTTAAGTACAAAGTTAAAAAACCCATAAAAATATTCATATAAATGTAAGTCTTCAAAACAAAAATGCATGTTGACATGACCACCATAAACGTGTATTATTCCTAGCAGGTCAAAAGAATATGGATTCATTCGTATCAACAGTTACATGAATGTCATACTGAGATTTAAGATATAGGAAAAAAATATATCCCTATCATGTGTGCACAAAAACCTTTTCTAAAAATGCAATTCTATTATTTGTTTGCTTTTGTGTTTTTTTCTGTGCTCTTTTTCAATTGTGACTGGTTTAACCTCCAATTTTGACTCAATTCCAGGAACCACTTCCTTGAAAGCATCTTTTCCAACCCATAGACAAGCTTTCTTCTCAGACTGTTATTTTTTAAGACAATCAGTAAATAACTTATATTTTTAAGTGTGTGCTTTCTTGGGATTAACTGTTACTTCTTTAATAATCCACAGCTATTTTTACAATGAAAGCACAGTCACTTTGAACAGTGTGTTTCCCACCAGGTTCCTTTGAAAACTCCAATTTTTATACATTTTTCAACCTTTAATGGAAGCTACTCATGCTCAGATTATGAACTGAGGTCTTTTAATATATTGTAAATTCTCCCAGGAGGCCTTTTCCTTGCTGCCCTCAAGGGAATACGGATGTCAACCTGTGTCTTACTCCAGTGTTCCTGCCAGTGGCTCAAGAGATCAGTGGTGAGCCTAACAGGAAAACTGCTTTCAGTAATATTGAAATAATAATATTGAATTTTGAATCCAGATAAAGTTTTATTGTACTCTCGACATTTGCACTGTGATGCCTGGGTGCTGTGACTACACTGTGATGGAACAAAATCAAGTTGTGCAGCCAACAGTATCCACATTTAGCGCCGCAAGCTCCTTCAGTTTCCAGAATCACTAATTTTGGAATAACTATGGATGTTGTGCTGTTTCAGCTTGTTTTCTATTCCTCTGTAGTGCAGGCAAGATTGCTGCTCTCTGTTGAAAACTTTCAGATAGCCTGATCAGTAATGGGAATTAGATTTGAGGGCGATTTTTTTGGTAAGTTCCTAGACGAGACCGAGCAGAATTCTCTTTCTCACCATAATATTTACTGGGGGAGCACTGTATTCAGCTGCAAGGAAATCATCTTCCTAGCTGACCATATTGAAGTTCTAGTTTCCCCTGTCATGTGGGTTATTCTGCACACTGAGCAGTAGTTCCAGCACAAGTTCCAGGATGCTCAGCTCCCAAAGGTAAATTCACTTGATGCAGAAAGAGGAAGAAAAGAGAAATTACTTGCAAAGGCAGTACAATGATACAAAATTTTGATGCCCAATGAGAGAAAAATAGTGGGTAGCACAGCAAAAATGTTGAAGTCTCTTTAAAACATGGGGAAAAAAGCCAAATTAATCAGCTGCATAATTGCACCATTCACTGAGGCTTGTGGCAGATAACAAGCACAGCTCATATCTCTTGAAGATACTGTTTCAGCCTCTCTGCAGACACAGGCCAAGATCAGACTACTTTAAATTCACAGATGTGAAGTTACCAGTGCTGCCAGGAAAAAAAGTAACTTATTCTTACTGTGAAGCAGTGGAATGACTTGAAGAAAATGCTGAGATTGCACAAGAAAGACTCTGTATTATTCTCAGGCAGTTTTGTTGACTCCCAGATCAGAGACCCTAGGAAGAAACCACTGCTACTTCTTCAACCTTTTCTATTTTTCTTTTTTTTTTTTTTTCTCTTCTTTTTCCTGCTTGTTTGTTGGGTTTTTTGTTTATTTGTTTGTTTGTTTCTTGGAGAGTGTTTGTTTTTTTGTGTTTTCTTTTGTTTCGTGGGTTTTTTTTTTTGGTTTTGGTTGACTTTGTTTGTTTGGGGTTTTTCATTGGTGTTGGTTTTGGTTTTTTGGGGGAGATTGTTTGCTGTAGCTGGTTGGTTGAAGATGATTTCTTTGGTTTTATTTGTTTATTTTTGTTTTGCTTCTTTGTTTTTAATTTGTTTTCTTGTGGAAGTGGGGACATTAGTCCTGAATTGAGGGCTAGAAAAAACTAAAAAGCAAAAGTTAATTCAATAAATAAAGAAAAAAAGTACAAAAGTCAGTTCAGAAATTGCCTCTAAAACATCCAGAAATCAATGCTTCTGTGTAAGAGACGCCATTTTTGCAAGACCCCGTGTTTTTGCAGAACTGAAAGAATGTATATGTTCTTATTTCTCACTTAATCAATCCCTTTCACCTTCTGTTGCTTTTCTCTTGCATGTTTTGTTTCTAACTGGTGTGGGGGAAGGTTTGTCATCCTACGCACCATTCTCCATCTTTCCCTTTCTTAATGTGGAAAAAAGGAGAACAACAACCTTTTGAACCAATATGAGATATCACTTTATTTTCTTATCTCTTCATTTTTGCCAAACAGTTTCATTAGGAACAGATTTGTTTCAGAGTCCATATGGTCATATAACATCACTCTGAGCTCTCAAAGGCTACTGAATTAAATCTTGGCTCCAGTGTACATGGAACCACTGATTTTGTGAGGGCCAAGACTTAACCCAGTTCCCTTAGGAATGGTTTATATTTAGAAGTTCCCCAAGCACTTGGTGACTTGGTGACTTGTGTTCTCAAAATTGTAGCTGGATTGTGCTGAGTTATTTTTCAATTCTGATCTTCCTATACTCAGTGATTTAGTTGTTGTTTCTTCAACAGAACTTCAAATGACAACATCTAGGAGCTGGAATAAAATCTAAACAAATAGCTTCAAGCTGCTAAACCCACTCCTCTATTCAAACCAAACACACACCCTCTACCTTGATTTCATTCTTGCAAATGTATGAGTAGATATATGAATGTATGAGTACAACATTAAATATGAAAAATTTCTCCATTTCAAAAAAATGGTACTTTGAACTTAAGTGCCTGTCCATTATTGACATAAAGTGCTGTCAGAGAGAATAAACTGTGAGAAATGCAATGATGAGGCTTCTTGTGAAGTTTCATAACTTCACTAGGTTTGGTAGGTAACAATTATATTCTTAAGTATTGTTGAGGGTTAGATTTGCTTCTTTTTTACTTTAAAGAATTTTTTCCCCATAAGTTACCAAGGATACTAAGTGCTGGATACTTAAAGAGTACTTGACCAAAAACAAAGAGATGGCCAAAAGTTCATTTGGGGAGGTTTTTTCTTATCTGTTGTAATTCCAGAAGGGAGGGAGTAACTGCCTTCTCTGATAACAAGCCAGCTGTTAAAAATCAGGTGGGGTATTGTTTCTTATCTCTGCTCAGTCTTCCACTGCCTCCCAAGCCAGCTGTTAAAAACAAATGGAATAGTGTTACTTATCTCTGTTCACTCTTCCACTACCCCTGTGGGAATATCTTCTGTTAATGGATCATTAAAGCTCACCAATGACATGACATATTTCATCATCCTATTGTGAGATGCTCTACACAGGGAGCAGAAGCCAAACCATTCCCACCTAGATAAAAAGGAGCCACAAGTGTCACCAGGAACTCCAGTGTTCCCACGGGACTCTCAAAAGAAAATCGGATCCACCTCGGGACCCTTGGCTCCACAGGACCATCATCTCTGCATCCAGCAGGACCACATCTGCCACTCCAGGAGGGCTGACTTTTGGGCTGTTTCCAACACCTTGACCAACAGGGCATCAGGTTGTATTTCTGACTCTGTCAGGGTTTTCTGGGATTCCTTGTTTGTTTATTTGGTTCTTCTTTTGTACTACAACATTTGTATTTTTAACATCCCTAGTAAAGAACTGCTATACCTATTCCCAAAATCTTTTTCTGACAGCCTTTTAATTACAAATTTATAATAATTTGAAAAGGGGGAGGAGGGGGCTTACATTCCAAGGGAGACTCCAATCTTCCTTGGCAGATACCTGTCTACTCAAACCAAGACAAGTATAAGATCCTTTTTCACATAGATTGTCTCTTTAACATCTATAATATGTAGTTATGCAGTTTGAGTATATATAAAAAATATGTATATTTTATATATGATTACATATTTACATTAGAATTATTTATACACATACATATACATATATTATGTAAATATATATTTACATAAATATATATTTAATCATATATCAAATAACATATATTTAATATATGATTAAATATATATTTAATCAGCTCTGTATTCTGTTGCTCTTTAATATGTCTGCACATCTTAAGAGTTCCTGCTCTGAAGGGATTGGACTGGAAATCACTGAGACTCTGAAGAGGCAGTAAGGAGTTCCACAGCATCAAAGATTCTGAAATCTGTCTTTTACAGCATTATAAATCTGACATGAACAGTTTATTAATTTAGCAATTACTTCAAAGGAAAACTTTGCCTAAATGCATTCTTTGCAATGTTATCTAACTAGGAAATAATTCTCTGGGTCTCTGCAACATGTTACCAACCACACTTGCCTTAGATTACAAAGCAGATGCTGAAGTAATCTTAAACCAGTCAATTGAGAGGGAATTGTGTGATGCCAAATTATTTCTTATCCTTACAAACAAATAGCAGAAACATGAGGGGTTTGGTGGTGGTGGTGGTGGTTTGTTTTTTTTTGGTGGTTTTTTTTTTGTTTGTTTGGTTGGTTTTTTGTTTGTTTTTTTTTTTTTTTTTGTTTGTTTGTTTGTTTGTTTGTTTTTGTTTTTTGTTTTTCTTTTGTTTTTTGGGGGGGGTTTTGTGGTTTATTTTTGTTTGTTTGTTTGTTTGTTTTTGTTTTGTTTTGTTTGTTTGGTTTTTTGATAGGTACAGTTTCCCTCCTGTTGACTGAAGAGGCAACAAGTACATCTTGGATTTTTTTTTTTTCCAGAGAACAATAAATGTCAGCTCCAGACTTTATCTCAAGGATCTCAAGTCATCATTTAATAAATATTTTTCTAAGATACTTAAAGATGTATTTCCTGGACAGAGCTTAAGTATCAGAAGACCAAACATGGCAGAATGCTGTATACCCATATTCCACAGAGAGACTTTAATGCATTTCTGGGAAGGCTTCTTTGAAATTCCAGCCTGCTTGATTTTGAGAGAACTGTTTTGATCTGCATGGCAATGCAGATCTAAAGTGCAGTACTTAAAAAGGTGGTATGATTCTGCATCTTTTCTATAATGAATCTTCATATGAAGCTTAGGTTTTAAAAGGAATTTGATCTGCTTGCTTTCTAGGGGCTTACTGAGGAACAAGCAGGAAGAATGGGATAGATAAATCTTTATATTTGTAAATTATGAGTCTGGATAGCTATTGTCTCCACTTTTAAGACATAAACAAAGTCCTTAGATTTCAGGAAAATACTGAGGTGTATTTTTTTATGATTTTGCTGAATACTAGTTGAATTGATTTACATCCACTGGTTCTTCAGTAAGATTTGGATCACATCAAAACCACGAACAGTAATAATACTGGGCCTTTTTGTATTTTTAAAAATAATATACAATTTAGACAAGCAAAAGCAGTCATACAAATAGCACATCTGTGCATGTGTAGTCTTCCATTATGCTGCACAAGTATTCCTTAACAAAGAAATTATGAAAATTCTAAAGGAATCTGTGGGATTTCTTCATAATTTGGTGGGTTTTAGAAAGATATAGAAGCATGAGCCTTTACTATAGGCATTTCCAAATTCCCAATTTTTCTTTTCAAATCCAGACAGGAAATACAGAGGTCTCCAAGTTCTAATCAAGTCTAAGTCATCATTAACAAGTCTGCAACATACAGTATGGCAAGCGTTCCTCCCTACTCCTTGTTGTGCCTTCTCAACCTCTGTGTATTTTGCATTTATATTTTTTCAACTACTACAGTCTGTGTAACAAAATCTTTCTTTTCCATCTGTGATTATGAATCATTAGAAGCAAGTTCAATTTCTTAAAGGAAGGATTGTACAGGTAGAAGTTAAATGGCAAAATGTTTATGATGAAAAGACATCCATATATAGACACTAGAGTAGGACTACATTGATTTAGTGATGTATGAGAAGAATTATGTTACAAGAAATATTGGGTCTCAGTTCCTGTCTTTTTGAAAAAAAGTCTGTCTGATTACTGAAAGAAGGATCAGACAGTTAAATATGTTACTATAACTCTTAAGACTTCTAAAGCCTTTGTTAGAATTTCAATTCTTGTGTCTACCTCGGGAATAAGCACTGTATATTTTCACAGTGGTTGAATGTATATTTCACTGATTTAAAATATGTTTTGCAAAGCTGTCTTTGTCACATCTAGACTAATGTATTTGTATGCACTTTACCCTTCCAAATTCTGTTTAGATAGCTGTAAAGAAAAAAAAAAATATGTCTGTACTACTACAGCACATTGTGTATCTGGGCATAATTTTACTACTGTCACAACCTCAAGACTGTTTACAGAGAGAGTTATGAAATAATAACTTTTATTTAATGATTCAAACCTTGACGTTAATTTAGAAAATTGAAAATACCTAGGACAGAAGAGGCATAACCACAACAACAAGAAAAAAAAGAAATCAAACAACTACTCCACACCTAAAAAAAAGTCTGGAATTGTATACTTGTGGATTCTTCTTATTTTATACAAGGGAATCAATATTATTCTTTTTTTTCCTTTCAAAATGCATTTTCAACTTCCTTAAGAAGTCCTACTGATCTTAATACTTCTTTGATAATGCAAAGCAAATAAATTTTAAAAAAGGAGTTCATTCAGTATCAATAAATTTTTTTTAGTTCAAATATATTGTCTTTGTTTAATGTATTAGCATTGGTCATACATGACAAATTACATAATAATGAAAAGCAATTAATCAAATATAGTATATTATCTTGGTAATATAGTGTAACAAAATTAACTTATTAGTTCTTTAATTGGTTTAAAAGCAATATGAGGTTTTCTAAAGTCTGATGGTGAACGTGAGGTCCTTTTCCATAGATAACCCTTGGAAAAAGAAAATACTGTACTTCACTTAAGAGCTTGATATAGACACTATCAACACTTCCAGCAACCCCACAAACCTAACACTCAGTATGTGCTATACTGTACTTCTCTTGCTGTAATTCTTTTTATATGTCTATAAAACTCAGCACGAGGAGACCATGTGATATATTTTTCTTTCTTCATCTATATATTAATATGAAAAATATAGGTCTAACGACTAAGAAGTTGTGGAAAGGTCATATTACATTACCAAATAGATGAGTTTCTGTTGGGTAGCATGACTGTTTCAAGGAAAATGAAAATCATCCAGGGAAAAAAGCTAATAACATGTTTTAACAAGACCCCTTTTTTTTTTGGTAATTCCACAGATCGAGCACCTTCTACAGCAGAAATAAATACAGCAGGTTTCTAGATATCTCCCTGTCTCCTGCCATTCACACCCTGTGTCTTTTCCATCACTGATATGTACTGTCTCACCTTTCTTCCATTATTCCCCAGTTCCCCTTTGCTGTTTTGATAACTGTGCAAAAGTTCCCTTTCAAGTTGTGAGATATAATCAGCAATTATAAAAATATCCCTCTCTCTGCCATTAAATTAAAAGGCAGAAGAATATGGTCTCAGCACCTTGGTCCACAGTTCAGAGTTTTGAGTTGCAGTCACTACTGTGAGTTTGAGTTTGTGCAAAATACTTCATTATTTTGATCCTCTCCAAAACAGTGATTGAAAGTTTTCAAAAGCTTTATAGAGATTTTGGTGGAGGGAACAAGATACTTCAGAATGAGGACATATCTTACCTACCTTGGAAACTTCCTCATTAGCCAGGATTCCTAAGGGGATAAAATCTGGCACCTCACTTTCTGCTCCTACCTCCTCTAGAGTCCAACAAATCAAACTGGACACTTACATCCAATAGGCTGGGTTTTCTTTCCTCTCTACATAGCTCTCTCATTCTTTCTATCTTTTTTTTTTTCAGCTTTTGTTTTCTCTTTTTTCCTATTTTTTAATAAACAAAAGTGAAGGCTACCCAATGAATCTTGAACAAATAACACAGTTCTTCTCTTTAATCTTTCTTTGGACACATATATGGTCAAGTAAGAGGTGAATTTTGCCACTGCTAAAGAAAGCAAGCTGAAGCTCATATCTCTTTTGTGAGCTAATTTTCAGCATGTCCAAAGTGGTTTTGCAGATATTTGTTCAGCTGTCAATACATTTTTTTTTTTCCTCTGGCTAAACTGTAGTTTATCAGGAATAAACAATTATTTAAAAAAATTGTATTTTAAAAGAAAAAAAAAGAGAAAAAATATTATATTTTACACTATTTTAACTTTTGATAGTTGTGGTGAGATTAAAAAATAATGAGTTTAAAAATACCTCTCCAAAAAGCAATACTTGGGGAGTATTGTGCTGATAAAGAACAATATTTAACAAAAATCTTGCTGCCAGGGACTTTTTCTGCTGCTGAGAAACGTAAAATACATTCTTGCAACTGTCAAACAAATGTACTGTCCCAGAACAACCTTTGTAGCTCTTCCAAGTTCTCAATATTACTGCTAGTGGTCTAGAAGCAATCACAATTTTGAAACATGAGTTTAATTCCCTGTTACTATATTGACAGAAGAACAATAAAAATTCCACCTGGAACTTGAAGTAAACTCCTCTGGTAGAATAAAAACATTGCAGCTTGAAAGTGCCCCCATAGAGAAATAAAAAACAACTGAGGAAATATTAAAGCAGCACACATGTGCTTATTCAAATGTGCAGGAGATACTCTGACTTCCTGGAAAAAACAATTATTTATTCATGGGACTGATAAATGCATACCTCCACTATGGGCTTGTCATCAAAAATAGCCTACTATGAAATAGAGCTGTTTTTACAGCATGTCAAAGGAAGCTGCTTCTTCTGGATTAGGGTTTTGTTGGGATTGTTTTTGTGTATGTTGTATTTTATTTGTTTTGTTTGGGGTTGTTTAGTTCCTGGTCTGTTCTTTAAGGTCCATGACCTTACCAAGTTTCTCACCAACTTGGATTTTTGGAGAAGATCTAGTATCCAATGAAGTATTCAAAGAAATAAATAATAATTTGAATACAGGACATCTTGGATGAAGTTCAGAATATCAGGATTCACAAAATTATTCTTCCATTATTTTTCTGTCTCACCAATTGTAATAAAATACTTATTTATAAATTATTGTTTTATTTCATTAATTATCAATTAGGTCTCTAATTTTATTTTGGTTTTGGATAATTTCTATTTATACCTTTAATATGGGCGATTTCTTTAATCTTATTTCATGTTTTTGCTGTGTAATCCAAGTCTGATAGAACATTTACTGACTTGACTATTTCACTTTTTAATTTTTAAAAGAAAGGCTGCCCATACATTTTTGGGGTTTCAGATATGCTCAATGATTAATTAGGTTTCAATTTCCTTGGGTCAGAGGTTTAAGCTACATTTCTTGCAAGCAGGAAACAATTCAAGTCTTTTCTCCATTTATCACTTAGTTAGCTGCTCTGGTAGAATTGTTTTCTATTCCATTTTGTAAAACATAATAATTGTCAGAAGTTTAACATTTAGTCTAAAAATTTCTAGTTCTTCAACTGGATCTGAATTGACCACTACTCTTCTCCCTTCCTGGTCCAAGCCTATCATGAAATAACAAAAATATTTTTTCCCTTCAATATTTGTGTGTATCTTCCCAAAGCTCATGACGACCTTCAACCTGTGCTTTAAATTTCTATTTTCAAGTATTCAAAGTTAATTCTCTGAAGGTTCAACTTTATAATTCAGATCTTTGGATAATGGGATTTCAACCCCAAACTTCCCAAACCTGTTGATATTATTTACTTCCTGTACCATAGACCACAAAGAGAGGCATTCAGACACGGAGTGTGGCATGAGACATCATTTGGGGCTTTTAAAATTTGGTGAATTTATATTACAAGTCTAAACTCACAGCTGAAATCAGATTTTCAGAGTCAACAGCTTTTAGACAACAGAAACACACACATATTCCTATTATTTTAAAAGTTTAGGTCATCTTCCTGTCCTCTGCCTTGCTCTCTGGAAATGCATGGGGGTCACCTGTAGATCCTATGCAATATCTGCCAGATCTGAACAGGCAGCTCTGGTGCTCTGGGATGTATCACAGGCCAGTAAACATCATTATCTAGATAACTAAACTGAAAACATACTAGTTAACTTATTGAAACATCCTCTAAGTTTTCTAAATCCCATTATTTACAGGGTATTAAAATTCAATATATCTAATGTCAAATCCTATCAAAAGTGTAAAAATGAAGCTCTTGATAGTGAATGTTTGCAAGAAAGTGACTGATGGTATCTTCACTAAATTTCAGTCCTTTACTTCGACTTTCAGCTAGTTCAGATGAAATGAGGAGTTGTCCTGAGATACGAAGAGAATGAACCTCATCCACATCACTGAACAGGCTTTGAACAAAAGTATATTAAATTTAGCAAACCATAATTTAAACCTAGGAATTATAGTTAACCAATAATTCAATTAGTATGTCTCTAATTATTGATTTAGTTAATGCTGTTTACTATTAACTTGATATTTTAATGTTAGTTAATACTTGATACTCTTTATTAATAGCTAATACTGATGAATTCATTCTAAGAGAAAAAAACCCTCAAACTGCAACATAAATTTTGTCAACCCCTTTGTTACAAAGACACACACATGCACACACACATACACACACACTGTTTTATGCTGGATTACAGAACAAAGGGCTGATGATATTAAATTTTGGACTTCATTGGGCAATAATTATTTTCTCTCTATTAACTTGGATAATTTTTCCAATAACCTTACACGACCTTACTAAGGTTATGTACTTACTAACCAATAACCTTACTAAGATCTTTCCCATTATTTCATTAAAAAGAAGCATTTTTGCTTTTCAGTCTTTCTTTTAGGTTGAGCACAGTCTTATGGTTCTCCTTTAATAGTAAAGGTAATTTCGACTTGTGTACAAGATTTTGAAGCGATTTTAGCATTAAGTGCTACTGAAACATATGGCCTTTATCTTGTCTTATGCAACATCAGTTTTATATAAAGCATGCTTTCCTGAAGCTGTTAATCTTATGAGACACTGCCTAATTTACAATTTTTTTTACTCCAGTATTTTGGGAGTGGAAAACCAGTTTAACATGAATTTCCATAATGACTGGGAACAATTGTTACTTTGCTGCTTGGCAAACAACTGGGCTGACACTGTAGGATTAACTCAGGGCAAGAAATTTTCCTCCTAAATTGTCATTAATGGTAAGGAGTCTGTTGAAAACAAGGACTGTGTTCCCAGCCCAAGAGAAACATAAGTGACTCATGTTATAGAACTGGTGGGAATCTTACCTCCCCTGCACCACTGAATGAGACAAGGTTGCAGACTGTCTATAACAATTCTTTTCCAGCAACTTGAATAGTTTCTTATGATAACAAAACATAAATGATAAAGAACTCACATATTTATTTCCCATGGCTGAATTGCATTTATGTTTTTGCTTCATTTTTTAGCTGTAGTAAAAAAGTTTATAAGACAAAATCTTTCATTTTCTGGTCATTGGAATTTATGCGGCAATGGCAAAACTTTTTAAACATGTACAGGAAAAACATGGCAATATCATGTCAGGTTCTCATTTAAATCAATACTAGGGCTACCATACAGGTGGTTTTATTCTTGATTTTGAGTACTTTAACTGTAAGTAATACTCTATATGAAGAGATCCAATTTTGAAGACTCTAAAAGGCAAGGTTATAAACTTAAACAAACAATTAATATGTCATTTATACTGTATTGCCATTAAATCTGATACACAGTTCTAAAACTATGAACTCATCTTTTATTTTAAGTACATTTTCATAAATAAGGAAATCAGATTTATTTTTTCAAAGTAAAAACCGTAACCCCACCCCAGAGAGCAGCTTTGCACTTTCCTAGTACTTAATAGTTAGTGAATAGCTGTAAGTTTAGTTCAGCTGTTCTTTAAAAATGTGGGCATATTAATCAAAATATAAAACTAACCAGACTAATTTTTGGTTTGTGGGATTGTCTTTTAAAAAGTTGCAGTCATGTAAAGGAGAAAAATATTTTCATTCTGTTTTGTCTCAAATTTCAAATACCATTAGATTAACATTTAAAAGAGTTCTCATTTTCTCATATCTGAGTACTGTACAAATCCCAGAGACAGCTTTGCCATTACAATGTGGTCAGTGTTTATTATTCTATACATATATTGATAGTAATAATTAATCATAATATTGAGCATCTTTGGAAGATACCAAAGGAATCTAAAAAGCCCAATGAATAATGTCCTCATCTTGTATATATGGGAATTGGCGGCACAGAGGGTAAAAGAATTTGTCCAAATCTCACAGTAAATCAGTAACAGCATGATAACTAGAGCAGAGATTTCCTGAGTCATATCTCTGCTTTAACCAGAAAATGATCCTTACCATGTGAACAAGGAGTTTGAAACACACATATTTAAAAGAAATATTTTCTGTAAGCAGAATGCTTCATTTAAATTTATCAAAAAAATTGGAAAAGTAAGTCTTTTCAGTGGGTAGATTCAGGGTAAAAAATGGGAGTAAAGATAGAGAAAGAGATTTTATTTTATTTTTAGAGAATTAATTCTCAGTAATGAATATTCTAGACGTTTGAAACAAAGGTCTATCTTTAGCCTTTAACTAGTAGCTATATTAGACTATACAACAAGTGAAATCAGGTGCATGACTACATATATGGTAAGGTAAATTTATTTGGAGTTAAGACAAGAACTTCTGGAAGATTATATTTGAAATTACAATTGTATTGTTTTTTAAAAATATATCCACTCATTGCCTTAAACCCCAAGCAGCACTGAATTTATTTCCCCCTTCACTGGAGACCCATTTATAAGAAATATGGTGGCACAAACATCTCTCAATTTTTCTTCAGAATTAGTCCTTCGGGATACAGAATTAAGTGTATGAAGTTTTATTGTTGATTTACTTCTAGAATTTCCCATGTAGCTTTCCCTTGGGGACAGATACTGACCCAAACTGAAAATTTCATTGTTCTATGATTAAATTTCCTTTTAAAAAATATTTTCTCCCATAAATATTTGTCTTTTTTTTTTTTTTTTTTTCTTGGAAACAGAGATTTTCAGAACAAGCACTGTACTAATGAATTGTGATGCAGTTTTTACTGACTGTTTTTACTGACTTCAGTGGGTTTTTAAAAGCATATGACTGAGGTTTATTCTTGCACACCAGTTTTGGTGCTACTTTCACCCCCTCTCCTTGTTCCATTGTAGTGCTGTATGTTCTCTTACATACAGAATCTTTATATGATATTATTTATTTCATAAGGGTAAGTGTAAGCTTTTCCCTTTTTATTTATCCATCTAAATTGGATTCCTATCTTCCTTGACCTTCCAAAATCTTATCAAGAAAAAGAAAAAAAAAAAGAAAAAATGGTATCTGGTTTGCAAAATAAAATTTAAGAAGTGGAAATAAATCTGTTTGTTTTGTATTTTTTAATTAAGCAAGAAATGCTCTGTCATTTTTTGGTTTTGAATGTTTCTTCATATCTCAGTGCTGTTGATTTACCCTGCACTTGACTTTTTGCAATTCAGGGAAACATACCATGTCATTTCAGAGAACTGACTGTTATAAGAAGGAACATTTTGTTCTTGTACATGTAAAGCAGCACTGAACTTATGACACCTTATCTGACTCAGTCCATGGCTACACTTGAACCATAATTAATAGTTAATGAAATCAGTGACATGAGGAAATGTAATTTGCAGTATCTTCTAATTTACGTAGAAGACATAGCTTCTATGTCAAATATTCAGAAGTTCCTAAATATAATAGGGTACTATGGGTAGAGTTGGATGTGTTGTTCCAGCTGGTGCTGATCTAGGCTAAGAGGTGACCACAGCCTACTGACAACTCCTCATCACAATCCCACATATCTGCTGCCTGCTGCAGACTGTCAATTGCACCCTCTGAAAGTATAACTGCAGAGGAAGCTAGTTCCCACATGCAGTTTACCTTTAGCAGTGTCATTTGTTTGCTTGTAGCTAATTTTTGTCACAAGCAAGGGTGGAGGTGAGCATATTAGGATGTGTCTTAAGACCTTATCTGAATGAAAATCTATGCTTTTTGCTAGTTTATTTGAATATCTGCTTAGATAATTTCGTGCAGAATACTATACATGCTTGTTTTTTCCAATCTGAACTTTTGAAGTATGGGCTCAATGGCTTTATGTCAAAGGTATACCTAGGGGACTCATGTCAATGTAGAAGTATCAGATGGGCTATTGTATCAATAGATCATACACTTGGCTAAAAATACTGATTCAACATTACTTTAAAATAGATGAATGGGCCTCTCTCAAAGGTAGTTGATCCCATCCCCAAAAATAAGGCATTAATATTATTTGGAGGTTAGAGGACATGCCTTACGCCATTAATGTGCTGAAGCTTAACAAGTCACCAATCTTTCTGGGAAGGCCTTCAACAAGATGGAATGTAAATGGTCTTCTTGAAAACAGGGGAAACTTTTAAAAGGATGTTTATACAACAAACCTAAAGTTGAAGTACATTCCAGGCATTTAAACTGAGCGAGCTGGATCATACTCACAAAATTTACTTCTAGATGCTCATTTAATAATATGTTGCATGTACCTGCCGACTGCAAACAGTGTAGACAGTGTATCCCTCAGAATATTCACTATCTAACACCATAAAAAATGCTGATATGAAGTTGCAACTTAATGTTGGTACTTCTTCCTCTTAGGCAGATCAGGGTGTAAACCCAGAAATCTTTACTCACAGGAAATCACCAAACAAGAAGGTGAACACAGTTTAATTTTTTTAATAGCGAGTTGTAGAGGAGTCATCCAGAATGATACAATTATCCTCCTCTCTTCAAGGCAACATCTTTTCTCAGCGATGGAAACTAGTGATTGGCTCCTTTATGGCTCAGACATTCCCAAAGAGTGCAAAGGCAGTATTTGCATAAACTCACATGGCAAATAAAAAGGAATATAAAATATAAAAGGAGAGGGAAAACTGCTAGGTCAATGAATGATTTTGAGAATCTAATTTAAAGTACTTAACAAAGTGAAGGACGTGCTGTGCTCTGGTTGCTCTTCATAAATGTAGAGGGGTAAACAAAGAGGAGGGAAAACAAAAGAAAAGTTCCTGATTGAGCCAGTGTAAAAATGTGGTGAATAGAGAACTCCCTTCCAGACAGATGTTAATCAAGTCATAGGACATCAGATTTAAGAATTCAGAACTTGAGAGTTTTGTGAAGCTGAATCTGGATATTTATATAAAAATATCTGTCTGCACACAACTAGGAACAAGTAAACACTACACATCATTGATGAGGGATAGCCCAGCAGAAATACTTTCCAAGGAAACTATATAAATTTAATATATTTGAAATTGACCTGGGCCTTTCTTGCCCCATTTTGACCCTGAGGAGATATATGTTCATCCTAAAGGAAGTTGAGTAGCATGCCAACCTTTACCCTAGACTTCACAGTTTGGACCAAGAGCTGAAAGAAGTTGTTTAGGGAGGAAGTTAAAATTGTTCCTTCCCAGGAGAAACAGTTGGAGAATCAGTCATGCCATTGCAACGACATGGTTTTGCAGGCCCTGATTATTCAGATAATATTTTTTAGATGATATAATGACAGCCTCATATAGACAGATGTAGTGAAAACATTGTACTCTTATCAAAATATTTGTGTAAGAAGTTTTATTTTTCACATGAAAATTATATTAAAACATAAAAATATTGCCTTCGTCAGTAGTGAGATATTTTCTTGCCAAGACTGGAGGCCAAAATGGAAATTATGTGACAATGCAGAACTTTCTTATAGTGAAATGTCATTTCAGAATACTCATATAACCTTTGAAACATTAGATATTTTTGCAGTAATTTGACTGGTATACTTTCATTTATATAGAGTACACCTTCATTTCACTGCACCACTCATGTCTCCTAGAACTAGACTATGGTTCTTCTGAGCTTGTCTCTTGGCTACCTTGTTCTTCAGATACCATATAAACGAGTTATTCCTTTGGGTCCAGATTTCAGATAGAGATGTGATCTTGCTTGGAAGAATGGAGCGGACTCCCACTGGATGGTAAGGAAGGTGTTTATTCATGAGTGTGAGTGAGTATTTTGGGCTCTTACCTCCCCTTAAGTACAGAGGTGTTACTGATGGAAATGAGGGGGAGTGATTTAGGTACAGGGGGGTTTGACATTGCCATTTTGGGGAAAAAGGGGTGGAGGTATACCTGAAGCCTTGGTTGAGCCACCTGGCTTTGCCACAGCAATCAAGTACCAGGGTGTGTCCATTGATAAGGTACAATGGGAAGGTACAATAGACTGGGAGAGGGCTACTGAGGAGGTACAATGGGGAGGGAGAGGCCTATTGAGGAGGATAATGACAGGGATTAGGGGAAGGGGGTTGGTAGGAATGAACCATTGCAGAAATATAATAACAAAAATCATACAGAAGTTTAGAAAACCCAAAATGCACATTGCAACACTAGACTACACCTTTGTAAATAAAGTGCAGAGGTTTAAGGGAAGCCAGGCTACATTCTTTATACATTTCTATACAGTATGCAAATGACAATTATCATTCTGCTTAGCTGACCTTAGTATCTGCATTTTACAATGACCCTCTTCTAACCTGTCCTCTAGAGGTTGATGGCACCTCTTTTTACCTTTCCTTTTTTCATGCCTGGGGCACTTGCTGGTTTTCACATTATCTTTGCTCACCCGCTGCGAAAAATCTTAAGCACAACTGCTTAAAAAATAAGATGCTCATTTTCGGTGATCAAAGTCAAACCTTGGATAAACTCAACATAAGTGCCAAATCTTCCCTCTTCTGGGGGATTCATTAGTGGAATCAGAGGCCATGAGCTCTCCTTCTCCCCCAGGCGATTCCCCACCTTTTTCTGTATGGAGAAAGTCTTTCTGAAAGTAGATTTTTTCTATAGGTAGAGCAATTCAACCTTGACAGTCTATGTCTTTAAGCACACTTAAAAATGGCGTTGATATTGAGTAACTACAATTTCTGACTAATTGGGAAGATGGATTTATATTATGAAGTATGCCTCAGACAGCCCTCTGACTATTAAAATGTCTCAATTCACATGAGTTTCTGAACATTTTCTCTAGTATTTTGTCAAGTTGTTCAGTTTACCTAGATAGAATGACAATTCCCTCACAAAATCCATTGTAAGTGCAAATAAAAGACTAAGAGGAGTTGGAGTTGCTAACATGGAGGACAACCAGGACCTGTAATGTTTTGAAAAGAATTATGATGTACAGTTGTGTCATGTGAAAAAAGGAGTTTTCCTCGATTCTTAGCATCTAATTTGTCTGTCAATGCCCCAAGAAAGCTGAGCTCCTTGTGCACAAACTAGTCTGTGAATGTCCTGTTAGGGACTGAGTAGTCCTGCTGGATTGGGAGGTGGTTTGACTGACTTATTCAGGGACACACAAACAGCCTAAGCAAGACCCCTCAATGGGTTATCCTCTTTATTTGAGTGTGTTCCATGCTGCCAGTGACTGCCAGCGCCCACGAAGGACTCATACTTACAGTTTATGTAATCTTTATTAATATAAAATTGTGACAGGTGAAGGTGCAAGTATCTGACTGTAGAAACATATTAAAGAAAAATCCAGACAAGCTCTAACCCCCAGAAAAACTATTCAGCATGGAGAGAGTGTGGGTCTTACCCAACAGGTGTCCCTACAGGACAGGTTCAGTGTGATCCCAGCAGTTACAGTTGAGTCCTCCCTAGCTTTTCCCCCATTCTTGAATTTTATACAATTTCTTTATGTTTATTTGGAACTTGAGTGACTCTCAGCAACCATACATTTGTTACTGACTGGTGCAAAATTCTGTTTAATTTTAAAGATACAGTCCAAAAGAATGAACTCATGCATGGTAATAACTTGTAGTGGAATAACTTTGGGATGGAGGTGTGGGTTATCATTACAACTAGACTGTAATGAAATGAGTTAATCTGAGGAGAGTGATTTCACCACAGTTGTTGGCTCAGCAGCAGGGCATACTCCCCTCTCTCCCCTGGCTGACAGGTGTTATGCAGTTTCTCAGCTGCAAAGTACCATTGAGTTCCCCTCCCAGCAAAGATTCCCACAGAAATTTCCTGCCCACGGTGTCTCCACTCTGCTCCACCCTCCAATTCCATCCCCCTTAGCAGGTGCTGTGCTTGCACACTGTGAGTGTGAGAAACCACCATGGAACAGCTTTCAAGGATACCAACCACATTCCATCCAGCAAGTAGCAACTGTATTTTACCCTATAACTTCCATACCATTATAACCTCTGTTAGGACGTGAATAAAACTTCTCAGTTTCCTCTGATTTTATCCCCATGCATCTTTCCAATTGGGACAGAATGGATTAAAATCTTTTTTCATATGGCTCCTTCAATATCAGGGGAGTTAACACCTATAATAAGATTATATGAGGAAAGCAGTCTGTCTTTTTTTTATACAAGTTGTGTATGTTTCCTCTGTTGCAGCTGAATTAAATTGTTTTCGACAGAATAACCAAGAATCAGATTTTCATTCAATGTCATCTTGCTCCATAGCCACTTAGGAATTTGTGATGACCTTGTAAACCTTTTAAACTCACTGAAAACCAACATTAACCATTTTAACTTTTTCATACTTTGCTTGCATAGTTGGAAGAAACTACTACCTGTATGATGTTTTAGGGATCCTTTCACAAATTCTGTCATTACTTATAGAATTTTTGCCCTCATGGACAAAGGATCTCAAAGATATCTGAAGTAAGAAGTGAGTTGGAATTGCAGTATCCTGTTTCATGAGGAAAATCATGGTAGAAAGAAGTACTACATTATTCTCTCTGAACAAGTAATCTAAAACAAGTTCAGTTGCTTGCTGAGCAGGGTGGTAGCCATGCCACAGTTATTTAAAAACTTGTCTTCACTCTGTTGCCTGGTAAATCAAGCAGTGGTAAGCAATCTAAAAAGGAAAACAAACACTATCCATGCACATTGAAAGTGCAGTGTAAGCACCAAGCTGGTAAATTCTAGTGTCATTAATCTTTTTCTACAGGGTTCCCTGTCACCATCTCTGTGTTGGCAACACAAACTCAGGTCTGCATTGAGAATGAAGAGCCACTTTGTACTGTTTTGAAATTTGTCTAGCTTCATGGTTGTAAAAATCTTTTTTTTTTTTTTTTTTTTTTTTTTTTTTTTTTCTTTTCATGCTGGAAAAATCAAAACAACTGGATGACATTAGATCATACATTTACCTAGAAAATGTTTTTCACTCCTCCACCAACCAAAGTACTGCAATTCCTTTTTTGTCTACCTCAAAAATATGCACTATGACTTTATACAAACTTACAGTTTGGCAAGTCTTCAAGTAAAACTTATGAAAACAGAGGTACATCTGTTTCATTTCCATTTACTGTATGGGAATTCTGATGCATACCCCTTAGGTCCAAAACTCTTCTTTTCAGTTGCTGCTACCAAAAAGTAATGTCAACTGAAGCACTTAATATCTAACCTTTTATTAGCTAAATGACATGCAAATAGTGTGATTCCACATTAATTACAAAATGTAGCCTTGTCCTCAGCCCCCCATCAGGCTGTTCCATTCTTTCAAAGTGCAGCCCATTTTTCTCTCCCCAGTGGAAAGGTAATATAAATATAACAGAAAAAAACAAAAGCACAAAATGTGTTAAAATCCTAAAATTATACCACCTGGTCAATTATCTGTGCAGTGTACTAGATTTCTTCTTTTGTAATGTGCTATCAGAGTTAACATCATTCCAAAAAAATTAATTGAAGACAGATGAATCATAGGATATAAATAATATTATGCTTACTGTTCGATAGGTAACCTGTGAAGCCCTGAGTCTTGAAGTAGAGACCATTATTAATATTCTTACATAATAAAAAAGTGTGTATTAAAAATTCAAACGTCAGTAGCCAGACTTTAGAAAAATTTAAAAAATCAAATCCTGATAAACTGAGCTCTTTCAGCCATTGAAGGAAGTAGAGAGGCTTGTCTTTTCTCAAGAGATATATTCCAGCTTCATTGTAAAAAAAAAGCTAATTTCAAACATAGCATCAAGTCTGTCCATTACTGCAAAAACACTTTGTCCTGAAAGCAGGAGTATATGTTGGCAGTGAGTAAGTTCTGAGGTTATGGGGAGGCAGCCCATCTGTCCTCAGCTTATCACCAGAGACACCACTGGGTATGAATGAACAAAATCAAGTTAGTAAAAGACATTCTTTAGGTAAGACTTGAGCATATGAGAAGTCATATTTGATACTTCAAGCTCTGGAAAGATAAACAAACAAATAGATAAAAGCTTAACATTTGACAAGACTGACATTTTGTGTGTGTATGTGTGAAAATACTTCTCTGTGGTATAGATTAATCAAAGTTAAGACAGACACTGAATACAAAGATAACATAATAATTTATTTCTTTCAGTAGGTCCCATTGAGTGTAAGGATCCAGAACTCCAAAGAACATTAACAGGATCAGCAACAACATGGCCTCTCATTTTCTGGCAAATGACTCTTCTTTCATTTGAATTTGTACCATGAAACTTTTTTTATATAAACATATATGAATTTCTTTTTAAATATATATGAACTATTACATTTGGGTTCTTCATGACTATGTGACAAATATTCTTAGCTTTTGGACCTTTAAAAATATAATCAGCTTATATCTTGGTGGAGGCTATACTGTTTTTTATATCTTTAATTAATTTATCTTAAATTAATAGAAAGAGAACATAGTTAGAATATTATTTAGCAGTTAACCAAGTGAAAAGAGAAGGATTACAAGAAATACCAAATTAAAATTTCAGTTTGTGTGAATTACCAAACTGTCTAAGTATTTTGCATCAAAATAGACATAATACATTAGATTTTTTAAAACTTGTATTTTGTTTAAAAATAATGAAATATTAGTGCAGTAACAATAGAAAGAAACAAAAAATTCAAACTATAGTCATATAATTCAAATGATGTATGTGTCAACTTCCTACAGTTTTATTTCCATTAAAAATAATTATTGACTATATGATGATGCTTCACACATACATATCCATCAAAATTCTTCTTTGATTTATATGGAAATATGACATCTTCATAGAAATGCAAAACAGGAACTAGGTCTTCATTAAAAATATTAAGAGTTTGTGGAGTTAAATGATAACAATGACAGCTCTCTTTGTAGCCATCATGAAAATTTAAAGAAATATAGTTAATGGGACATAGCTAGACATAGTCTGAAGTAAAACTCACAACATAGGGAATATCTTACACAGTTCAGAACACTGAATCAAAGAGGCCAAAGAAGAATTTTTCATTTTTTCAAACTACCACTGTATTTAAAATTGAAATTTAAAATTAAAACATATTCCTTTCTTTTAACTGAATTGAAAGGGTGATTGTTGTGCACTGTAATCTTAATTGCCTCAACATGGTTAAAGAGGGAGAATAAAATTAACTGAGTAGACTGCATGCCATAAAATATATTCTTGGGGAATAAGGGCAAATATGTATATATGGTTGGATGCAAGACAGTATTTCAAAATGTCATTCTTTAACAAAAAAATATGTTGAAATAATTGCAGTTAGAGAAATGCTTCAATGAAGGTAAGTTATAATAGTTCATCATGCTTTATGACATCTTTTTACTGAATATAATTCTAAAGAATAAAGAAAATTTTCTTTATTTTTGTGTTACTTTTTTTTTCTTCAGAAGAGGTCTTGCAGCATGAAAGAATGCTAAATTAATGGTTTGGACTGTGCCTGTGTTACACCATTGGTGGAGCTTGGTACCGAAGCCAAAGTGCGTGGTCAAAACCAGTTCAGCCAAAGAGCTAGGTGTGTTCTGAGTGCATGCTTGACTTTTAGCCAGGCGTAAAATCTGCTCACATGTTTGCATAGGCTTTGGTTTTATTCTAATGCATGGAAAACTGGTTTATTTCATGTCTGTGTGTGGAGGAAGAGCTGGTTCACTGCTGAACTGCTGTACAGTTGCAGACTGTCCTCAACCACAAGACTTACTTAGAAATTTCTGTTCCCTTGCAACCTGAAAAAAACCGGCACATTTGTTGTCCTGACACTTTTATTCTTTATACGTAAATCTGTAGACTATTTTCATTTTGCTCTGTGTTCAGACTGTGGGTAGTTCAAGTTCATGGTTTGAGCTCTTAGCTGTACTGATGATGGGGTTTGCTTCTAATTTTACAAGAACTATGGACTAGCATCTAAAAAGGAAAGGGTATAGCTGACCTAGCGGGACCTCAGTCTGAACCTCTAGACTTGACCAGGACTTTTAATTTAGTTCCCTACAAAATGAATCCAGGTTATATACTCCATAAAGTGAATCAATATGTGGAAAGTGGGAATTTGTTTCAAAAGCACATTTCTGATGGGAAATGCTGCATTAAATGTTAATATTTCAATGTTTGTGCATGAAATTGAACCAAAACATTGGAAAACAGAAAATTATGTAAGTTAAATTCAGCTAAAATGTTCCAATTAAAATATATATCTGAGCTCAGCCTGGCAATCTAACATCTCGTATGTATTACAACTGTAATTACAATTACAATCCACAGTACTCTTCCCTGTGTACTCAATCTTTAGATTAAATATAGAGAGTATATGGACTTTCTTTTCTGAGTAATCTATATAGTCCATATTTTTCATAATTCAGATACTAAATTGATTAAATTAGCTCATTCATATCAGCTTCTGCAGCTGATATAGCACTTGGTAATAAATCAAGTCTAACTGCGTGTCATGCTGACAAATCCAACAAGAATTTTAAATTTTGGCTGATTCAATAGAAAATGTTACTTCTTGGTTTTGTTTACATTCTGACAGTATTTTTACTTCGAAAACACAAACTTTCTTAAAATGCACTTAAAAATGTGTGTAAGAGCATTTTAAGTTTATATTTTTAGACTTGATGTATTCCTCTTTGATAACCAATACTTTTTTGTCATTTTAACATGATAAACAGTGAAAACTGTCTTCTTCTTTCTTGAATAAGCAATAAGTTTAGTCAATAGGACCTGACTAATTTTAATGGTAGTAAAAAAATGAAGTAAGTGAGTTTGCTGGAAAATGTTAAGAAAACTTAGTTATACTTAGGTATTAGTTATACTTGGGCTTTCAAAGGACATGATGCCTAGGATTATATTCAGTTTTCTTCAGAATACTAACTAAAGCCTAAGATTTTCAAATAAAACTTTTTATTAATTGAAATAGTGCCTCTGGGTTAGGGAGAGTATCCCCTTAAACTGTCGGCCAGTTTTACTTCTGGACCATTCTCCCCAGCTATGCACTCTAACATACTCTCATGCGACATCCCTACTATTTGGTTGTATCCAAGTCAAATAAGTCATATGTCACTTGCTTTGTTCTGTAAATACTTCAAGTGTTATTGATCTCTGTGCAAACCGAAGTTCATGGTGAATCCCATCCACAGTGCGAACAAACCAGTTCCAATCTAGTAAGACAGTGATTTTAAGATAAAATCCATACACATACAAATGTGCAGAGATAGGGCTGCCCAAAGTCCAACCCCAACAACTTGGAGTGATGTATCTTTAACCTGGCTCTTCCCAGGACACCCCAGGAGGGTGTCATCCCCAGGGGCTCAGCATGGCACTTATCAGGACAAGACAGCTTTACAGACAACCTTACAGATTGCATGTGCCTATGGAGAATGCATATTAAACCTAAATATTGGCTACACCTGTAAATGTGGAACCATGACAGGCTCACCTCTATTCCATATATGGTAATTCCTCACATTAATTATTAAAATAATGTATCTAATACATAAAACACTTTGAGCTGTCAAAAATAATATTCTAAAGAAGGCTCAAAGTAAATTTCTGTGATGAATTATTACAACATTGATTTAATGGGATGTTTGCAATTTTACTTCTTAACCTAGGGACAGTAAAGTGTTTTATCCAAAAAGTATATCCAAAAAAGTAAGCTTTTTGTTTCCTTATTGAAAAAAAAAAATAAATCCCAGGCATTTTAAAGACTGGCAAAGTAGCATAGACAGTTGCTAATTACGATCAGCCTACATACCCCTTAAAGAAGTGAAATGTCTAAAAGCAATGAATGCTGTAAAGTCATTTTTAGAGAGTGAATTATAGTATAGTTTGAGAAGATGTTAAGTTTAAAATGGTGCTAGGGATTCTGGAAGATGAAAAGCTCAAGGTAAATCCCTCAATGTAAGGTGGCCATGAAAATAGCAAATGCTGTTCCTAGACTGTGTTACACAAAAAAGCTATCTCTAAATCAGCCAGAAAGCAGTTAAGAAAATAAGACTCCCACATCTCAAACAATTTTTCAGAAGTTTGTCGAAAGTTTTTTAACTACAAATTTTTAAAACAAGACTCCTTGAATCTTTGTTATTGGAATTAAATTATTTCTGAAACAGAGTACCAATGATTGAAACCTCCAAGGACATGGAACTGAAAAGGAGTTTATCTGTATTTCCATACTACAGCAATGAATGTTTAAATATTCATAAACTGTAGAACAGTGTGAACAGAGAAAACTTAGAACATCTCTTACATGCTCAGACTGTGTACCTCTTAACTTCTGATAAGTGGGAGCTGTGGTTTCATTTTTCCTCAGGCAGAAATGACACTGTGGCTAGCTGATAACTTTTTTCCTAACACACAGCTAAAAATAGGGTGTACCATTCTGTACTGTCAAACTAATGCCTAATAAGGATGATTATCATTTTGCTTTAAATTTTTTGTATGTTCAAATAGGTAAATTGTTCTCAGACAAGCAAATTACTTTTTTTCTCAGTTAGTTCAGAATGTTTTTGATTACCTCTACTCAGAAGGCAGTGTAATCATTTAGCATAAGTGATACCATCACAGGAAAACTTCTTTTTCTCTAGAGATATTATATGAAAGCTCTGAGAGTGATCATTGTCCTTGGAAGACACATTTTATTGTGAGAAACTTAGAGAAGTTTCATCTACTTGTATCAGAAGAGTATGAGATGACTGACCCAGAAGAGTGATCTTTACACAGTACATTTCATCAAATCACAGAATCTGCTGAGCTGGAAGGAAACCACAAAAATCACTGAGTCCAACTCTTGGCCTGGCACAGCACCATCCCCATTCTTGAATTCTGTCAGGTTTGATGATTTGACCACTTCCCTGGGGACCCTGTTCCAATGCTCAATCACCCTTTGGGTGAAGAACTTTTCTCTAATGTCCAGCCTAAATCTCTGTCAGCACAACTTCAGAGCATTCCCTTGGGTCCTCTGGTGACCACAGAGCAAAGATCAGGGCCTGCCCCTCGTCTTCCTCTCACAAGGAAGATGTAACTGCAATGAGATTTCCCCTCAGTTTCCTCTTCTCAAGGCTGAACAGACCAAGTGCCCTCAGCAGCTCCTCATATGGCTTCTCCTCAAGGCCCTTCACCATTTTTGCTACTCTACTTTGGATGCTCTCTAACACTTTAATATCTTACACTGTTGCCCAAAACTGCACACAGTATTCAAGGTGAGGCTGCATAGACCTCATAGGCTGAGGCTGCATAGTGAGGAGATAAAGAAGTTTTTGATCTGGAAAATGTATTAACAGAATTCAATATATGAAAAAGAAGTTGGAAAAATAAACAAATGGAAATGAATGGAAGTGTCAAAAATCACCATATTTTTGCCCTTCAATGTCGTAACAACTTTGAAAGCAGGTGACACATACTCTATCACTTGGAGACGTTGATTCAAAGTTATTCTATTTCAGTGATAATTTACTGAACTTGGTATCAGTGTTTCTTGGTTGATCTTTATTTCCGGTATTTTGCAGGAAGTCAGTTTTGATAAAAGTATCAGGTTTTTAAGTCTCTTGGCCTTAAAATCTGAAATCTAAGCTCACTTCAAATTGGCAAGACAGTAATATTCTTGCAGGATAGAAGAATATGATTCATATTTATTTGAAAGCTTTTCAGAGTTATAACATTTCTTTTTCTTTTATGGTAAATTGGTGTAATATACTCTTCTTGCCTTGTATGTAAATGATCATGATTGCTAGTGGTATTTGGGACCTACACCAAAGAAATAGCTATGTTACCTAGGATGTGAAAAATAATGAAAGACAAATCCTTTGTCCCAGAAGACTGAATGTCCATGGGGTAGATGAGTTGTGGTTCGCTCAACTCACATTCAATTTAGTAAATTTAAGGGAATGCTTATCTATCCGCCTGGGCAAAACAAAATAGCATTTACATGCTTTTAATCCTTGATCCCTCAGAGATCACTTTTTATTATATGTTTTGTGGTAGTCAAAATAGATACAAATTAAAGACTCTTTAAGTATCATTCATGAGATTCATAAAAATCCTTTGTGGAAATTGAAGTTGGTTTGTCATCAGCTGAAATGGACAAATGCGTTACTTGTTGAGCAAAAAAGAAGACTTTGTTTAAGGATTAAGATGAGATACATCCTGTCTGTTTTACTTGCTGGAAAAGACCTGTGCAATGCATGCAACATATTTTGTTAACAAAAATATTTTTAACCAACAAGATACTTGCTGCTGAAAAATGTTAAGCTTATTAATGAAAAAAACAGTTTTACATTTTTGAATCACAGCTCAAAAGACTGAAGATCTACATGTCTGGCCACAATCTTGAGATATGAATGCACATTACCCTTTTGTTTTAGAATACAGGATAATGCAGGATTTTTGTTTATTTTTCAGTCAAAACTGCATGTTCTCAGGAAGCCTTATATTTTTACTTCTTTTCTCACTAAGATACCTATCCTCTAGGAACAGATTCAATTGCTCATTTATTTCCATCAGCCATGAATGTTTTTTGAAAGCTGTAAATGTTGACTCACAGCTGATGGAATCTCAAACTCAGCTAAATTGTATCCTAGGCTATTTATTTATTAATATATCTCTTTTAATTATTAATGATGTTAGAATTGCACTAAGCAAAACAATTTAAAAAGTGATGGAAGCTATACCATCAAAAGTACGATAAACAGTTGGACCAGTGAAAGAAAACAGCTTAGCAGGAGAGTGTGATGACAGATGAACATTAATTTTTGTGAATCAAAATCAAATCAAGTTGTAGCTATGCCAATAACTACTACCAATATACTGGGGCAGAAGAAGAAATACTGCAGAACTCAGAAAACTCTTTTATATGAACACATCTAATGGACTATTAGAATATTTTTTTAAAAATTACAACCTTATTTTGACCTTATGAGAAAGTATTCTCAATGCTTCAGATTAAATGCAGTTAATAATTTAACTTTAGTGAGTCAGTTGCATAGTAAATGAATACAGATTAGACATTTAAAAAGTATTCTTAAACAATGCATTGTACGATGCAGAGTACATCTAGAGTTAGTGCAATGTCCTACATAATTGAATAGAGATGGAATGAAGAGGTTTTGCATAGATAAATGACTCTTACAGTCTACAAAATTTATTATGAGTTTGTGGCAATTTTTAAATCTCCCTCCTTTAATTGTAACTCTTAAAATTTTCATTATAAATAGGATATTTGTGTCTATAAAAATGCATAGGGCATTTTCATAATTTCAAAATAGTCAAATGATGTTAATTTAATACCTAATAATTCATAACATAATGTTGCCCCATTTATATAAGAGAATAATCTCATTTCCTGTGATGGGCCAAACTACAGGAAACAATTTAAATTAAAGCTTTTTCAAGACCTGCAAAGTCAAAGCCATCAAAGCATCCAACTATTCTCAGACAAACTGTACTTTTACACATTGGCTTCTTCAAGGTGTTTGCCCATGCAAAGAAATATAAGGGGATAAACCTTTGAACCTCTATGGAATGGTTGTTCCATGGCTAACACAACATGATCATGCAAAGTATGTCAGGAAGAGTGAAAGGAACCTCAGACTAGTCACATAATACTTTCCAGAGACAACCTTTGCAGTGTTCAGTACTTTATATGATTGACACACTAGTATTTGCATTTAAAAAAAGTGAGCATAGATCATAACCAATATTTTAATAGTACGTATTTTAATCCTTGAAATCTCTGTAGATGAATATTTTCCTCATCCTATCTCATAGAAAATCACTACTATTTCAAGTTTTTTATAAAAATTATTTATGTATGTGCATTAAACCAAGAGTGGCTAAGTAATGAAAACATGTTGATAGAACAAGATATACACTCCTTCCATTTCTCCCTATACAATGTCACCAAGCCTGAGATACTTCAAAAAGTGAGTTGAACTCACTTTTGCACTCTCTTCCTGTGCTAGATCAAGAAATATTCCACTGAAAAAATATATGTTTGCAGAGGAAAGAATAAGCTTTAAGTCTTTAATACATTTGAGGTGCTCTAAGTATGGAGATTGTTAATATAGATATGCCAGTTGTCTCTGTTTGGCATATGTAAAAGAAACTGTATTCAGATTCTAAGAGGAGCATGCTTTATTAAATGGGCATAGCTGACATCCTCAAGACTGAGTCCTTCTGAGGGAAAGTAACTGCAAGACTTTCCACCATATAGAAAGTAGACAAGGTTTAAATGTAACATAATCACAGAGCTAGTGACTTATCACCTGCAGAAGATTAACCACATGGGAATCTTTGACTTCAATGCATCAGAAAGCCTAATTTCCACAGAGACTGGTGGTTGATTGACTTCTTAAGTGAATTAAACTTCAGTGAGAACTCGTATTTCCTCTTCTCACTGCAATTTTTCCACCTCCTCCAATACCTTTTGATAATATTCCTAGAATTCTTATCTTCCATCTACCTGAACTAACTCTGAATAAAAAGACAACACTAGTTTTGGCTGGTGTGATGAATCTTTACTGGACATTGTACCTTCTTTGCTGATGAGCTGTATGCACCCATGGGTTATAAGACTCTGCAGCTCCAGGTTTTTTTAAGCTGCATTTTTGTACCCAATGCATGTTTGTCACAACATCAGTCCTTTAATCACTTGAATAAAAATTTACAAGGAAAATAGATAAAATATAGTAGCTGCATGTCTGCATAATCTGTATTTTTTTTTTTTTAGGGTGAAAAAACTAACATTAGAGACACTTAGAGGATCTTGGTACTTCCAAAGATTGTTAGCAGCTAACCAGCATAATTTGAGAACTGCAGCCTTACACAATACTACCTAAATTTTAGGTAAGTCTCCACAAGGTCCATGTTTAGTATCTGCCACTCAGCTGCTTCTAGGCTTCTATGGCTTTTATGGCTTTTAGTTTATGGAATTTCTCACTGATGTTAGTACTGCTTCACCTGTAGTTACATCAGTAACTGTGGAAAAACTAATACTTGACAGCCCTCACTAATATTTGACCTGTGTAAGGACGGGCTCTACATTACTGAAAGGCCTTCTTCTTTCTAGTGCTGTATTTCCTGAAGTTTCTGTCTTGTGGACAAAAAGTGATGCCAGTGCGGTGTTGCGGTGCTTCTCTCGGGCTTTTGCCCACACTCCCTGGCTGGCTCTAGCAGGTACAGTTCTGTATTTTGGAATACAGTTCTGATCCTGTGGGTTCTTGTCTCAGCAGCAGTGTGAACAATGCGAGAAATAAAGGCGTGAGACTAGTGAGGGACTTCAACTGGGTTTTATTATATCTCTTGTCACCCAGGAGTCAGCCCACTAAAGCCTGCTGAACTCGAGGGGTTTCTACTCAAATATGGGGGTGGGGGGATTAGGGAGGTTACAGCTTGGAACCAATCCGGGAAGGGAGTGACCCCAAACCAAAGTGAAAACTCATAGAATAAATCAAGGAACAAAGGGGGAAGGAGAACCGGGACCCTGCCAATCACTGGGATTCCTCACCAGAATTTTCTAGACTTCAGGGTGAGGCCTTGACGTGACAGACAGGACCCAGGTGTCATATAAATGATGATTGATTAATAACAGTAACTAGGATAAACTATAATGGGCTAAAATATGGGGTACATGGGAAAAAACATTGGGAAACAGTATAAAACAATCAGATGCATCTAGAAAACAGGTAAAACCCCAAAACACACCACTAAAGTGCCAGTATTCTGTATAGTTTGCTGAAAAGCTTAAAATGGATACTAGTAAATTCTGGGCTATTGGAACTTTGTGGCAATGAGATTTATCATAGAACCACAGAATTGTTTAGGTTGGGAATGACCGTTAGAACGATGAAGTTCAACTGTCAACCCAGCAGCACCACATTGACCATTAAATCATGCCCTCAAGTGCCATACCCACACATAAGTAGGACGATGCAGGTAGACATCTAAGATTCTTATTCAACAACAGGTTGCTAATGAGACTTTCGTAACCAAACATAGATGTCAACAACATCCATTCACAGGAAAGAGCTATGCATCGTGCTGTTATTCAGATGATTCTACAAGTATCTTAGTTGTGCAAAGATAACCACTGTTTTGTTAAATTTAGTACAAAAGAGCCTGGATTACTTCTTTCATCCACAGCAATATGAAACTCACAGTCAGAAGGTATTTCCTGTACTGAATGAAAAACACTTATTGCTACCTCTAGGAGACTATTCATGAGTATGTCTATACCTAAATAGTTTCTTGGCACATTTTAAAATAGGAAAAACAAAACAAAACAAAAAAACAAACAAACAAACAAAAAAAACAAAAACAAAAAACAAAACAAAACAAAAACAAACAAACAACAAAAAAAAAAAACACAAACCCTAAAGTTTATAAGTTTCCTGACATTTACAAGTTCATTCTTTAATGTGAGCTTTTAAGGCCCTATTAAAAGAATCTAGTTAAGAGAAAAATTTAATAGAATGGAAAAAATTGGAAGATGTAATCACAAGTGGATGGCTGAAACAGAAGCAGTCTGGTGAAGTTGATCACCCTTCCAGGATTTCACTATTAGCAGAGTAGTTCTCATAGTGGCTTTCGTGGTTATAAGGAATCCAAATTATATCCCTGCATGTTTCCACCACAAAAGACAATTTTAAACAGGATACACATAAATAGAAGTGCAAGCATTCAACAAATGCAATCTTTCCCAAATTACCTCCAGTGTTGTTCTTCATAGTTTGGGGTAAGATTTTCTAGATTTTCCATTAACGAGATGGATGGTTATCTTGTAGGGAAAAAATGGGGGACATTAACAGTAGATCAGGTCAGTTGTGTTTACCTGAGTAAAACTCCAAAATTAGAGATTCTCCAACCTATGTGGACAACCTTTCGCAGTTCTGAATCTTCTCCCCCACAACCCTGAAGATTTTCTCTAATGTTCATTTGGAACCTTCCAAGCTGTTGCCCCTTGTTACATTATTTGACACTAATAAAAAAAAAATCCTACATTGTCTGTTTTTTCATAGTTTTGCTTAATTTTATTTTTGATAAACCTAAACCTTAAGTCCTCAGTGTGTTTTGAAATGGTTTATTGTATTCTGATTGCATGGTAGCTCTTGCCTGTGCATAATAATAAGGCTCTTTACCTTGAAATATATCTAAAACGATTGGTACTCAAGAACTAAATTTATAATAATATACTAAATGAGATCTATTTCATAACTTTGGACCAAATAGCAAAGTCTGGCTGCCTCTGTAATATTAAAGTTTCTTAGTGTTTAATCCTGGATGCCATCAAATATGCAAATGTTGTGATTCTGTGAGCTGTCTGGACTGTGCCTAAACAGAGATTGAAAGCTATTTGAGAATGCCACTTAGCTTTACACCTCTTAAATCACCACCTATTGTTCTAGGATGCAGGTTAAAAAAAAGGCAGGCCTGTCTTAAAATTGATTGAAAGCATTGGTTTATTCAGGTCTGTTCAGCATTGGTTTATTTACGTAGATACAGGCAAAGCAATATGCTTCTGAAAATTTTATTTAATGCAGCCAGAGAGGAAAACTATTTGGTGTGTGAATTAATGCTGTTACCTGTGGTTGTCAAGGTCTACTTGTGAAATCAAGGACATTGATGCAAGAAGCTAGATTCTCAGATTTTGGATGAGAAATTCTTTGTTGATTTCTCAATTTTGTCATTGACTTTCAAGAAGTCATTTCATGACTCCATACTTCAGTTTCTCCACAGGTTATTACTACTGCTCTTTAGTTTCAGGAATTTTGCAACTTTTATTATACTGAGTGATAAAAATCTCCAAGACACTAAATAGGCACATAAAAGATGTTGTACACTACAGATTTGCATGATGCTGACTATCAGCTCCAGAAATCCTTTTTTCTCTTTTTTTTTTTTTTTTTTTTTTTTTTTTTTTTTTTTTAACAATTGCACAAATAAACAACAATGATAAAATTATTTTCAATGACCATGAGTAATTTTCCACTGGATTTTTAGTATGATAGCTTCTCAGTCCCTAAGCAGCTGAGAAAGCTCAGCTTTAGAGAAGACAAAATATGTGTGCCATGCAAGGACAACATCAGAAGAAACCTAAATCCTTCTCAAGAGAAGAGAGCAATGATAGAAAACTTGCCAGCATGTAAGAAAAAAAAAAAAAAAAAAAAAAAAAAAAAAAAAAAAAAAAAAAGATAAAATATTTATTTCAAACAAATAAGAGTTGAGTAAGTGAAAAAAAGATTATCCCATCACACTGACAAGGAGCTTACCAAAGAATTTCAAGAAGCTAGAGCTTGAAAACTATCCTCAGTGGGTCTCCTTTGTCCTTTGCTTACTGATGTGTAGCACCAAAGGAAAACCAAACCAGGGTATTCATTAGCCATTTCCTGAAATATGCATGCAGGGGAAGATTACTTGGAAGTTTTCCTATTGTCCTGGCTTCTGTGAACTAGCTCTGAAATTGTGTGTTTAAATCTAGAGATGTGTCTGGGATAAAATTTTTTCCTGAGAAGCATTTATGGAGCGCTCTTAGTTTCTGAAGATGAACTTGAGGAATGAACATTAGCCAAATAATTTATATTTTGAAGAAGAAAAAAGTCTAATCCCATAACTTCATTTTGCACCAGATTTTGCAGCTTCTGCTTTGTATCCTGTTCATTTTGCTGATGGCTGAACATAATTCCTCCCTCCCCCAAGTTTATTGTAAATCCAAATAATATTCCTCAGGGTTAGTAGAGCCAAAAAAGTCCATAATAAAACTGACACAGTATTATTAGAAACCGGTCATTTCTAAACATGAGAAAAGACATTTAAAAAAGTACTTCTTCAGGAAATTAAACCCAGGAAATTTAAAAATAAATAACTGTGGGAATAAAATAATTGAAAATATGAATATTAAGATATGAAGAAAATAATCTCATAAATTAAATCACACTGGAGAACAGAGATTAAAAGCAATCCAAACAATATTAATGGCAAAAAATATGGGGAAAAAGAAAGCTAATGTAACAGAATTAGCTGATAAAACTACAGAAACCCTAAAAAAAAAGAAAATAGAAAGCTAATAAAAACATCTAAAAGATTACTTTAAAGGCGAGAAATATTGTATGCTTTGACATGAATGTCAGGAATATTTGTTCCATTTACTGAGCAGAAACAGATGCAAAAACGAGACAATGGCAGAAAATAAATAGACAAAGCTAGAATGGTTTAATAACTAGTAATATTAAATCAGGAAGAATTATTGCAAGTGCTACCAGTAGTGAGTTTTTTTCCAAATTTGCCCTAAACAAGGACACTACCATACAAGTGGAGAGAGTGAAGAACTGTAATCTATTCCAATGATAAGTATGGAGACAAGACAAAAATCTTGCAGTCAAGTCTTGTGTTTTTAAAGGGACAACAGACAAACCAAATAAACACATGATTTTACCTATAAAGCAGAGGATGAACATGAAAGCAAACATATATTCTACATTGTTAACATGGACATTGAAATTATATAATAGTCTCAGAGATTCCAGATCCAACTGAGAAAGAAAATCCATAAATTCATTAAAGAGCTTGTGTTAGCTCTTGGAAGTCTATAAATTCATTGTGAAGCTATAAAATTAATATTTGGAAAAAAAAAGAAAAGTGAAAGACACCTGGTGAAAGGAAGGCTGGTGGTGTGTTGATTTTCAGGAAGAATGGAAATATCATGAGTACCACATCCACTTGACCCTTTTGTAAATTTAAGCCACCATTTGTGTAACTCCAGTGCAGCCAGACTTGATGTTGGCTTATGAAGTAGATTTTAGATTCTGCCAAGTATTAAAGCATAGTAGTACAATAAACCTAGTCTAAATTTTAAAAACAACTAAGAGTATCATTCCAATATCTGCTTTAACATGCTGTAGTGTACACATGTATTTTTGAGTCAGAACTTAGAAAATTAGGTAAATTCAAGAGGCAAGTTGTGAGAGTTTGCCTGACTTTTTCAGAATGCTCTGGTTATAACTGTCTGCTCCAAGGTTAGACATAGAGGAAGACTTAACCCTTCCAGGTATTTAGGTTTGAGCTTTCTTGGGGGTCTGAGAGTATTTTAACTCCCTTATTAATTATAGAGCAGAAATTATTCGATGTGTTGACATTCTAGTTCTGGTACTTCCAGTTATGTCATTCTAGTCTGTAGAAAAATCCCTCTTCTGAGGTTGGAAATATTTCTTTTTGATAAATCTGCCTGGAACTTGAACGTTGAGTGTCATTCAAATCAGCACTAAAACTATTATTGAGAGATTTGTTATTTCATGTCCGTAGAAAAGGAAGACCACTTCTGTAATTGACCAAGCATTGAATCATGCCATGGTAGCCTCATTTCTAGTTGTGTTTGACAAAAGAGGCCAAACACCTCATCTTGAATATTTATTTACCAGAAGAAAATGTAATACAAACAGTTCAAGTGAAGACGCTGTTTTTAGAACATCAAGATAGCCTCTTAGATTAAATGTGTTAATTATGTTGTATGATACTTCTATCTGTAGAATTAATGTCAACCTGATTTCTTGCTTATATATGATGTGGTCTTCAAAACACACCCTCTTAGGAAAAAAACATCCAATTTTGTATTATTCTTTTACAGCAGATTAACAAGCAATGAAGTGTGACAGCAGCTAATAAGCAACATCCAAACCTCATAATACAATTTCTTTTTATGTGGCAACCACTCAAACAAATAGAAATGTCAGGTCAATAAATGCACATTTTACCCATATAAGGTCTTTAAGAGATATAGGAAGCAGCTCCATTGGTAGCTAGAGGAATGTTACTTTTAAGGGGCAGAATGTGTGTCATAGTTGTATAGGAAGGGCAGGTGGGTATTAGCTAGGTAAATGTGATTACATTCTACATACCCAAAAATCTCCATGTGTAAACGTTTCCACAAATAAATACTTCAAAATTATATGAATAGGTGTATGTGTTATAATTCACACTTCTCTCATTACTGGAGGGAGTTAATTCTTTTAATTGGATACAAAACTATGCTGAGTTTTATTTCTGTCTGAAGAGGAAAAACAGTACAAATCAGCAAAACCTTAATACTTAACAGAGAAAAGTTGTATGATCTTGACATTATGCAATATATGAGTGACTCACCCTTTTACTTAAAGTTGTTTCTTGAAGAGTACCAGGAATGCTTTGTGATAGATCTGCCTTTATATTTTAATTAACTGGTGACAGCAATGCAGGCAATGTTTAAGAAACAAATTCTGCTTCCTAACCACATCAACTCATGAAATCACTTCTTCTCCTAAGAATGCATGCTAAGAAATCAACACAATTAACAAAACAAGAAAGACTCATTTTATGTTGTGAAAAGCTACAAAAGTGTGGGTAATAGGAGAAACTGTCCCATCCTGGGGACCATCCAACTTTAGTATTACCAGTACTTGAGTATGAATAATCAATTAATTTGAGTGGTTTCAGATTTCAGGATTTTTAAAGAGCCCTGTACTTGCATTTCTAGTAATTCAAAGACATTGCCAGTGGCACTTTGAAAGGTAGTGCATAGTTAATAATCATGATTTCAGTGAGGAAAACAAAAAAACCCCACTGAGCAGATCAGCTGTAAATGGAAAGGAAAAACGAGAAAAGAAAATTCCATGAAACATACCATCAGCAAGGAACTTCCCCATTACAGATTATTATATGAAATTTCTGGGGAAATATCAACTGAATATTTTTACATTGTCTTTGCAGATTCTTCTGTAATCTTTTCTTTTTTCTGAAAAAGCTAGTTCAGCCACTTAACTGGAAGTTAATATTTGACTGCTCATGCTCTACAGGTTGGAAAACCTGGAGTGGTAGAAACGGGATTATTTTTCTTATTATTTTTGACTTGACTAAGTTTCTTCCAGAAAAAAGAAGAAGAAAAAAAAAAAGGAACATCTGGATTTCTTATTTCTTCTTCAATATTTGTTTATTAAATTTTAGGGCTCTGTGGATCCAGATTTTATGGGCATTTTTTTGGTCCCTCATTCAAAATTGCTTATACATCTATTGTAGACTTCATTGCTGTTATCAAATGTGACTTCATTACTCTTCTAGTCTTCATTGTACTTCTAATCTTTTACAGCAGCATGATTTTTGATGAGAAAATATTATTACAAGAAAATCTTACAATTTTTGCTGAGGGTCTGGGTTTTTCTTGATAAGAGGTGTTTATAGAACTGGCAAATATCCACAACAATGATGATTTTCCCTTTAGTTCATGATTTCAAAGCTATGTTCAGGCCTAAAGTTTCATTCTGATTTATCAGTGATTTCAGGTACGGTGACATCTTTCACAGTCTCCAAGTCACAGAGGAAGAGACACCTGGAGAGAAAGGAAACAGAGATTTTAACCCAATGTGTCCCAAATTCAATGACCATGTAGTCATTTCCATGTTGTCCCATGGAAATTTAAATATTTATATGGCAGTAGAAGACCTCCAACAGGCATGATTACAGGAGCAAATAAGTAGTTTGGTAATTTCCTTCAGGGAAACTGTGTTCCCATAAAAGGCTTTGTTTTCCAAAAATCCCCATCTGCTAACAAAAGTCTGTGGGTTTTGGAGATGCTTTTCCTCCCTTTTATTTTGGTGTTTTTTTTTTTGGCTAGGTTTAATATTGTTGTGTCATGCTATAGCTACTGCTGTTGAAATTGTTGTGTTGCAGAACCCATGAGCATAGACTATATTAGACACAGAAGTACCATCAAGGTTTGCATGAGAGTGGTCTGGCATGCTTGAGGCAATGAGGCATAAGTGGAAACAGAAACTTCAATTGCTTCTATCACATCCCTGGGGTGTTGTGAGGCAAAGCACAGCTAAGCCGTGCCTCCGACACCTCAAGATCTCAGGAGTATGTTATCCAATTATCTCATGGCAACCGCCCCTCTAGGGCCCTCTCTGCTATTAGGAAACACTTTGATGGTGTGTGGAAAAAGATATTTTTGGAAGTGGAGGAAGAAGTTGTTTAGAAGACAGAACTGCTGTAATCTGTGCATTGTGTTGCTAAGTTGGAAAAGAGAGACAAAATGTTGCTCTAAATTTACTGGCTTCTGTGGATGTTAAGAAAATATGCTTCAGCACCGGTCTCCCCACATTTCAGAAAAATTCGCACTAAATTTTCCTGTAGAAGACTAAAAATGATTCGGTGTCATAAGAAACTGAACAAGCTGCTGTAGGGTGTTCATAAAGTAAGCTGTGTAAGTGATTTAGAGCTCAGCAACTTTTCCTACACTCTCACCCTGCCACAACCATGATGCAACTTGCTCCTGTCTCCACAGTAGCGTGCGTTCTGTAGTATGCAAGATTTACTGCTGTAAGATGACTTTATATTTTACCACATGAACAGTGCTTGTTAGCCTCATCTTAACATCAACAGTTATGGTCTTGCTGTGGCAGGGGGATAAAATTATAAAAGCCCACACACATTCCTGGCAAAGCACATGTACAAAAACACTGATGCAGAGACAGAACAGGTTGGGACTAAAAGACATTATTATTGGAGCTCAGCCTCCCCTTAAACTTGAGGAGAAGCAGATGGCAAGAGTCGCTCCCTGCTTTGGCAAGGTTTCTGAGCTATGCCATTTTAAAACATCCAGGGTGCAGACTGCATCTAGGCACCCATACTGACACAGGCTCAATTTGAAGGCAATGTCACAGCCACTTTACAGAAGTAGTTGTAGTCCTTAGGTGCTTACTCTGTCAACCAGTGAAAACCTTTGTTTATTTCCCCACCACATACAGCAGAGTTACTTGAAGAGAAAGTACGACCTCAGTTCAGATGTTTCAGGGTGGCAGAGAGGTGGAGCTGACAGTAACTTTAAATCACCTTTAAGGTTGATTCACCATACCCCATTTGCTGTTATTCTGAGTTGTGTAGCTGGGTAACAGTGAAAGTTTATTGGAATGTTGCAAATGTTCACATTATCCCCTCTTTTCTACCCCACTTATGTGAGTAGTAATGCAACCTATCTCTAGGAAGTCCAGATTGAAATTTAGATTTGGCTCTGCTTTCTTACTCTATGATTTTCCTTCTTGTTTGATATTTAGTAACACTGTATCTTCTTAATGAAATTTGGATTATTGCTTTGCAGATGAAATCATTAAATACTCAGCTTATTTCTCTATTCAAGAGTTGGATTTTGTTGGCCTCTTGCTAAAACAAGTGCAAATCTCAGAGCTTTAGGCAAGTTCTAGTCAGCAGATTCAAACAGACCTTTTCCTGATTTGCTTGAGTACTCCTCTCTTCTTCTAAGACCAATTGATCCTGTGAGATCCAGGGACTACCTGTAAATTATGTGCTGCTGCAGCACCCTTAGGTGCAGCCCAGGAGTTTCTGAATCTGAACAGAAATCTAAACTTTCTTTCCTCACAGTTACAAAACATGCAGCTTCAAACTCCTTCTCACATTCAAATCCCTGTTAGAGCATGGAACAGCTATGAGGAAGAATGCAGAAGGCCCCTCATTATCAGGGAGCTAACTATGATATATGTTACATAGAAACTCTTGACATTCCTTTTTGTCATTTCCATACTCAATAATAATGCATGACAAGACTTAGCCTGGCACAAGTATATTGTCTGTCACAGGCGCTTCAAGATTTTATTTGACTGTTAGTCAGCTCACATTACTCCAGGCTGTTTGATACACAGAGCACAAAGCAGCTTAACACTGTTGCTATTAATGTTCAAACTACACTGAAAACACTTCATTAAACAGCCTACTGCAGTGTAATTGTTTAATAATATTTTGATTAGGTTGTTTAGTAGACAACCCTTGCTGTAAAACATTTTCTTTCTGCCAAGTGACTCCTTGGGAAAAGGTAAGGTAAAAATGCTCAGAATAGTCTTATTTTCTCAAAGCTGCAGTCAGAAAAGTTCAACATTTTCTTCTATTTTTTGGTTACCTTTTATGCTGTTTGGTTGTTTTTCTCCACAGCATTTATGAAATCATTATACTTTAGTTGCTGTTAGAGAAGATCTATTCCAAATCATTAAGAAAGACATGCAAACACAGACTTCTTCAAATACACACAACATGTCATCCACCTGAACTATTCAGGAATCTTGATCCAAGTTCATTGATCTTCCAATAGTAATGTGTACAGCATTTGACAATCTCTTCAAGCCCGGCAGATTCTCTAGGGACTCATGGCCTTCTTCATGTTCTTAAAATAAGACAAGCTTCTGTTTTTTCTTTCAGTAGGTATTTGGATGGATATGGCCATAACATTAACAAAAGTACCTGACAAGATTTGCCATCACCAACAATTTCCCAGAAGTTACATGAAAGGTTATTCAAGCCTTGAAGAGAATGAAGTGTAAGATAATCAGAAAATTGTTTTACAAGAAAGAACTGAAAATCTTGATCTTCTTAGTATGGCAAAGGATGTAAAGTGGTGTGACAGCCTCATGTAAACAAAGGATAAAAAAATAGATAAGCCAGTGGTGGCATAGGAATGAATGAATATACATCAGGCAACAGTGGGCTGAGAATATTCTTGATCTTTGGTAAAGTATAGATTTGGGGTTGATATTAATTAAGTCCAGTACAGACAAATAAACTAACAACCCCTTCAAGAGTTACAGATTTAGGGACAGTTATAGGACATGGTGGCTGTGACGGGAAGAACATGAACTTAAAGACCTAAAATCTACTTTTCTGTCCTGTATTTCAACAAAAGTGTGACCAAAACATGTTGAGAGAATGTAATCCCAGAACTGCTGAGACTTTGCACGCAGAGCATTGAAACCAATTATCAAGAATCTGTAAGTTCCCTACATTTCTAGAAGTATTTTATAGATCACAGATGCAATAAATGGTGGATTAAATGTAGGTAGCTCACACTCCTATTGTGATATTCCTGCTAAAATGTTAGAGACCTTAATTTTTATTACTAACATTTTTTTCCTTTTAAGAAATGCTAACTTAATAAACAATGATTTAAAAATGAGCAAAAGTGTACTCTGTGGTGTGGATATAGATTAAAAAATATCCCTTTCATTAAAAAAATACTCTCTAAACAGTACTACAGTAGCTTGCTTCCCACAGTATCTGGGGGACATATTGAAATTAGTGGACAGTGAAGGGCCAAGAGTCTTCCAGCTTCCTTCTCTCTGCCTCCAGCAGGACGAGTGTTAAATGAGACATCCTTCTGCACTGCTCAAGTTGTAGTACACCAACAGTACGGTGATTGCCATTTATGTTTGAAAAATGAAACTTCTAGGTGAAGCCACACACTAAGTTCATGGAAAAAGTTATTTACTAGATTTTAGTCATGGAAAAGTTGACTGCAATATTTTACTTTCCAACTATGCAAAAGCAGACAAAGACATAGTTTTAATTGTTTCTCCCTCAAGATACCTGTCAAGAAGATAAACTCCTATTCTGTGTTGTTCCCACTTATGACAGTTTTGAACAGGAGATATGGAAAATGTATTCTTTTCATGTTGCAAATTTCCCTCCAAGATCCACAATCAGAAGAGCACAGAAGGCCAAATATGCTATTTCCCTGTAAAACAAAGTGAGGGTGCTGGTGGTTTATCCTGAAAAACAAAAGTAATATAAACTTTATGCCATACTGTATCAGTAGAAATTCCAAATTATCTTGAGTGATAGCTCTTTGTGAGTTCTTTGGTGTCATAGGGACAGTTATTATAGTAAAAATATCTAAAGTTTATGAGGAGGAAAATATCTTCATCTTTACCTGACGAGGGACAGCTGGGACAGAGGAAGTCCATGGCCTAAGAGATTGCAGTCTCTCAGGCCTATATCAGGACATTTAAGGCAATCAAATTCTACCAGGTGAGAACCTAATAATGGAACGACTTTAGCTTTGACCACTTTTTTGTGCTACATGTATTTTACCTTTAATTATGGTATTGCTTTGCATTTTCAGCTTCTAGCTTACCTGCTAGACCTTCCTCAGAAATCTTAACAAATATAAGAAATAATTTCACTTAATGTTGCTTATTTTTCTACATTTGTCATATACTTTATAAGCAGGTTCCTTAGAATTAATACAACACAAAAGGTTTCAGTTTTGTGCAACAAACAATAATACATGCATCAGTTGCTCTGATTAAATGATTAAATTTCTTAATGAAAAATTGAAACTCTAGGAAGTGTATTTTACTGAAATACATTTTTATATGCAAATATATATAAAAATTACATTATTTCTTATATATATGAGGCGTATTTTTAAATAAGTTATACATTTGTATATAAAAATGTATATTTTAAATAAAAATAACTGAATATATTCAGCCAAATCTATAAGTAAAATATCTTCTTTGTTTCTCCAAATTTATGAAAACTGGCATAATTTTAGTAAGTAATAGAGATGGTAATTATTTAAATGATCTTTGTTAAAGTGATTTGGCTTTATAAATGGGCATAATTTAAAAGTATTTCATAAAAGGAATAAAAAAAGACCATCCATTTTGCATATAGAATGTAGATGGGAGTATGAGGAATTGTTTCCTTGGCTGTTTATGGAAAGTATAAATAAGTATCCTGTGTAAGAAATAGGTAGGAAAATTTCACTCAGCTTAAAGTTCCCAAAAGCCTTGTCAAATGTTCAGATTCAGACTCACTCCAAAATACACGTGTGCTGGTCCAACAGGTTGAAAAAAATTGAGCATTAGGAAAATGCACAATTTATGGGTTTGTAATCTGGAAGAGAGGAGTCAAAAAAAATCAATGGCTTGCTGCATGTTTGAAGAATGGTACTGGAAATGGCACTGAAAAGTGTATTGGAAAGCACCATTCATCGATAAGGAACAATTTGGCCTGATACTAGAAATATTGCTTCTTGCTATGAAGATATTTAATCCTTGAAAATGATTGCCAAGTAATGTCGCAGAATTTCTGTTCTTGGATGACTTTTTAAGGAACAGGGTGCTGAAACATTTGTTAGCAATTACTTTTGCAATGAGATGGAAAAATTGATCTCTTGTAGTTCCTTCCTGTTGAATATTGTATAAGTTTCTTCATCCTTATCTCCTTAGCTCTTTGCTTCCTCCCATGACTGATTTCTTCTAGCTTTAGCTGGATTGCCCTTTAAAATCTGGACCGTTTTAAAAGATGAAAATATATATATAACCATGTACAACAATGTATACCACACTGGATAAAAATGTAAATGAATTTTGGTCAGAATTAATTTGTGTAGTATTAGTACCATATAGCTTCATATTCCTCCATTATTATCTTATTCTCTTTGTTCGTTGTTAGTCTAAGGCAATATTCACACACAGAACAAAGTAATCTAATAGGCTTAGCCCAGCCTGCTGTCTGCACAATTTTTTCACACTGTAAAAATGAATTAATTCTTTAAAAAGTAAAGTGCAATAACATAAATTGTTGTTGTCTCTTATATAAATTCAAACTCTGATTTGGGGAGGGGGAGTATTGCTTTAAAAAAAACATTATATATTGTCAAAACCTACAAATTTAAAAACATTTCTTAAAAAAAATGTTAAATAGCACATTTAAGACATTACTGATAAAATAGCCAGAGATACAATTTCACTAATAGGTAGAATTATTCAATTTTTAATAAAATAAAATAAAATCCCTTCCTTATTTTCTCATTGCTTTTGTAAGCAGGCACCCTTTTAGACACCCGATGTCTATCAGCAAATTTTTATAGGTGCTATATTTTTTCCACTGAGCTTGTTCATAATAACTTCAGACAGCTCCACTCAATTTTAGACCTTTTTCTGAGAAAAATTAAGAAACAGATTATTGATTGGTTCTCCAATGAAAGTTTCTGGCAGGTAGAGTGGAAATAGACTTGCCCGTTAGTCACTTACTCAAACAGTATATCCTGTTGGTTTGAATAACTCAGCTGGAATATAGGCCTGACTTCTTTAGTCAATTTAGAGAAGGAATTTGACTTTATATATATTTTATATCACTATTCTTTAGGGGATTCTGCATAGCTGTGGGGCTTTTGATTTGGGTTGAGTTGGTTCTTTTTTTTTGTATTTTTCTTCCAAAAATTTAAGTAGTTTCAATTTGAATTAAATACTGAAACTTTTACTGGAATAGCAATGACAACTTTCCTACCTGGAATGAAAACAGAGAACATAAAAATTCTGAGGAGCAACAGAATGTTTTTGTGCTCACTAGCATGCCAATAATATTAAAGTACTCTTCCAGCTAAGTCCATTTATCTAGTTACACTTCATGTCCGTGTCCTTGGAACAGCTAGGGTGGTGCCTGGACTGCATTTGGATGAACTGAGCTTCTCAGCATTCTATACAAGCCTTGATCATGAATGTTTTTCAGATACTGAGCTTTCATACAATATAAATTTTAGCAGTAATTTTTATTATGACAGTGTAGCTGAAATTTTGCTAGCAAACAGTGTTGTATAGGCAATGTAGTTTGCATTTCTGTGTAAAGTGGTTTTGACTGCAATGTCAGTATGAATAAGAATGTATGCTTGTATGAATAGCTATCCATCTCTAGGACCAAATAAATGTTGTGTTTCACTAAGCTGTGCATTATGAATGATCTTAAAAAATAAGTGAGGAAAAAGATTAGCAGTCACTAATGAGTTATTAGACAATGAGATCTAATCTTCCTCAGTTACATATTCTTAAGCACTTATATAATGCCTATTTTCAATCAGTAACCTCGAAAATGACAGCCCTTGTATCTCTGGAATCAGTGAAAAAACTGCCACTAATTTTTATAGAGCTGATATTTTAATGTGCTGTCTATAATGTTGGAGTTTCTTTTTGGAAAATAGTAAAAATGTAAAAAATCAAGAGTAAATTGTTGAGTCTTGGTAAAAGACCAAGACTTAAACCAAAACCTTTGGAAATCCATAGGTAACAAAATACTGCTACTGCTATGAATCTCTTCTAGAAAATCTATTCAGTCCCAAAAAGCTATTGTGGTCTGGACACAGATCATCCTGTGGGATTCCCTCAGAGTTGAAGGCCAAAATTTTAAGTCTTGTTCACTGTTTGGGGAAGGGGAGGCATCTTAAAGTTATGAGACATGAAAACATAGCTAAAATCTATAAAAAGGTGGCAAATAATGACAGGAAAAAATAAACAGTGACAAATGAGTCTACTAAGTTGTCTTTTCCAAAAGATTATGCAGAAAAAATTCTTTCCAGTACTTGAAAAAATTAAACTATTTCCCCAGAATAAGGTCTTGGATTTCCTTCCTTTTAAATTTTATATAATTCAGGTACTAGTCCCTTTGCTGGTATAATTCTTGTATGTCTGCTGTACAGCTGGTTCAAGTATTTCTGGCAGCTATGCAGAGGGGTTGTATAGGTTTGCTATTGTGTAGCTTTCCTATTTTCCTCTTATTTTAATTTCCTTCTTTTTCTCAATGTCTCACTGAATCATACTTACTCTTTTTAGTCTGTTTTATGGACCATTTTTTTCTTGATTTTGAATTGGCTTATATGAATGTTTATTGGCTTATATATATGCATTTCCTACAACGTGAAAAGATCACACCAGAATTTCCAATATCTGCCTTCTCTGCCAGCATCAAAGGTTTCCCTCCTTAATGCCTCAGTGACTGTTAATGTTTTATTTTAAAAAGAACACAAGAATATTCATCTTGATGCCTTAAGTTTTTAGCTTTTACATTTTTCAGATGCTGTACTGTAACTCTGAATTCCATATAGAGTGTTAGTAAACTCTCTTCATATTTTCGTCAGATAGAACAATCCTTCCAGGGCTGAGAACACAGGACATCTCACAGCCTCAGGCCTCAGAAAATATAAACAAAAGTGAATCAGAGGAAAAAGCAAACAGGGGAATATGACTTCATTACCTGAAGCTATAATTGGACAATGAACCTCTGATATGGAAATAGACCAAATATATATGTCTGAAAAACTCATGACCACTGTCTATCTTATCCAGAGGTGTAGCCTCTGCAAGGCTTTTGCACTGCCCAAAGCGTATCTATTGAAGGCCTTTAATAAATGCCCACTTTATTCTCTAAATCTGCCTAGCCTTTATTCTAGGTAGCCAGTCCAAGGCAGCAATCTTGGTACAGCAAAAGCGTGCTCAAAAGGGACTAACAGACACTGATATGCATAGAGTAATATTAACCTTTGATCTGTCCATCTGCAATAAGCCTCTTTTTTAAAAGCATAGCTTTTCACCTCATGAAAGCTGGTTTACTTCAATCTACATTCAATCTTCTGATTTAAGCTTTTGTTCAATTGTACGTTTTGCATTTTACTCATCAGGAAAAATTGAGGGTATGTGGAGAGTGTACTTCCTTATGTACTCCTATTTTTTGCCCCTAAATGTTTTTGCTTGACTTTTTTCACTTTCTCATAGTCTATCATTATATTTATATGGTTATACTGCCATGTATACATAAAACATATTTCTCACATTATCATTTATTAAGAGCATTCACCTATTTCTCATTTTAAATGGCATTACATTCACTGTATCTGTGCAGAGATGTACACACATGCCACATCCCCACTCCCCTGGTTAACATTAATTTTTTTTCTTTTCACGAGGGGATGTGTTCCTCTTTAACATTTCAGATGGATTTGCAAGGTGAAAGATTTTTAGCCACTTGAGGTAAATTCTGCGAGTAGTGATGGTGAGCTGGGATGAGGAGAACATCATAAAAAAATCTTAATTTTCTTGTGTTGGAAAATGATAGCAATAATGTATAAATTTTGGCATCTACAATCTATTGTATCTCATTTCTCAATTCTCTCAGAGCTTTTCTACCTTTCTGAGCTTCTTTACCTCTCTGCAGCAGAATCTGGCATGCAGGTCATTTCCCCTTTCATTCATGACAGGGTTCTGCTGTCACGTTTGCAGGATCTCCCTGGATCATCTCATAATCACAGGAAGGGGAATTTGAAGGGGATCTCACCATCATACATGCTGAATGTTTCTGGTATGCATTCCGGAGAAATCACAAAGAGCAATAGCTGTTTTAAAAAGGCATGTGTCTCTAATGTCATCAATGGGTATTTGGTTAAAAAAGGCCCAGCAGCCCCAAACCTTGAAATGTAGCTACTGTGGAAATGAAAACTTAGCACAAACTCTTTTGTTTAGATGATCTGTTCTGTACATCATGAATTAACCACGTTCTTACCTTCAATATATTTCCAATTTTCACAGAATTTCCTATGCTGTCAGATAAGGAGAAGTTTATGGTGTTGCGAGATTTTATTTTTGAAGGTATTTTCTCACCTTAATGGGAATTAATTATGGGAGTATGAAGAATGGAAACAACAAAACATGAAGATGCCAGACTTCGTAAAGAAAGACTTTCTGGGTAGATTTTGATCATGTTGAGCATTACTTTGTTCTAAAGGACACGAAACATTAAGAAAAAGCAGGTCTGAACACAAACTGTTTACTTTTCAGATCTATTTTTCTTCTAAATTCTTTTATTTCAAGTAATATTACTCTTTAAAAGGCACAAGTCATAGATATGATATGATTGTTTCTGCAGGGGAAAAAATACAGGTGCTAAATAAAAGATAAACATTGCATGATCTTAGATGAAAGTGGCAGCAAGAGAAAAAAATCTGCCTGAAGAGAGACAGGTTATCTTGAATGACTTAGGTGTGATCCCGTAAAGAATGTGTGGAAGAGGTAATACTCAAACCAAACATGACAAACCAAGACTTGTGATTCCCTGAAGCAGTCTTTGAAGATCAAAAGTACTGAGGAAAATGTTTTCACTAAGACTGGAGAGATTTTCAAGTTGAAATCTGAATATTATAAAATCTGTTGGGTTCTCTGCTTTATGGGTCCCACATTTGAGCTTTATGATTTGCCCTGTCACTTTTGGTCATAGTGCCAAGAAGCCAGGTGCAGAATTGTCAAGGAACCCACCGTACATTTTGCCTTGATTCCACATTCTCAAACACTAAGATAAAATATACAATTGCAATTCAAATACTGAAAAATACATCTCTTTTATGTCAGGCAAATAGCTAACATTCCTTTCTCTTTGTTATCCCCTTGATTTTGATATAATGATCATAGTGATGAGAGAACAGTACTAGACACTCAGATTTCGCTGTTACTGAATCACTGAGGTGTTTTTCATAATGCCTTGACAGATTAGAAGTAATGGAGATTTTCACTGAGTAAAGACTGCAGAATTTCTTGCCTACCTGTTTCATTCAGATTTTATTCAATCTGAGTAAAACAGGTAGGCAAGGAATTTTAAGCAAAAGACTTTGAAAAGAAGACTGAAAGAGACAATAGATGTCAGATTGGATCTGGACTTCAATTTCTCTTGGATTTGGGTCTATAATTCACCAAAATTGTGCCTGAAACATTTCCATGAACAGGCCTGTAGAAAAGTTTCTGTTATGTTGCTTTGCCTACATTGTAATTTAGGTAACAAAGAGACAAACTCGAAGATATTTGAAGGAATTCTTCACTTGGATTTCAAATCTTCTTAGCGTCAGAAGCTAAGTAGTTATTTCACCTAACCTAGAAGTATGGGGTTAGTCCAAGCCCCAGGAAATAAGCAGAAAGAATCCCAGGTGATTTATGTATGTATTATGATGATCAAAGGGCATAAAAATGAAGAAATTATTACAAAAACAAAAATATACAAACATGCAAAACCCATCACAATGAAATAAAAAAATAAAAATAAATTTAAAAAAAAGTCTTACCATTCTGTTTCTTGCCCATCACTTACCTGTGACACTTTCTGGAAGTCTCTGAGGCCTATCACATGCTCTTGCAGCTTCAGAAAATAGGATGTCTTCAGCAGATATTTTAATAAGAAGTGTTGCTATCTTGATAACTGGAAGAGTTATGGTATTTCACAGATATCTTAAAATAAATAGCTTTCATCAATGCATGCTGAAAAGTAATATATTTGTTGTGTTACATTTCCATGGTTAGAATTCTTTTGCTTTATATTTGGGGTTTCTGTTTTGATTTTTTCTGTTGCTGCTTTTTTGCTTTCTTCTGATGATGACACCTCTTTATTTAAAGCATTTTTCTTTCCTACAAAATTTTTTATTATCTCTTCAGAACTGAACCTAAACAGTATCTAAAATAAGGAAGACATCATCTCCATGTAAGTTAAAGAAGTAAAATAATATAGCAAGGTCAGAACTTCTACATGGAGTTTCTGTGGTTTTCTTTTACTTATTGATAGCCCTGAATCATTACAATCAACTATGGGCTATACCTTACAGGACTTTACACCCGAGATTCAGGTGGTTGAGAGTCTTTTGCCCTCTGAAAGCCCTGAGCCAGGTCCCAAGAAAGAAGTGGAATCTTCAAGGTCTTGTTTCTCAAAGTTTCTTGCTTTCTTTATTGTTTCTTATCTTACAATTTTCTCTGTGCCAAGCCAAGATCTGTTCAGCAGTGCGGACATGAGGCAACTCCCCTTTCGATGGGAGGTCGTTGCCCTTTTATACAGATAATTATGTGTCTCTTATTTACAATTACATGCCAATACCTATCACCTACACTAAAAGGGTCACCTCTACTCTGACCCAATCTCTTTGAACTACTTTGTGCCACAAAAGTGAGTGGACCCTTAAAAATAAATGGGAAGCTGGACAGGAGCAAACGCAGATCAAATCACTATGATTAATGCTAGGTTCTCCCTTTATTTCATCTAAAATGGCAGGTTATATACTCTTTTAGATAGTTTACAAATACAGATACATTTTCATTGGTACACAGCAGAGAAAGAATGTAAATAGATATTGTTTCACTTGTTTCTTAAGGTGGCTAAAGGATTCACACTAATAACTATACCTATTAACACCTAGAAAACCCACCATCTTCCATTAACACCTTAACATCTAATTTTTAGCTGCGCCACAGACTTCACAGTTGGCCTTGGTGTGGGGCCTGGGCTGGGTAGTTCAAACCTAATTCCAAAATATCTACATGCCACCATCATAGCAGGAGATGGAGGCTGAAGGAGAAGAAGAACCCAGGGGTACCACCCTAAATCTTCCATCTTGTTCCCCATTCACCTCCATTCTAAGAACTCCAAAACTACAAAATTTTCCACTTGGTGATAAACTACACTACTATCTGTCACACCTTTGTGACTTGTAATTCTTCTCTCAGTGTTAGAATTTTTTCCCATGGGCTGAAGTCAAAGACTGTGTCCTCCTGGGTCCTCTGCCAGGGTCTACTACAACTCCCCTGTACAGATTCCAAATCCCCCTGTACAGATCTCAAACCCTCTTGCTTGGGTCCCAGACCTCTCTGCCAAGGTCTGTGGCCTTCCGGGACGTCCAAAGGGATGCCCTGGACTCCAACACTTTACACTTCATAAAAGAAGTGAAAGGAGAACTAAGAACAACAAAAAAAAAGAAGATTTAGGAAACTTAATTATGGATTAACAATTATGACTTCTGTGTGTGACAAAAAAATTTGTATTAATAGGGTGGAAATATCCCATCACTGACAATCAATTATCAGGGACAGTATAGAAACGGGCAGTATGTGTCCAGGAAGGGTAACATTTAGAATTCAGTATTTCTCAAGTCCTAAGTGAGTAACTGAACAATATTTGTCCATTCAGGCAACTAAAATGAATATGGACTAGTATGAATATTCTTTGTTGTAAAACGACAAATTCAGAGTGAATAGAAAAAATATAGTAAAGAGGAAATTAAAAGGGAATACTTTATAAAAGCTGCTAAGTGTCAACAGTAAATGGTTTCAATTGCTTTAGATTTCTAAATTAATTTACATGCTTTTCTAATAGGCTGTACAAGTCAATAGAACGGGCAAAATTAATCCACATCTGCTCCCTTTTATTCGTGGAGTAAGCTATCTAAAGAGCATAGAAAGTTCTTATTTTTTTCATACTCCTTGATACTTCTGATAACTCACATTTATTTTACCTTTTCCTAGGCTGAACTCACAGATTTTAAATGAAATAAAATAATTTAAAAAGCATTGTTAGAAAGTATGAACAAACAAGTGGTGTACAAAGTCCCTGGAACTAAAACTTATGCATGTCTTTGTTTTGAAGTGTAGGTCCAGAAAGAAGTCGAAGGTAAAGAAATCCTCTACTTTAGCCCTGTTAGTCAAGTACAAATAAGGTTTATGTTGGAGTATCAAAGCTGCTTATTGAGTCTATATATCACTTATGGTACACTATGTACAAATCACACCAGTGATGTATGAAGTTGTACCTGAAAGGCAGAGCTGTGAAATGGAAATCTAGCTGTGGTCAGGTTTTGCCAGAACTCCACTAACCCTAATTTCTCTGTGAAGCAATTCTAGGCATGTTCTAGCCTGCAGCTAAATAAAGGACAAGCTAAGAATCAAGAAAAAGGACATGAGACAGGACCTTCATTTCAGAGTCTGGATTCTAATTTCAAAAATGTCAAAGTAAATGGAAAGGGATTTTTATTTAAATAGAACAATGGCCTTGGCTAAAGATTTCATGAAGCAGAGGTGGGAACAGAATGCCAAATAACTAGGAAAGGAGGACAATATGAAAGACAAAAAAACAAACAAAGCCAAACCAAACCCAAAACCAAATAAGAAACCCCAAACAAACCATTCACATTAACAGAATTTATTGCAATTTGTTGCATATTTTTTTTTAAACATTAGGTTATGCTTTGTCAAGAGCATTTAATAAACTTTCTAGGAGATAATTTGTACATGTATCAGGCCAGACTAAATGGCCATAGTGATCCCTTATGACATGAAGATCTATATTCAATAACCCTGGGGGGGTTGTTGCTAGATATTTGCAAAGACTCTTTCTCCAGGCAGCAACTGACAGAACGAGAGGACACAGTCTTAAGCTGCATCAAGGGGAATATAGGTTGGATATTAGGAAGAAGTTTTTCACAGAAAGAGTGATTAAATATTGGAATAGTCTGCCCAGTGGAGTCACCATCCCTGGATGTGTTTAAAAGGAAACTGGATGTGGCACTTGATGCCATGACCTAGTTGAGGTGTTAAGGCTGGGTTGGACTCGATGATCTTGAAGATCTCTTCCAACCTACACATCCTGTGATTCTGTGATTCTGTGACTGAGCATGTCTTGAAACATGGTACCCTAGAGGATAGTACCAGCAAGAAAACCCCCACAACAAAGGTAATCTGGAATAGGTGACCTCCTACAGAGGGTCTTGAGGGGGCAAATACATTGTCTAGTTATTTTGTCTTCTCTCAAGGACCCTGGTACTTCTCATTTACAGCAAGGCACATCATGAGCATCTTTGCCCTGCTGTAAAATTAACAGGGGACTACAGTCAAACAATGCACATCTTAGCTCAGGATTTGAAAACTCAGGCCAGTAAGAATCTTCAGCTAAAACTCAAAAGATATGATCTAAAATAAAGGTGGAAGAGAAACCAGAAGAAATGGAAGGCATACTGGCATGCCAAAACTGAAACAGAAAAATTTTGTTTTCAGCGCTTTCACTGTTTCAATGAGAGTCTTTTTAAAAGTAACATTTAATTGTCATCAATTGATATGATAAAGATGTATCTGAAAGGCACCAGCAATAGAGTATATCAGTATGGATTAAAAATAACTAACGGATCTATAGAATATAGATATATTTAAAATATATTGACACTGGTGTATTGGTAATGAAACAGGAAAAGAAAAATTGAGACAGTTGAAGGGAGAAAAAGAATTTGGGTATGCAGTTTACTAAAAAAATACTCAGACAGGAAAAAGATATGCTTGCTGTCTCCATTATTTAGTCTACACAAATATCAGCTAAAGGGTGGATGGTTGAGTAAAAGGTAAACATTCATAATTAGGAATTGTGAGATTTACATATTGAAATTAAAATCTTCTGAACAATGAGTTCCTTATACTATTGTATTAATTTTCCCCAGGCATATAAAAAATTCCCATTGCTTGATTTATTTATTTTTATAGTAGACTAAAGTAATTCTGACAGGAGGACAAACAAAAATGAACAAGCTTTTTTTCACTTCTGGGGTCAGAATAACTCCGACTGCTCTACAGTTTAATTAGAGATCACTAAAATTATACAAGAGTAAGCAAAATAATGGATACTACACTTTCCACTGGGATGCAACCAATTTTGGTTCCCATCCTCCTGCTCAGGAAAGGAAACATGAGGGACTGAGAGTGGTTGAGGTAAAAATTTTGTTGAGAAGATCTGAGAATGTCTCATGACTGGATGATTGAATCCAAGGCACCATTGTTTGTCAGACAGGTATATAATATCTAGGTTATTCACCTGGATGGGAAGGCATCTCTCACATCAATGATTAATAGTAAAGGTAAACAATGTGTAATGATAAATCAAATAAATTTTCTATTAAGTGATTTACAGTTGTATGGAGAAGTTGAAAAGGGATGTCAAATTCTTATGGAAGTTAAGGGTCATTAATCAATTGGATCAATCAGAAGCACTTACATTTTCAGACAGTCTCTTATTCAGCACTCTTCAGATTCACGATATGCTTATTCACATTGAAAAGTGCTGGTTTCTGAGTGAAATTAATACTGTCTCCCAAATGGGACAGGTTCCTGTGGCTGAAATCAGTGTTAAGTAGTGCTCTGGAAAGCAACTGATTAAATAAAATAATTTCTAGAAAAAGAGGTCAGATGTACAAATATTGTTTGCTTGTTCATATGTTTTTAATTAGGGATAATTTTGAAAATAAGATTTGGAGATTATATTGCAGTTTATGATTTTAACCTATTCCTTATTTTTAACCAAAATCAAAAATTTTTGGTTTTGGATAACATTATTTTCTTCTTTTTCTCTTTTTTAAATCATTTTGTAGCATTCTCTTGAGGTAATACTGAGAAGCTCTAATGGATTTTTCCTAAAACCCATCATGCACAATACTTTTGAACTTCACCAAAAATATTAAACATAGAAGCCTCTCACTTACTTGTCTTCAGTTCCATAATACATATTTATTTTTCTTAAATTATTATGATTATTCTTCAGAAGAGTTAAAGTTCAGAAAGTGACCAATGATCAGATGACAAGCTTTGTGCCTGACAAAGGATTAAATCTCCCTGGGAAAAGAATTGCCAAATATCTATGCTTGTACATGACAATGACAAATACATCTAAATGACAAGAGCACTTAGATATGTTCAGGTGCTACAATAGGAATATGAATTTCCTGATAGAAATTTTTTTACTGCAGATCACTCTTCTTCAATTCAATACTTGAAAGTCTATTGCTAAAGCAAACAATGTGTTCCTCTATTTGTTCTCAAAAAACTATTCTGAAATTGAAATTGTCATTATTAAACAACACAGGAGTTATATAACTAGTTGTTTCAGAGAAACCAGACCTTCCCAGGTCAGTTTGTCTTCACTGACAGAACTGGGCAGAGTTATACAGAGCCACTGGAAAAAATAGCAACACTGCTACAATTTGTTTGCTGTAGGTTTGGTGGTTTTTTTATTTTTTTTATTTATTTTATTATTATTTTTTAAATTTTTTTTTAGTTTGTTTTTTTATTAATTCGAAAATAAGAAGAGAATAATACAGCAGAAGATGAAAATCCTTTCGTCCTGGGTTACAACAAATAAAATTTGTGGATGGAGATGCTTGCTGGCACTTCGGCTATTTTCTACTGCAAGCAAACTAAAAATTTCTTCTAACATCAGGACTTTAACAGGATTTCAAGGGTATGCTAGAAATTCAGAATTAAGAATACTGGATAATTAGGTTTCCACTGAAAACAAAATAGAGATGGCTGACATTGTTCGGCAATTTTCATTGAGAAAACTAATAGTACTGCAAGATTTTGAAGTCTGAGCAGGCATCTCAGTTTATGTATGTGATGTGTGGATTTGATTGGGAAGTCCTAATTGCACAACAAAGCTTGATTTTTCTTCCACTTTGTGCAGTTTGCATCCCAGCGTAGTGGCAGCTGAATTGTGGATAAAATTTAAAGTATTAGTTCTACATTAAAAAGAATAATACAATGAGAGCAGTAACAGATGCAGACTGGTTTACCATTTCAGGACAAATCATTCTGTTTCTGCTGCCCACTGGAAGTACAAAATAAGTAGGAAATAAACTGGTGAAAGCACAAACTCAACTCCTGGAGTTTTTCATTATGGCTTTGTTTTGTTTTGTTTTGTTTTTCTTTTTAGAAATAGCATTTCTTCAGAACAAGCACAAACCATTTTTTATTTTGTATGACATGAAACACAAAACTGAATAATCTGATTAAATTAACATTCAGAAACTTGTTGAGCTTTACTTTGCAAATGTGGATCTGCTTGAGAGACACAAGGGACTCAGTGAACACCTGCAGAAATGAATCATGCTGCTATGTGTGTATTTGCAGATAGTTATTTGACATGTTGCCTCATTGAGATATAAATAAGACAGATAACCCAATTAGATTTTTTTTCACACATAATAATAAAAGCTGTGCTTTGTCCTTTGCACCTGGCTTTGAGTTCTTGCAATTGCAGTCAAATCATGTTTTTGAGTTTTGCCTCATAACCATGAGGACTAAATTAAGACATAGAAGTTGGATTAACACCTAATTTATTGATTCCAAAATATATATTTTAAAACAAAAATAAAAATAAAGACGTAAAAATGAAAAAAAGAGCATAAAAAAGGATAATCTACACAAGACCTTTGAAAGAAATAAAATACAAATTGCAGTCTTCTTACTTTATCGAAATGCATGAGACACTCTAAATCCACAAGGAGCAGAGGAAGGATGTAGACAAGTAGTGTAGTTTTACCAAGATTTCCATTGTTTGATCTTAGTAAATTGTCGCTAAAATAATTGCTATTAACCTTGGTTACCATTTGAATAGCTGAGAGCTTTAAATCACAGTACCTATGAATAAAGTGGCCAAACTACTATACAGTAAAATAAAAATTGGTTGGCAGAAGCACAATCTGCCTCTAGGCTAATTAGTCCTTCAGAAGCAAGCTGGGATGATTTAGACAAACTGATATTGTCTTGTAGACTTCTCTTGCAGAGATACTCAAGGTTTGCACATGAAGGACCACATAATACAGGGATGCTTAATGGGGCAGCTGAACATTAATCTCAATGTCTTTGTGCGTGTGTCTGCATAGCACTTTAAGACCTGAATTAAGATTGGTGTGAAGTGAATCTTACAGTTGTTTTCAGTTATCATTCTTTGGTTTAAATTGCTTTAAAATTTGGAAATTGTAGCCCTTGCTATTTATTTATACTATTTTTTTTGCATCCCATTGCATTTCCCTTTGTAGCTCTACTGCATTTTGCCACACCATAGTATATCAATGTTTCACAACCATTGCTATGGATTAAAATTAGATTTTTATGTAATTGTTGCCAGCAGTTTAATATATAAAAAACATTTCCTCTGAGTTCAGTGCTGCTGTTCACCAAGACTAGTTTGCCCTTCTGTTACTGTTTATCACCGGCAGTTTGTGCTGATTTTTTGATGGATCACCAGTCCTTCAAGTGGGCAGACAGTGAAACATAGCCTAATTATTCCTGACTGAAAATAGTTTCATTTGTTTAATCTTTCCCTGGCTAATAACAGCAGTAATAATAGATTAAAAATAGTAGTGACATGTTTCTAAAAACATATTTTAAAAAGTGGTTTGGCATTTTAAGAATGTTATGCATTCTGGATTCTCAGCAAAGTGAAGACATCAGCTCAGAGATTCAGATGTAGGAAAAGTAAAACTTCTCTTGATCAGGAGTCCAAAAATCATTGCAATCGTTCAAAAGCCATTCCTTGCACACATGAATTCATATCCTTGTTTACCCTGTGTTACTGGACTCTACTTACAAGAGAACAGACTAACAACTTAATTATGAGGTGATCTAAACTGGGTTGCTTTCAACCTCTTGTTGCTACTTGACTACAAGTCAGAAATAAATATTTTAGACTGAATATCATAAATTGTTGAACCTTCAACTGGAAGATTTTTAATTTCCTTTATGTTTGAAAAAAGAAAGTGGAAAAAAAGTAAGTCTTTGTAAGACAAACTTTATTTTGTTGTTTGTTACTATTGTTGTTCTTTAATTCATCTGCTAAGCTAAAACATAGAAAAAGTAATTTTTTTTTAAATTTATTCCTTACGTTTATTCTGAGCTCTCTTCTCTGAGCTCTATTGCTCTTTGCTGGGTCTTATCTTTGCACAGTGCCTATTGGGGAATATAACATGAGCAGCCTCTGACATTTGCACCATTGTTCTGTGACACATCAACATTTGTAATACCCATAACAGAATATTTTGTTGCCCATGGCATACTGTGAGTCTAGGGGTTATTTTGTGCTGTCAGTTGCTCTTTATTCCTTAACTCCATGATGTGAAGGAGATCCCCAGAAAATAATGCTCCTCTAAAACTATGTCAGTGTTAAACCACTTGCAACAAACTGAACAGCAAAATGCCATATTAGCTCCAAGTATGCACACCAGGGTTCCTTGGGCAATCAAACTTGCTGAAATTAAAGGTCAAGAGATCAGGACTGTAACTTTAAGCAACCCTGGGGAAGGCAACAATCTTCCACCTTTGTTGTATTATGCAAGCTGTCCATGATCACAGAAAGTGAAAACAGCTATCAGATCACAGGATCTTTTCAGAGCTAGAAGCACCTGCAGTTAGGAACAAAAGAATTCACAAAGCCCTCCTTTCATAAGGGAGGCTAGCTGATATTTCTGTGTGCTATTCTTCAGTAAATGTGTGTACAGTCATCTCGGCAGAAGACAATATAATGGACACTTCAATGTTGCAATGAATCATTTTCCTGTGCTCAGGTTGTCAGAGAACAAAGTAGCAAATTAATTTACTGAAAAAAATAAAATCCACAACATTGAAAGAAGCTTGCATTTTAAAACAAACTTTTATTAGGGAACAGTCACTGGACTAAAATCAATGACAGGGTAAAATAAAAGAAAAATCCTGTATTGGCTATTAACTATTTCAGAATTAGGAATGAAAGAGTGAAAATATACCCAAAATGTGTGTTGTGACTTTCCTAATCCTATCTGATTACAGAGTACTCACACTGGCTTCTAGGAGGGATAGTGAGACATGGATATATGCATCCTACCTAACACTAGTAAGAGTAATCAATACTAATTGCTGAGACCTTCAGGCTAAATCTGTGCTCTATGTAATATGGCTAATTCTAAAAGCAGTATATACTCTTGCTCAGTGCTATATTGTTGCCTATATTAGCATTTTAATTTTAATCAGAACGGCAGTTTTCACTCAGCTCTCCTGATAATCCTACTTACCGCTTGTTATTGCACATATAAATTAGCATGAGCTCAGAGATCACAACCCAGGTTCCTTTCTGATGAAATTAAACCAGAATATATGCTTCATGGGTGCACCTAAATGCTCTCTGTCTGCTAATAGACATCAGTCCCTGGAAATGCAATAGAGTAAAATGAAATTAAATCTACCTAAATATGTACAGTATACCTATCAACTCTCCAGCATTAAGTACTTTGTTCCATAGTTGCTCCTTTTGCACTGCCGGTGTAGACACAAGGTTTGCCTTCACTATTCCACCATGTCATCTTCAGTGTCCAATGTTTTGCCTTACAAACTAAGGGTAGGTGAGGCTCAGACTACTTAGAGATCTCATTAGTTTTACTGCATGATGAAATCAGGACTTATTTGTTTATTCACCTGTGTAAGAGGCTGAACTGTTAATGGTTAATGACAATAAATTGGCCATTTGCAAAAGCAGCAGAGTGCTTTGCTAAGGCCAGGTTTGCACCCCCCAATGGGAGGGGAGAGTTTTTTTGTATGTGGTGACAAAATTTTTGATTCACATAGGATGGAGGGGATTCACTCCCACCATCTGAGAGTGACCAGGACAAACTAATCTTTGTTTAGCAGCAAGCTGGATTTTGAGCCAGATGGGGGAAAGGCTGACAAGAAACACGTCCTGCAGAGGGGGGATAATGCTTTTTATCATGACAATGTCCTCTCTCACTCAACTGGCTGAGGTGTGAAACCCCTCTGGGGGAGGTATTGGGACATGCACACATAGGCCTGAAGGTATTCATCCTTTCCAATGGATCATAACTGGCTCAATTATATGAAAAACAGCTGTCATGCCTTAGAAGGTATCATAAAAGATAAAAGTCACCCAAAATACCCTCAGACACATTTCTAAGACCTTCCACCAGAGAATTGTTCATTATCTACTGTATTGCAATGTATAGCATAAAACATCCCCCTGAAGGTGAAGTACCTTGGCATTCCCACCTGAGCCTGAACATTTATTAACCCTCTGAACTTTGTGTGCTGTGGACTTCCTCACCCCTGACAGACCAAGATATCTAAATGGCAACAACCAATTCTCATTACTGGATCCACTCGATCTTTTTTCTCCTGTATCTACTTCTTGTTCTTTCTTTATCTTTCTCTCTTTTCCTAATATATTTTCTTAAGCAATATCTTTCCACAATATAAATTGTTTCCTTTCTACAGATAACAGACAAAACACTAGAAAACCTTCCTTCCAACTGCAATAAAATTGTTCTAAAATAAACCTTCTGCATATGTACCTGACCATCAGTCATTCAGTGTCATTTCACTCTTATCCACCCCAAGGGATCTATTAACAAGAACTTCAGTTGCCCTGGCTTTCTGGGGTGGGTTATAACAACCTAATATCAGGCGTATCAAAGCACTCTATGTAAACTGAAAAAAAAGTGGCACACCTGGCTGAACATCCCAAATAGCACACATTGAAACACATATCCAAAAAAGCTTTGCAATTTCAGGATTTCTCATCTTATGTTCTCCAAAACACTAAAAGATTTCCTTAATTTAAACTTATCCACTGCATTTGAAACTATGTATTGAAATTATGAAGAATATACGATACACAGAGCCTTCACACTGTTATATAATTATTATGTTTTGAAAAGAGCATTGTGATCTAACCAGTCAGAAAAAGATTATATTAGAGACTGAGAGTTGGAGGAGGTGACTCAATCACAAATTATACAGGAGTTACTGATACAAGCACTGGGCAGTATAGCACTTATTGTATTAAGAAGGTTCTTTAGAGCTATATGGGGCACATGGTAATTGAATATACTGCAATATACTGTTAAGGTCAAAGGTGTGAATTGCAGGTTGATTTCACATGGCAGACTTTCACAGCACCAAAACAATGCAAGCCCTGTTTATATGTCCTACAAATATATATGAAGGCAGTGTTTGTTAAGTGACACCTGAACAGTTCTAGTATCAAATGAAACTTAGCACAAAGGTGTTCCATGGGAAATTATTCCCATGTGTCCATTGGTTCAATTGATCTGGTTTTCATGTTTTCAAGTATCTATCCACTGTCTGCCCATGAAAGACCATAGACTGTCAGTGTCTACTCATCAAAAAATACTGGTAAAATGGTTACCAATATAAGAAACTGAAGCTGTTTTTGATTTCAGTGTCTGGTCTAGAAGAAACCCAGGCATCTTTTGTACACTTTTTTATTTACCACTACAGGACTGCTGTATTGGACTTGACTTAATACTGTCCTTTCTCTTTCCAACCCTACTCTCCCAGAAAAGGGCAAGATATTATTTCACACCATATGGGAGTCCCTACAAATATTCCTTTCAATTTTTAAAGATCATTTTACAAACAATAGTGTAATTTTTAAGACTTTCCCAGGATGTTATTTGAGTCATTAAATTTCTTCATGGGAATGTGTGTTTTTGAAATGTATGCTGCACGTAGGAGTGCAGGGACAGGAAGAGATTAACTAATTCTCCTGCAAATGCTCATTTTGTTTCAGGAGAAACCAGGTTCAATATCTTCACCTAAGAATAAGCATCAGTCCTGTCCTTATCTTTGTTTCCCACTCCCAGTCTCTTACAGCAACTCTGTTAATATTCCCAGCACCTCACTGATACTTCTCTGCAGAAGTAGAGAAAAGGACATGATGAAATGGCAAGAACAGAGATAATAACATAATCAAAATCCAGTACAGGAAAAAAAAAATAAAAAGGAAACCAATGAAGGCAATAAGCCATATTACTACCATACCTAGTAAATCTACACCCCATTACTGTCATACAGAAAAAATAAGACAAAAGAAAACTGACTAGTTGAAACACAACTGGCTTTTCATTTCCCCACAAATATTATTTTATCCAACTAATCTTCAAACAAACCAATAATTCTATACTGCTTATTTTATGAATCTCTATAGATTGTCCAAATATACCAGATTAGAAGGTGTTTTTTATTTTCATGAGGAAAGTAACAGTGTGCCTATATTTTCAGTTTGGTTTGGGTGAGGGGTGTAATATTGAGGGAAATCTCCTTATTGCCAGCACTTTCCATTTTTCAGTTTTCATCACAGTTCTTCACAGTCCAGACACATTTCAGCAGATTTTCACTTGGACTAGAAATGTGTCTGGTGTAGACTAGACTTGATTCTTGTGCTTCATATTTTCCTAATGTAGACATGAGCAATAAAACTCTCACAGTACATCTGAGAAGAATGGCCTAACTGATTGGCAGCTTTAACCATGTCAAAAAATGGCTGACTCAGGTGTTTTTAACTGTTTTTCTCTTTCTTATCTTCAAGGAAAATAAAATCTGCCATAAGTACCAAAAATGGCAGAGTCAGTTTAAGAGAATATTTTGTTAGAAAATGGTTATTTAATATAGGGACGTATAATGAAAATTGTTTTTCCATCTCAGTTGCAGCTGTTACCATTCTGACATAATCTAGTAGCTAATGAAAGGTGTGTAGCATTTGCAAAGTGGTTGCACTTTCAGGAAAAAAAAAAAAAAGAAGAAATTCATAAAATGTCTAGAAAGGTGTACTGCATAAATGAATGCAGGGAATGGAAGCTATTTGCTGGCATGTGGAAAGATTTTATTGTAGAAATAAGCCACTCAGAGAAAGACCTATATATGTATTTACTATGTAGAAAATACACCCAAATTTGAGAGCATTAAAACCTATTAAAACACTTCATATATCCCCACAGAACCCAGTTCTTATGGTATCAGTCTAAGGACTTGTGAAAAAAAGTTGCATAAATATCACATTAAAAAAATTGTAACAAAATTATTTTTTGCAAACTATACACGTATAAATACCAATTCCAAACAAATGTCCAGGTCTCTTGCTCACAAATTCTCTAATTCATTCTTGTTTTTATTACCCTCCACTCTTTAAAATGTTTTAAGTGCAGTACATTTGTATTTATACTTGTCAGTCATGCAACCTATAAAGTTAATGCAATTATCGACTTTAAATTTTCTTCTTGGAAAAACGCAGGATAAACTTGAAACCTCAAAGAAAAGATAGTTCTGACTACACTAATAGAAAAACTAACATCCAGACTGTCACTAAGGCTTCAGAATCTGGAATACTTGAGCAGAAAAGACCTGTGCTGACCGCACTGTTTGATCCATGTCTTACAGCCATAATTAACATCATGCCTTATTTTCACCTCACAGTTTTCTGTGGCCATGGGAATGGCCTCATCAAAGATTCATTGCTGGCATCAATCTAACTAGGTTTCGGACCCAAACGACACTGAAGTCCTACTTTGCGATATTTTTATGGGGAAAAAAGGATGACTAGTGAAGCTTTTGCAGGTAAACTTGCAGAGCCATATGCCTTGCCCCTTGTAGATACGTTTTGCTTTGGTATGTCTTGATCATACAGACAAACAGACCCCTTTGGATGCCAACAATGAGTATTTTGACTGAATCTATAAAAATTATTGGAAAATATTTGAAAAGATAACAGGGCATCTAAGGGCACATTTCTAATATCACTAAGGTGATATTTCCAAGACCAGAAGAAAATAGTAATTCTGTATAAAGCAAATGCATATGTGTATTTTCTTTGCTCAGATAATAGTACTTTGTATATTTGTCAGTAGAAGATTACAGGAATACTCCTAAAAAAGAATAAAGGGAGATTTCTGGATAATAAATAGGACTGTGAAGAGATCTGCTTTCGGTATCTATCTTTCACATGCACTTCTGCTATAACCTTGGGCAAAACATATTCCAATTACACTTTTCTCAGTTTTTCTAGCCATAAAATAGAAATGATACTTCCCCACCTTACTGAAATGAGGTCATGGTCATCTTGGTACTGTTTGTTGCACTTATTTCAGAAGACATGCAGCTATATAACTCAAGTAGTTTTCATAAGGAAAATATCGTACAATTTCCTGTATGCATCTAACTGTGAGGTTATTCCCCACACCTCCATTGTATCTTTGCCCTTGTTCTATTTCCATTTGAATGAAGCCTCTGATAATATTTCTGTTAATCACATTATCAGGTGAAAAGTTCAGGATACATTAAACTCAAATGTCACACTTTACATGCAAGACAAAGTATGACTCTTTAAATTATTTGTTTCTCTGGGAAATGTTTCTTTGATATTTTCATTGTTATTTTTTTCTAAACCTGCCAGGTGCCAATGTAATTACCTAGAGAGAAAATAGTTTAAACTTGGCATAAGAAAATGTGATTCAAATATTCAAACCTTGCATAATTAACCTGTCAATTGCTTTCACATGCTGTATGATTGGCTGTCTCACAGAGGATGTGGATTTAATAGAATTTAAATATTTTTCATCATACGTGTCTGACAAAAGATAAACTGGTACACTTCTACCCATCATGGATTTTCCAAGAACTTATACTAGGATTAGAAGTGTACTTCAGAATTCCAGTTCACAGTTATCCACAAATTTATAGCAACTTCTTGAATCTATTAAGCATTTTTCAACTCTGTATGTAAATGGTGGGATATTCATTGAAGTCAGTGCATATCACTTCACTGTTTTCATTATCAACTTTTTTCTCAAGCTTAGGTCAGTGTCAGTCAAAGGCTTTGGTGCTGCCAACCCTTGTATGTAAACATTCTCTGTTAGAATATTTTGAAGCTCAGTACAAGTATTCACAAGCATATTTAAGGTATTTCTTGTCACATACTATTCTTCTTATAGAATGAGAAGAAGAAAAAAGTGAAAGGATCTAAAAATTCTAGAGTTTTTGCGACACATTTTTAAGAGTTTGAATTTTCTTATGTATGTTGGGGGGAACCTGGACTCCAATGTTGTCCAAGGACAACAAGAATTGTGTTGGTAGCTGGAACAGATATATATTGGACAGTGTAATGCTAACCACTGCAATACATGGATATTACAAAGTCCTGAGTGCCATGTTCTCCCCTATTCTGAAAAAAAATAAAATGAGAGAAGGATTTAGGAAGCCATTTTAACAAAATAAATAATTGAAAACTTATTTCAAATGGCAAAAAGCAATTGAAAAAGTAGTTTAAAATGTTTATGATATTACAAATCTTTTAGGAAAGGATGAAGATATGTTAAAGTAAGACTGAGTTGCTGAGCAAACAAAAGGAAAGAAAATGACATAATGTAGATTGATAAGAGATCTGGAAACTTTTTCATGCAAATGTAGGAAGATCAAAGGTTACTTTTTCAAACTGTCTAGTCCTAGTGTGTACAATAGAGACCAGGCAGAACATCTTAAGCTTTGTATATTTACAAAAGAACCTCATGCAGCATCTAAAGAATGCCATGTCTGAGTAACATGTATTTATGTGGAAGAGACAATAAGACCAACCACAATATATCAAGTCTAAGAACTAGGAAATGGCACTAAGTAATCCACCTGCATATGCTTGGTTTGTGTTCATGCAACAAAGATGAGTTTTTGTAGATATTCATATCACCAACCACAACACCTAATATGTGGCACCCAATATGAGCCTTTCTTCTGTTTTAATCCCATGGTGAATGTACTTCTCCATATATCTTGTCATAAAAAATCCACCATCCTCCAAAATCCCCAAGGAGAGGCTATTTTTGGAAAAGGCCTAAGATTGGCAGATTCTCTCATAATTAAAAAATATTGTAAAATAATATCAGCAACAATAAAACTGATCATAACAATTTCTGTTTACTTTTTCTTGACATCTACATTCTAATGTGTGAAAATAGCATCAAGTTGTGAGTACAATATGCAACTACTTACTGCAAATGTAAGCATCAGCACATCCCAGAGTTAGACTTGTAAATTTTTTCATCTCTTATTTTAGGACAACAAGCCAATGGATCTGGCTTCTAAACATACATAAGTTGTCAATATTTTTGTCACAAATGGTTGACAAACAAGGAAAGAGCACAATAATATTTTGGAATATTTTACTGCCCTAGGCAAAAGAATTGAGTGCACTATTGCAATCCAGGAGTGAAAACATTATGCAGAGGCTTTGCTTTGTAATTCGAGCCAAGTCAGTATAAAAATCACAGTCATAATAGTCTATTATATATTGGACCAAGTTTTATGGGAATTGAAGACTATTACTTCAGCGATAATGGTCATTGAATCTTGCTTCTCTTTATATTCTTGCACACACAATTACTCTAGTATCACATCAAATATCACTTGAATAGGTATTACAACAGTTGGAAATTCACCTCCTCCCTTCCATAAAGCATGGTAAATAGATTTTGTGCTGTGAATATAGGTGAAGAAGAAGACATATGACCAGAAATTTCAGTTGAACTGCAGATGTTGTTACTCACAAGTGTTTTGTGTGAAGAGTGTTCATAGTGTATAGAACTGATATATGTCTTCTATATAATTTTTTTATCCCAATATATACAATCCAGGAACCTTATAATGCTGCACTTGGGGCCCCAGTGTCATTCCCATGCATGTAATTAGAAAGAAACTAAATGTTTGTGAAAGAAAGGAAATCTAAGCAGATGTAAAAAAGTATGTATATTTTGAAAGAACAGCCATTTAAAAAGGAGGAAATTTATGTAATAGTCCTCACTCCACTATTCTGGACCAGTGGGATAGATATAATCTTTGCAAAGCACATAGCTAGAATATTTGATTTTCAGTGTATGTAAAGGTTTTATTCTGGTCTAAGACTGGTCTCAAACTAGCTAAAAATTTTGTGAAGAGTGTTCATGTCTCTCCTATTTTTTTTAAGCATTAACCAAGAGATGAATATGTGAAAAACTGAATTCATAAAGCAAGCTTCCAGAATGTTTTTATTTATAGCTGTCAAGTACCCTCTATGATTAGTCATTAATTTCAAAAAATCTAGGAATTCAAAAGCTGAAATAATTTAATGGGTGAACTATATAAATGTGCTTATGCTGATAAAGCTAGATAACATATGAAGTGACAGAGATGGTAGTCAAGAAAGAGTATGTTGTATTATTCAGAAACATGTTATTTTCCATAAAACTCCAAATGGTTTTCAGCATTCAGGCATTTAATAATATTTTGGGGGTTTATTAGCTATCTTTGGTGGGGGCGTGGAGGAGAATTGCTGAAGACATATTATTATTTATATTTGGGAGTAGTGACTTAGAAATGAATCAAAACACAGAGCTTGCTTACAAGCACATTATCCATCTCGGATAAACAAACAAACAAACAAACAAACAAAACAAAAAAAACCCCCAAACAACAAACCTTCTTGACTACTAATTTGCCTACTTAGGGCATTTTCCAGATTTACGCTATAAAATTACAACTATTTAAATGACAGAAGAAAAATATCTAGCATACAAAATTTAGCTTTCTTTCATTTCACACTCTCTTTTCAATCTTTATGCCAGGTTTGTATGCTTGCTTGTTTTCCCTCATCAGATTTGGCATACAACAGACCTCTGTGATCTTTGTTCAACTAAAGGTGGAAAAGGAACTGAAACAAAAAAAGTGAGGACAGAATTGTTTGTGAGCCATTCAACACAGCTGTTGTAAATATTATACACTTGCATTATGTGGTGCCCTTTTACATAAAAAGAACAGTGTTTGTCACCATTTGGAGGTGTTTGGCTTTGTTTTTCATAAATTCTTTTAATCTTGTTAGATTTACTCATTTGTTTTTGAGTGGTTTTGTTTCTTGTCAACCTCTCCTTAAGGACTTTGATTTCTTTTCAGCTAAAACACATTCTCTAAGATTTATCTGGCAGTAAAAAGAAATGTGTTTCCTAAGTTTAATGTAAAAAAGGAATACTAAATTACATCTGTATCCTCATGTTCTGATTACCAGAGACTGACCTTAAAATGTCAAATTTCACTCTGTGGGTCAGTATATTAAGTCAGATCTTTTGATTTCTTGTATTTTTTTAGGGGTAAAATTCTGCTACCCTTACTCAGAATGAATCAGATTCCAGTTTTTTAAGATGTATTAGCATAAAATCATATGATTTCATAAATATCACTTACCCACGGGAGTTAATCAGATGGAGGTTTCCTCAGTGTCTCATTGTGACTAACAAGTTAATCTTACCCTCAGATAGACTCCCTTAAGGTAAACAGGGTAGACTATGTAAGAATAAGGAGTGTTTATTATCTTATTTTCACAAGTGAAGAAACCATTACATGGATATTGTGTACATTCTGAGATTCAAGATTGAAAGAAGATATTGAAGAGCCATGAGGAAACAGAAATTTGACAATACAGAGCTCTTTAGACTAGCAAACAAGACTGTAAATTGAACAGAATCTGAGTAAAAATGGATTTGGAAGTATTCCAAGTCTTGCTACCTATTTGAATATTTTAAAATGTATTTTACTGGATTCCACATGACCAAACATCATTAAAACAAACTTGTTGTGGTTTGATTCTTTTAATGGTCCCTTTTCTTAAACTATGAATTAACTTCTTTTTTAAAGGTCAGATATGATTTCCTGCATAGCAATTTGGCCTGATGTTTATTTCATCGAACAGACTCCCTAAGTGTGCAAAGCATATCATTTTCACACACATGGGGAAAAATCTCTCTAAGATTTGGCAAAGCTATTGTGCTCAGATGGTGAAGCTGATTTGCATGTGCGCAACAATTTCAACGGCTCTAAATACACATACAAAGAGTCTCTACCTTGTGAATGCACTCCTTTTAAGTCTTTCAGGACTCATGCCAGATGCATGCTGGTCCCCACCAGCTCAAATTCCTGGACACTAAACAACTCAGAACATAGGGAATCAGTAATTCAGTCATTAGTGTGAAAAACCAGTAGTCCACTATGCAAAGAACATAATTTTCAGGTATAATTAAGATCCCAATTGTTTTACATTTACTCTATGATCACTGGAGGCATGAAAAGGCAGAATTCATCAATCCAATTATTTTGAATTCTAGGCTACTTCACTTGAGTAGCTAAAATAATATTAAATGTGTTTAAGTCTTAGTCTATAAATGTCAGTTTAAATGATAACTTGTATAAAACAAGGAGCTGTGTATCTTTCCTTCCTTCCTTCCTTCCTTCCTTCCTTCCTTCCTTCCTTCCTTCCTTCCTTCCTTCCTTCCTTCCTTCCTTCCTTCCTTCCTTCCTTCCTTCCTTCCTTCCTTCCTTCCTTCCTTCCTTCCTTCCTTCCTTCCTTCCTTCCTTCCTTCCTTCCTTCCTTCCTTCCTTCCTTCCCCCTCATTTCTTTCAGTGTGAGGAAGTGGCAATACTAGAGATTTTGACTGCCTGTTTCAGGCTAGGCTTGCATCTGATTCCAGTATTTTACTTGGTTTCATTTCAATGGAGCCCCGTTCAACAATATTTTCAAGAACTCAAAACAGAAGGTAAATACACTGATAAAACTCTCATTATGAGATTTTGCCACCTTTAAGATTACGTCTAGCGAAGGAAAACTATCTTGCTGCTTTCCTCTCTCTCAATCTGGCAAGCAGCATGGTAGCAGCCATTTACCCATCAGGCAGAAACAACATATCCTAAGAACTTCTAGTGCTATCTACTATTTATCCCTCATAATGCCCCTCTGAAGCAATTTAATGTCTCAGCACTATCTTTGTCTGTTAGGAGAGTGATGATGAGATGACAAAGTTTATGAAGAGTTAGACAAAAATAGGAAGGAGGCCTAGTAACATTGTTCTATGAAAATATTAAGTCATATTTGAATAAGAACATATGGACTATAAGGGACATATTTTGTCTTGACAGTGTACAAGGGTAATCTGAGCAGCACAGGAATTAGTCAGTGTCTTGACTTCTATTCCATAAGTATAGTAGGCCGTACTGTCAACTTTTTGTCATGTTTCTGCTTATAACATGCTTCTTTTTCTTTAGTTTAGTATTTGTTTCATTCAAAAATGTGTAAAATTGGATGATATTTTCAAAATAGTTCTGACAGTGTTGCATCTGTAATTTTAATTTATATTATATACACCAGTTTTCCAAAAGAAAATTTTTCAAAGGAATAGGCTGAAGACTTTATTAATTTATTTTTTTTAAATTGGGGGTGTCAATACTATCTTCTACTCTTTTGACATTATATGTATGGATACAAAAATCACATTAGACTTCCTGATAAGATTTCCGAAGTGGCTTTTTTAAGAAGAGCTTATGCTTAGAAGTTGTTTAACTTTCTAGAATATACAACGTAACTGTTGTCTTCTTCTTAGAACCTCAGTAATATCTTTAAACTTTTTACACACAAGTAATCAATAATAAATCTAGTGTTTGGGTCACAGAAACTAGTTCTGTAATGGCTGAAAAAATACATTTGAGAAAAACAGGCTTGTTTTCATTATCTGTTCTATACTTTTTCCATATCAATCATATGAGTGAATCTCAAAGCATATTTACCCAAAAGAAACATTATTTCATCTCTAACATTTCGAGAATGACCTTTAAATGATATGTGTATTGTCATGCAGTATCTGTGTAGAGTTTCGTTTAAACATAATGAACAGTGGTAGAACATGAAACACTGCTGATGTTTTTACAAGCTATCTGTCATACCTCAATTGACATTTTCAATCAAATCCCTTGAGGGTACTTACTTCTACAAATAGCAGCCAAAGCATGCAATTTTTTTAATCAAAAGGATTCTATAATGGCTAACAAATAATTTCTATTGTCATTTAGCAGAGACTTTTTTTCTAAGGAAAGCACCACATGTTCACTCTCTAACCACGCCTAAATTACTGCAAAAGACGATGTGCAACTGCAAGAAGAAGAAAATGTTAAGTGCAAAATGTGTAAAATATAAGTGTAGAAGTAGAGCACTGTTCTTTGAAATCAAGCTATCATCAAAGAAGGCTCTTCATCTGTTGGAAACTTTTAGTTTTCCTCTGCACTTCCTCTGTTCTCTACAAAGAATTTTTCATCAATTATGTTATGTCTAGTAGAGAATTTAGGGATTGATTTCAGTGTGCTTCATATCAGGCATTTATTTTGATCCAAAATACTCATAAGGGAGTAAAAGCGAACCTCAGTTATGAGACAGTATAATCCTTTCAAATTTTATGCCATTAAAAAGTCAATATAAATTTTCATTTTGCAGGAATACAGATTTAAGAATTGGTCTAAAACCCCACCAAAATAGGTAACAAACACAGATCAAAAGCACAGAATAAATCAACAATATTAGTGAGATAAACCCAGCAATCTAGGAGGGTTTTTTTTGCCAAGATTATCCTGACAAGAAAAAAAGACTAATGAGGTAATTTCTTTTGCCAACCAGACAGCCAGTGAAGAGAAATGTGCCTAGTAATAATAGTAAAAATCCAGTGCCCAAAGAGATATCATTGCATTTCAATCCACAGAAAATATGATCATAGTGTACCATGCATTAACAGTGTCCTCAGCAATCTGACTTTATGCTCCCACTAAAGAATGTCTGTAAAATGGACTTACACATGTAAGAGTTGTCAGATAAGCAAATAGTAAATTTACAGGGTGTTAGGAAAACATTCAGAGCTGGCTCTTTCAAATATTGCAACTCCATTGAGGCTGGCTGTTAGTCATCTATGTGTCTGAGGATCTCAGCCAATCGCTCCTGATTTTTTTTCCCCTAGTTTATTTGGCTTGTGTGCTGGAGATAAATATGATTTTGATTTACATAGTGCTGATATTTTTCCTAGCTTTTGATATGTGTTTCTCTTCAGATAACACCAACTTTTTATTGCATTTTTAACTTCTTGTGGTCACTTAATAACCAATTTTAAAGAAATATCTATGGATTAAAAATCTATTTCCTGGATAAATTAGCATGCATAAATCACTATGTATATATACATTCATTTATATATATAGAAATTTTTATTGCTCGTATGAATTACTTAGCATTTATTTGCATTGAATGTTGTCTGGTATTTCACTGCCCAGATTTTTTGTTGGGTTTCCTCTCACAGCCGTGAAAAAGTAAATTGTCAGGCCCAAGATCATTATCTAAGATTTCCCCATAAACAGTAAAAGTATGTGATTCATCTTTCTGTAGGCAGAAATGGATGAACCAGCTTCCTAACGTAAATATCTTTCCAAATTCTGTCCTGGAACCTTAAATGCTGAGTTTAGTCTGGATATCAAACTTCTAGACCCATAAACTTAGATTACATGAATTCCATCCTTAGTATCATAAGATCTTTCAACTACTTATTCTATGCACATTTACCTTACTCTATTCAAAATAATTTAATAATTGTTTAATCAGCAACTTCTGTGACCTCAGTGTCCATCATCCGTATGAGACTGCTTGCAAGTATACTGCAGAGCACAAGGTCCTGGTGGGACCTCACTTCAAAACAGCTGTTTTGAAGGTTAGGTTAAAAATTGAAATTAGTAATTTAACGATGTCATATTCAAATTCTTTTAGAATCCTTGGGTGAATACTGTTTGTTCCTGGCAAATTTGTTTTGCTCATTTTCATTGACTTTATTTCAGACTCATTTTACTACCAATGTCTGTTACGGCATTAATACTGTTGGATGCCTCTTGTATATTTTGACAGCTTTGGGTTCTGCCATCTCTAACAGTCATCTGACTTCCAGAGCACATAGAAAGAATTTTATTAGAGCAGTTTTTATGCAATTTTCCTTTTTATGCAATTGAAGACTTCCACGTTAGGAAGAAAGCTTTTCTACCACTTACCACTTCCTTTGCTCTTCTGATAAGCCATACACAGTAAATAATAGTGTTTCAGTCAGTGCCTTCATTATTTTCTTTTGTTTTAGTCTTTTTTTTTTTTTTTAATAGATATTCCTCATTCCTACTGAAAACACTTTATCATTTTATGTGCTTTTTAGGTAATCTTGTTTTGCTTAATTTTATGATGTTTTTCTTTTGAAAGAAAACAAGTGAATTTTTTGTTGAATTCAGATCTGGCCCTAAACTTGAACCCTGAGGAACACCTGTGATGTCACTGGTGAGATGTAGCCCCATTCCCTACAACCATTTGACCTCTGCCCTTCAGCACACTGTGAACCTGCTTGTCCCAAGTTGAATATTCTGTCCAGAAGGATGCTGTGATGGACAATATCAAAAACTTTACTAAAACTTCCAGAAAAAATACATCCAACAACTTCTGTTCATCCACTAGGTGGGTGACTTTTTAATGGCAGGATATCAAATTAGTTAAACAGGACTTCCTTTTCTAAACCCTATGTTTACTGCATCTGATGATTTAATTGTTCTTGAAATGCTTTTCAATATGCCTCAATATAATCTTTCAATCTCAGTATAATCTTCTCCATAGTTTTCCTGGACTAAGAGGTCCGTAGTTCCCTGGATCTTCTCTAACCATTTTGTAGAAAGAAATAATATTGGCCAGCTTTCAGTCATCAGGGGCTGCCCTTTTTCAGATGATTGAGAGGGCTTCTCTTATAACATCTGCTGCCTTCTTCAGTACTCTGGGATGAATCCTCTCAGATTCCATGGTTGTGTGAACATTCAGCTGATACAGCTGGTACCTTAGCATTTCAGTCATTGCAAATGAAAATCTACTGATCACATACTATGGTTCTTTCAACTTAATTGTGTTCCATCCCCTCAAGGGACAAGGTATCCCAAGGTCTATCACTATTATTAAAAATAGAGTCTAAAACCTCATTCATTATCTCAGCTTTTTCTTAATTGTTAGTCAGATGACCATCTTCAAAAAGTATTGGTCTCATGTTTTCTATATATCTCTTCTTGCTACTAATATACTTTAAAAAAGTACTTCTTATTATCTGAAATAACATTGGCCAGTTTCAACTCTAACTAACATTTAGCTTTTTGTTTCTTCTCTCTGCGTGAATGAACCACAGCTCTGTTTTTCCTGCAAATTTCCCAGTTCAGCCAAACTGGTCTTCTGCTCTGTTAGCTTGACTTATGACACAATAGAATCACCTACTCCTGATCCTGTATATTATTTATCAATTTAGAAAATAAGTATTTTGTTAGAAAAAGAAAGGAGGAAACATGTTCCTACATGTCTAATACATGTTCCTACTTTAGACTGATTCTTTTTCTTCCTCATGAATGAAGAACAGGCTTTTTTCCATTCTACAAATTCTCTTGAATATCTAAGCATGATTTTAATATTTTAAAATTATGTCCCACCTATTGAGAATCAATTATATTTGAGGATACTGCAAGTATTTTGTGCCTTTGAAACAAGTGCTGAAATCTGTGTTGCTTTCAGCACAACAGGATACGGTTTGAAAGTATAGTAGTGGATCTGCTGCAAAGGAGAAGCAGGAAAGCACTGTAGAGTATATGCTTATATTTAATGACAGAATTGCTAGAGGGACCCTGAAGGTACAAGTTCTAAACTCTAAACTACTTTTGAACTTGCTTTTTTTTATTATTTTATTTTTATTTTTTTATTTTTATTCTTTTTTAGAAAAAGCACTCAAAAAGTTGACTTATATGTTTAAGATAAACCTTGATAAATTTGATGGCCTACAATTACAGATGATTTGATCACTCAGAGAGTTTTTTTTTCTAGATGTTCTCCTAATTGTTACTACAACCAAGACCTTAGAATCTGAAAAAAAAAATCTACATTCAACTAATCTTTGCTGTTTTATCTAAACATTGTACTGAATATGATTACTTTAGTTTTAAAATTAAGTGTTTATTTCTATGGAGAATTAAAATATCAGAAATACACAATTGAAGTGCTTTATTTTGTTCCATTTTTGATATATTCTTCTTTTAATTTTTTTCTAACAACTGCTTTTTAGGAGAAAAATACAATGCTACCTGTCAGATAGGAGCACATTTTTTTCACAATAGGAAAGAGACAAGCCAATTTTGCCTGCAGATATATTTGAGAAATCACAGTGAAGTGACTAATTAAACAGCAGTGGTTACTATTTTTTGAAAATTATGAAAGAGGAACACCTATGAGAAGCCAGTCTGATATTGCATTGCAAAGAACAAAGACAGATAGGATCTGTTAAAACCAGTTACTATTCCATTAAGTAATGGAACGCATATAAAAAGAAATATAACTGTCTTAAAAATGTTAAGATATCAAAAAGAGTAGTTTTATAAAGAATAAGAGTGAGGGAACTTGAAGGTGGGAACTTTGATTTTTTGTTTGGTAATTACTCAAAAAAATTTTAAAAAATTGCTTGGGAATTTTTTTGTGATATCTTAAACTAAACAAGTCAATGTATTAACTATAGGCAAAGAACCCTAAATTAGTGTGAGAATAGATTAAATGACCCAATTTCAGACGCTCTTCTATGAAAGAAAAGGTTGTGTATTAAGGGCTTAAGTGAAGTCCCATTGCAATCAATGGAAAGACTCCAGATGGAGCAGACTCAAATAATCACTTCTCAGTCATCTGGTAAAATACACTTTAAGTAATACATACTCTAATTTAAAACAGATTTGAAAATTTGAAAATTCTGTTTTACTTCTCAGTTTTAAAAAAACAACTCCAAACTTATCTATTGCTGTGTCTTGTGTTTTGTGTTTGTAGAACACCTCACAATTCCTAAGTATATGTAGACAAACATCTATGTGTCCTGTCCCAGGCTCTCAATGCCCTGACATTTCTAGTCTATTTTGCCATAGGGTCATCTTGAGAGCAACTTATGCTTACAAAAAGAAATGCAAGTAAAAAAAGAGTTGTCAAGAGCAACATACAGTACTGCAGCCCTCAGTGAAAAACTAAAATAGTAAGCTGAATTTTATCTGTGAAACGGATACTTCAAATAAATAATTAAATAAATTATACATTCAGTTAAAACTAAACTTTAAAAAGACATACTTTTATGAGACCTTGAATTCTTTTCATGTTTTTAAATGTATAGAAAATACTTTGATTTTTGAACTTCAAGACAAGTTCATATAACAGGCTTAATAGTTTGCCTGGTTACAGAATTTTATATCTGCCCAGAAGATTCTCATATTTCAAACTAATGGCTGAAGGCAAAAATCAAAGGCCTCAAAAGTAAAAGATTTGCTTGTGTTTTCGTGTAAAGAATACAAGACTACTTTCAAGTAGCATTTGTGTTTAAAAAGTCAAACTTAGCATCAAGTTTGTCATCCAAATTTAACTTTTCATATAGAAAAACATGACTTTAAAGCATCCCTGCTGGTTTTAAGTTGCCACAGCCCGAAATATCCAGATGAGACAGGACTGTCCACCTTTGAAATTCATCTACCCACAGTCATCCATGGTTCATATACAACTTGTGTGAAAGATGAATGCTGCGGATTCCTCTTCCATTTAGCTCTCTGCTGGCAGCAAATTTGTCAGAGGCAGTTGGTCTGCTCTAAGGTTTTACCTTCTCTTCAGAAAATAAATTAGGAGTATTAAAACTTCAGAAGATAAGATGCCTCTGAAGCACTGTTGAACTCTGCTGCTAGGCAGGAGGTAGGGGAGAGATATTATGTATTCAACGCTGACATTTCTGCTAAAGCCTGCAGTAGGTCTTGAAAAAGTCATTAAAGTAGTTTGTGTTAGAAAACAGACTTTTTAGGAGATGTTAAGTACATTCATTCTATTTCCTATATTATTTTTATTGAATTAAGACTACATCCTATAGTCCTTTTTTGTAAAAAAACCATGACGAAACATGTTCAATATTATATCCCTTGATATTGACAGTAAACTAGTAATTGATTCCAGTGGTGTGTCATCAGATCCTGTTGGGGTTTTTTTCAATGAGGGGGCAAAATAAACCCAACATTGTAACTACTAATTTTTTTATTATTATTTATTTTGAATTATTGTTATGCAAACTATGTCTAATCCTGTTACAATGTGTGATTTACATTTCCATAATTCACCATTAGCAGTCTAATTACACGTGAACACATTACCAGCACACATAATATGAATTACAGCAATATAAATCACATTCTAACAGGCATTATGCCTTCATTGTCCCCTTCGCATTCACACCCATCATCACTTCCATGCAAGGAAGTGCTATGGAAAGTATGAGACATACAGAAACAGTACTAAAAATGCATGGACAAACATCAGAAAAGGCCACAAATGCAACCAGAATTATCTTACATTTCCTGTACAAGAAATATTTAAAAAGCCTAATTACCTAGGTGTTGAGGACAAAGTACAAACTATTCTTCAGCAAAATACACAGTTAGGAGAGTGGCTGTTCTCATTAAAGGATTAGCACCGAATGGCTTTTGTCTTAGGAGACAGTTTTAAATGCAAATTATGGCTTTTTTATTATTATTTTAAGGGTCAATAGATTTCCACAAACATATATAGTGTGGCCTATGGTAACATGCCACTACATCACTTTTTCTCAGTGACAGAGAACATACATGAAAAAAAGCATTTGGAAGATTCTAGTAAAAGTTTAGTGTTTAAAGAGAAGAGGGGAATTATACATTTAGTTTTGTCAATAAGCAAATAATTAAGAAGCTGGTTGTAAAACCATGGTTGTGTCACATAGGTAAGGAAATGTTCACTTGTGATAAAAAAATGGTTATTCATAAGATGTGGACTGCTTTATACTAACTAGAAAGATCAATGAGAGACTAAAGATAGATACAAAGTGTGTTTTTCAGTTGATAATTCTGGTCCCATAGACTGAGATATCTGATACCGTGTCTAAACACTGGAAATGAGATTTCAAGGACAGCATTAAGAGGAATTTCCACAACTGCCTTCAAGTCATGTGCTTACATGCAAATCAGAGCCAATTAAGGAGAATGAACTGTTTTCTCCAGTTCATACCCACAATCTATTCCTTCCTTCAATAAGTGTTTAGTTAATCCTGTCTTCATCAGAAAAATAGAAATCAATATTCTTCCAGGCCTGGATGGTGGAACACACCACATGAGCAAGGGCATAATCACGTTGTGCATTATTTATAGTTCAGTGAACTCACTAGAACACGTCACCAGATTCTTTACCAAGCTTATAAAAGTTAAAACTGTGTCTACAATAAAATAAGAGTGTTCTTTATAAATTCATATAAGCAAAATGGCCATTCATCAGGAAGGAAATTTTACAGGCACAAGAGAAGGCCATGCCCATGTGCCAAAAGACAAGCCATCAGGGAAGAAGACTGACCTGGCTGAACAGAGACTTTTGGCTGGAACTCAGGAAGAAAAAGGTGAGTTTTCGACCTTTGGAATAAAGGGCAGCAACTTGGAAGGACTAACAAGGGTGCTCTGGAGTAATGCAGGTAGAAAATTAGCCATGCCAAAATTCAACTAGTACTTAATCTGGCTACTAGCATAAAAGACAGCAAAGAAACAGCAACAACAGAAGGGCTAATTTTATATCCTCCCTTTGTTAGATACAGGGGGAAACAGTGACAAATGAGGAATAGGCAGAGATACTTAATGCTTCCTTTGTCTCAGCCTTTAACAGTGAGGCAGCTTTTCTTCAGGCACGTAGCTTACTGAGCTGGGATACAGGCACAGGGGGCAAAATGAAGCCTCCATAATCCAAGAGGTAAAGGTCAGTGATCTGCTACACCCCTTAAACACACACAAATCTATGAGCACAGATGGGCTCCACCCAAGGGTACTGAGGGAGCTGGTAGAAGCAGTCACCAAGACACTTTCAATAATTTACCAGCAGCCCTGGTTAACCAGGGAGGTCCCGACTGACAGAAAATTGGCAAGTGTTGGCAAGATGCCCATCTACAAGGAAGGCCAGAAGGAGATCTGGGGAAAATCTAGGGAACCAGAGCCCGGTCAGCCTGACCTTGGTGCTGGGGAAAATCATGGAGCAGATAATCTTGAACCCATCATATGGCACAGAGGAGTCAACCAAGGAATCATGTCCAGCCAGCAGGGAGTTATGAAAGGTGCTGCTTTACTGGCTCGATCTCCTTTTATGACAAGATGCCCCAGTTAGTGGATGAGAGAAAGGCTGTAGATGTGTCTGCCTAGATTTCAATAAAACCTCTGACACCATTCTCTGCATTATTCTCCTGGAGGAATTGGCTGCTCATGGCTTGGGTGAATACACTGTTCATGGGATAGAAAACTCTCTGGATGTCTGGGCCCAGAGAGTGGTGGTGAATGGAGGTGAATTCAGTTGGTGGCTGGTCACCAGAGGTGCTGCCCAAGGATCAGTGTTGGGGTCAATCCTGTTTAAGATCTTTACCAATGAACTGAACAATAGGATTGAGTGTATCCTCAGTCAGTTTGCAGATAACACCAAGTTTGATTGTGAATGTCAATATCCTGGAGGACAGGAAGGCTCTGCAGAAAGATGTGGACAAGCTGGATCAGTGGTCCAATAACAATTGCATGAAGCTCAACAAGGCAAAATGCTGCCTTTTTGTCACAGTCCCATGCAGTGTTACAGACTTGGTTAACAGTTGGACTTGATGACATTAAAGGTATTTTCAACATAATGATTCTATGATTCTAAGAGTATATGTAAAGCTGCCTAGTGAAAAAGGATGGGGATGCTGGTCAACAGCTGGCAGAACATTACCAGAGTGTGCCCAGATGGCCAAAACAGCCATTGGCATCCTGGCTTGTATCAGAAATAGTGTGGCCAGCAGTCTCCCTGAACTTGCCACTGATGAGGCCCCACCTTGCATCATGTGTTCAGTTTTAGGGCCCTCAGTGCATGAAGAACATTGTGCTCCTGGAGGACGTCCAGAGCAGAGCAACAGAGCCGGTGAAGGGTCTGGAGCACAAGAGTGGTGGGAGCAGCTTACAAAGCTGAAGTTATCTTGCCTGGAGAGAAGGAGGCAAAGTAACAAGGAATAGGACAAGATAAAACAGCCTCATAGTTGTTCTGTTGTGCTAGGGGAGATTTTGATTGGATAGAAGGAAAAGCTTCATCATCAAAAGCATTGTCAAGCTTTGGAACAGGCTGTCAAAGTCAGTGATGGAATCACCATCCCTGGAGGTATTTAACATATGTTTTGATGTGTCACTTAAGGACATGGTCTAGTGTTGGACTTGGCTGTGTTAATGGTTAAACTCAATGATCTTAAAGTCTTTTCCCCAGTGAATGGTTCTAGGATTCTACAATTAAAATCTCCCATGTAAGTTTTCATATCACATGTGCAAGGGATCATTTAAGTGTTGTCTTGCAATTGGATACACAAGTATTTTCACAGTTCTGAGATTTATCTGCAAATTTCCGACCATAGTCCTTTCTCAGTTACAAGGTTGGGTATTATGGATCCATAAAAGCCTATGTCTGTACATATAATTTGTAATACTTATACTATAATATCAACATACCTGACACTTATGTTCAGAATTTCAGCAAGGTAATCTCTGTGTTCATACTGCTTCCTAAGAAACTAACAGATTTGTTCTTGTCAAGGGCATCAGAGCTTGCAAATAATTACTTGCACAGCCTATGGATTCCAGAATTTCCTTATTCTTATCTGTCTATTCAACCCAGGCTTCATTACAGATTGATCCTGAATGGGGTTTCTAGGTCTTTAGTGCCTCATAAATAATAAATAAGTAACAGTAATAAATTGACTTTACCATAGTGTGAGAGTTCATTCTATAGCCAAGGCGTTGTTTTGTGTGAAACTAGCAGAACTGAACTTAAGATAGTTTGCCACATAAATAAATAGAACTGCCTTCAATATACTTTCTGAACTGCTTCTCCATGAAATCACCCTATCAACTTGAATTCTACCTGACAATCAGATACTGTAGCATAGGTCACTACAAAAAAATTCAGTGTTAGCATATCACTCCCACAAGAATCTCATTTATATTATGAGTGACACAAAATTTAAGAGATGTCTCTCAGTACTGACCCTCAGGTATTTTTCGGCAGTGTTTGCTACTTGTGTATAAATGTAACTCTTTATTTGAGAAGCAATATAGCCAGGTACAAGAGTCTTTTGCAGTTTTCCACTGTCGGTGTATTTATTTCCTCATCCTGTGGACTGTTTATTCTAGGGAGACACTTCCTCTAAACAAATAATTTAGAAAAACTAGTACAATTTTCTGATATTTACATACTACAATAAGTCCAGGTTCAAATGAACAAAATCTGTAAAATTATCTGTAAAATTCAATGTATTTTTAACTGTATATCATAGATAAATTAGCAAACAAAGGACCAGTAGATCTGTGATCTTTAACAAAGAATACTTTTGTGGTTTCCAACTCCTTTTTCTGTACAAGTGGAGAAAGAGTTTACTCCCTTTCTGTTTTGAAATGGTGTCTCTTAATGATAAATGAATATGGCAATGGCACATAGGGATTTCTGATTATACAATTTGTCTTCAGTGCCACTAGATATAATTTCCTGTTTCAGTCTTCTCCACTTTTTTTCTGTTATATCAAAATTGCTAGGATTTTATAGAAGTATTTTTCTCTGCAACAGCTTGAAGATATAAGTAAAATGAAATGCAGTGGATACTTAAGGTCTGATAAAACTTTGCTAACTTGTTTTCCAGCATAGTTAATATTCAGATCTTCACAGACCAAGCTCAGGTGAGAAGAATAAAAACAGGATACAGAACAGAAAATCTACAATGATGGATACTACACAGAATTAAAAAAAAAGGAGTCCCACAGATAAGAAACATCAAATGTCCTAAAGCACCTACATATCATTCATGTCTCATAATAAATTTTAACTACATAACTGCCACTCAGGAAAATTTATCTTAACCTAAAAGTCCAAGAACTTTATAGCACAACAACTTGGTACAAGTTAATGCATTAAAAGTAGATGCATGCAAAACTGACAAGTGTTTTTCAGTTGCTTGGCAAATATATGTAATGTAGAATGTCACAAGTTATTTGATTTTATTTTATTATTTAGTTTGAAGTCCTTGATTTGCTTAAGAATTATATATTTTGTATATGTACCTGACATTTTATTTCATTTAATTTGATATTTAATTCTATTTTTGTGAAGTTTGTGTTGAAAGGAGATGACATGCTTTAGAGAATTTAATCACCTCCTGGAAATTATCTTCTGGTATAGCAGTATTACTTCTTTGGTATTCTTTAATTCTTTAAGTTTTTGTTTTTTAGCTTTGACTGAAAATCTGCTCACTTCATTAAGAAAGCGTTTTCTCTCTGACTTCTTGTTACAGGGAAATTTAGCTGGTGTGGCCAGAAGGAACAAACCATAGAACTTAGTGACACGTAGGACATACAACACACTCACAGCAAGCAAGCCTTCTGCCCAAATGCTGACTAGTAGCACCCAGGGTACCTCTAGGGAAGGGGGTGCTTGCTCCCATCCCTCAAGAAGGTGGTGACCTGGCTCCCCCGTCTAATACCACTACCTCCACTACACTACTACATATCTTTAGGTGTTTCTCTCCACCTCTGAGGGGCTATATTCCAGCTTATTTAATAATGCAAATTGCTTTATTTTCTGTAGAGATTGTCATCAGAAACCACTAATGGTGCTGTTTGTCATGAAGCTGAAGACAATCCCTTTGGCTTTCACCATATATGAGGCCAATTGATGGCTTGCTTCAACCTCTCCTTCGACAATTTATCTGTGTCACACAATGGGTGAAGTAAGCACAGTGAGAGTCACACAACAAAGTTCTCTATCCCTTCTTTTTTTTCTAGATCTGAGCAGAACAGTCAATCAGAACTGAGCAAATCTATGGAGGTCACAGGTATCGGAGTGGTGCTTTCAGATGGGCTTTGTCTATGGCTTTTCTACATGATATTTCTCTGGTAGGCTTGATGTTTCTCAGTACATACAATAAGCTTATAGCCAGTATTTTACATTTTCAGGATGAAAGATAAGATGAAAAGTGAATTCTAATATAGATCTAATTAAAAGGCATGTTTACATACACATTCCCCCTACCTCCAGAAGCTCCAAAAAGATTGCACTATTGGCTTTATTGAGTTCAGAGCATGTTCTGGTGAACACTATAATAATTGTCTATCAGCCTGCTGCAAAGTATCAGTTGTTCTCAGTTTAAGGTAGTCAGTAATTATGTTAGAAGTTGATACTGTCACAGATTGCTGCCAACAAACAATGTATAAATTAAAATATAGTTATTATTCAATGTTTTGCACAGTATAAATTTTCCAGTATAATTCATTCCCTAGAAGTGACAGCTGTTGCAACCTTCTAAGTATACAAAATAATCCAGATATTTGGAGATGCATTGGTTTGCACCCTCCTGGAGACTTTCTCTCAACAAGAGTTGAAACACCTGACACTTCAATGCAAGACCAAATGAATTCTAAAACACTTTTCGTATTCATAGAAGTATAGAATTATTTAGGTTGGAAAGGACCTCTAAGATCACTGAGTCCAACCATTAACTTAACAGATGTCAAATTCACCACTAAACATGTCCCTATGTGTCATACCTACATGTCTTTTAAGTACCTCCAGGGATGGTGATAATCATTGTTACTACCCTGGGAAGCTCATTCCAATATTTCATTCAGCAAAGAATTTTTTTCCTTATACCCAATCTAATAAGCCTTGGACTTCTGACTCTGATAACAGATAGGTATGTGGAAATTTTTCTGTGTGTAATAAAAGCAAACTTCAACATGGTTTTCATAATTATTCACGCAGAGCTCATCTTTTTAGAAATGGAGACAGAAACTGCTGGGATCATTGTAGCATTCCTTTTATTGTTATTCAAATAGAAAGACACTCAAAAAAAAAAAAGGAAAAAAGTTCCAAAGTCACAAGCTAATTACACTAACAAAGTATAATTCATGCACAAAAACTCAAAAGCATTGGCAACTAAAAACACATTAAGATATTTTATGCTTAATTCAGAAAACAGGTGAATGGAAACTTCTTGGAAGTTGTTCACTCTTTTGCCTCTAACTGTATTCATAGACTTGAGTCAATTACACTTTGCGTGTCTCAATTTCCACCAGTTTAGAAGTGGGAAAATAACCCCCACTGGACTCAAAGCAGGGTGTGAGAACTGAAACAGAAGCTCTTGGACTATCTCAGACGAAAAATAGTGCTTAAATGAAAGTGTGATTCTCCACTCTCCCTTACCTTGGTGTTACAGTCATGTAACACATTCAGCTTCCTGGAAAGAAAACCAAATGGTGTTGTTGGGTGGAGTTTCTTTCATTTTGTATTTTTTTTTAATTATCTCTATGACTTCATCAGACATAATATCTTATCTAGCTCCCAGTTGACCCTGAATTTCTTAGATTACTACTAAGCAGTAACTTTCCTTATTGTGAACAAAGTAAACATTCTTCTAATTGGATTTTTAATCCATAGGATCTGTATATATGTGTAAGTTCTTCTCCCCAGAACACAGTGGATTCAGTGATTTTTGCTCTGTGTGTGGTTTTTGTGTGTGTGTGTGCTATATTTTTGGCCTATCTGGATGTTTTCTCACAGTCTCATCATCACCAGAGAAAGCAAAGTAATTTTAAGAGTCAAGATACAGAATTAGAAACTGAGTGCACAATCTTAGATTACCTCAGAGAGTCCATTTGTTATCTACTGTTTGCTCATAGAGGCTCACTCAGCAAATTTATAGCCTTTTCAGGGGAAACAAGTACATGGTGTGACCTTGAAAATGCACTAAAGAAAGGCCCATTCCTTAGTTGTGGCTTCACTTGGCAAAACAAATAAATGGAGATATATGTGTATAATGTGATTGTTTAATTTTGCTGTTGGTTATTATCAAGATAGATAGTTTTTTGGGATTGACTGTGGCAATCTCAGTGTGACTCCAATCACATCTTTTTTGACCCTGTGCTCTATAGAGAGCTCTGGGGCATTAAGGTGGTATATCTGGCCTTGTATTAAGGAAAGGAAAGATTAAAGAAAACTGCCTACTTAACACAGAATTTTAGTATATTCCAAACTGGTTAAACTGTGCTAGTGAGGCTTGGTTAGAATTGATCCCACTTACCCTGTCTGAAAGAGCTGGATTCTGCTGAGCAAAGGCAGTTGCAAATGTATCCATTCACCACTGAAGAAGAACTGCATTTTTCTGTCATCAGAACTGAAATTTGCTCCATGCTTTGTACAGTAATCTGACAAATTTTACCTGAAATGAACATAAACACATTTCATTTGTGATTCTAGCACTTGTTAGTTTTAGTGCTCTGAAAGAAATTTTCATAATTAATATTAAATTAATCAAAACCCCATCAGTCACTCAATTCTCTTTCAGTATATACATAGAGTATATCTATGTAAGAACCTGCCTTATATGGAAGTTACTGCAATAAAACTGTATTTCTATATATGTATGTATACAAATATATATGTTATAAGAATGTCACTAGAGTGATGGATCCATGCTGCTTGTCCACTAAAGTAGCAACTGCCTTAAATGACCTAATCTGGTCTTCTCATCAGCCACCTCCACATGCAATTTTACTACAGAATAATTACGAGAAACATTGCCAATAAGGCATACTTAGACAATGAAGTGTTGCATACTTTGTAATTAGTATTAATATTCCAGTAATTTTGTGCAATAAATCTAAATCAGCAAATTTACAAATCTACGCAATCCACATGGTATTGCTATTTCTACATGGATATATATGTACACACACAAAGACATACTTAAGAGGCTTTTATGGCACACAGGAAGTTTGTACCAAGTTTCACTGAGAATCATTAACATCCTTTAGGAGACACTAAAAAAAAGAAAAAAAAAGCACTAAACAAAATGAAAGTTAATTGATTCTGTGCTTTGAATTCCTATCACAGAATTGCTGGTTGTACTTTAACCTTGGAATAGGTATTGATTGACATTTACCACATGGGACTTCATTACTTTACACTAGTATATCTGAATGTAGAGTGGTTCTTTCCAAATACAGGCAGACACTATCCTCTGTGCAGCAATACACTCACACATTTATCTATGACATAATGGGGCGCTTGTATTGACCTGATCCCCACACTGTCCAGAGTGGGAAGCTCTAGAACACGCGCTGGTTTTTGTTAGGGATATTCTTCTTGATTTCTTTTTCATGGAAACTAGGATGTAGCCAAATGAGGAGAAGCAGATGAGATCACTTTAAGAGCCACTCCAGCATGTAATTCAGATGATGCATACACTCTGGATACAAAATTTATTTTAGGTTTTCTGGCCTAGGCCTGGTGCTGAAAACCATCTTTGTATGCTGCTTCACTAAGGTCAGGTGAGAGACTCAATCTATACAATATTCTTCAGTCAATGAACAAGCTTAAGGAACTTCAGTGTTTAAATCAATCTTTCCATTAAAAGGGACGTTGGTTTCATTATGAAGGTATTTATTGACTTCTGAATAGGTCTTCCCCATCAAATGATGGAGGTGATTGTGGGAGAGCTTTTTGCTTTGACGTATTATGAGATAGCATAGGGGTGACATGATTTTTTTTAGTATCAATTTTTAAATATCTGAAGTACCTTTTCCCTGAAAAAATCTTCTGTTGAAAGATGAGAATGCACTTGATATTGAAGTAAACAAGTCACACACACATTTATGCTGCACACACACACACTTGTGTGTACGTGTACCTTGTTTTCACTAGCCTTCTCAGCAGAAAAAAAGACACATTAAAAAAGTCAATATGCTAATCTGAATCAAGATTGTGTATATCAGGACTATTAAAGGCCTCAGAGCTGACTGATGTTTCCGTGCTTTGAATTACATTCACAATATTTTACCTATTTATTTATTTATTTATTTATTTTAACAAACTGGTAGAAATTAATGTGAATACACTCATTTCTAATTCCTGTCTACATAGTTACTTAGCACTAAAATGCTACCTAAATATCTAATGTTGTATGAATAAATCTTACTTTTTTTTCTGTACTTGTCTCTCCTTGTGGTTATTTGTTGGAATACCTAATGGCCAATTAGAAATCTATTTCTCTGACAGTTAAAATCTATAATTCATCAGATGCAATATGATAATTGCCTTTTCATAATCTCAAACATTGCACATCATTGAGGAAATGATTCCGAATTGTTTTCCAATTATAAATAAACTTAATTGCTTGGAAAACATACTGTCTCTTACTATCTCAAAGAAGCCAGCATTGGGAGCTAAGATGACACTACTTAAAGTTTTGCAGCTCATAATTTAGCAGTTTAAATGCACAGTTAAAACGTTATAGACATACATCAAGGCCAATGGTGCTATTCATGCCCTGCAGTTGCATCATTTGAAGCTTAAATCAGGGATATGGTGGTGATCAGATAGAGACAGTGATATGCCTTGGGCCACAGTTTTCAACTCACTGACAAACATGGAGTTTCTTAACCTGCAAACTTCAGGTTTTTCGCTAAAGAGAAAGTGAGAAGAAGTGGATTCATTTTTCTTTTTCCTGGCTGTTCTCTAGAGATTTACCTGCCATCAGAAAAGTATTTGAACCTCTTTCCCCAGCCTGTAGGTCTGCATAAGGTTATCATAGCCAAAGTGTAGGACCTGACACTTTGTCTTGTTAAACCCTATGCTATTGATCTCAATCCATCAATCCAGCCTGCCCAGGTCCATCTGTAGAACCTTCCCACCCTCCAGCAGATAAACACTCTGACTCAACTTGTTGTCTACAAATCTACGAAGGGTAGACTCAGTGCCCTCATCCAGATCATCTATAAAGAGTGGGTCCAACCCTAATTCATGAGAGACACCAGACGATGCAGCACCATTCACTACCACTCTTTGGGCCAGACCATCCAGCAATGTCTTAACCCAGCAAAGAGTGCGCCTGTACAAACCACAGTGTAAAGGACTGTTAATGACCAGCTTGTTTCACCACTGCCTGGTGAGTCAGAACAATCTGCAGTTAAAGAGTTGGTGTGATAATGGGCCATGATAGCCCACGGTGATGGTGGTGAATATGCCCCTGCCATTAAAAGTGAACAACTGGCATGCATAGTGAACTCAGTGTATTGTGTGAACATTTTGTGGATACCAATGCCCATGTGATGCATGTGCCTTTGCCACAGTCTCCAGCTGGAGCAAAACTTCCCAGTCATCACTGTAAAGGGCCACTCATCTGGTATATAAGAGAATGTGCAGCAATCCTGGCAGATCTCTCCCCACTGAGAGATGAAAGAAGAAAGAATCAATGGGACACTGCTGAATCCATGGTGGTGATTATCACTTGCTTTCCATAATTTTTCACTTTTTACTGCTTTCCTGTCTTTCCATCTTGCTCTCTTCCTTGATAGTAAATAAAGGCTAATTATCATTTTTGTCACCAAGATTTGACATCGTTTGTGTCTTAATCTTGCTCTGGATATTTTCAAATTTCCCCCCCCCTCTCGGCAGATGCAGACTGGAACACAAGGAATATGTCATGGGAGATGGTGTTGAAGGCTTTGCTGAAGTCCAGGTCAACTGTGTCCACAGCCTCATCCAATAAATGGGTCACTTGGTAATAAAAGAGATTGATTTATTCAGGCAGGATCTGCCCTTTCTAAATCCATACTGTCTGGGTCTGGTCCCTTGGTTGTCCTATAGGTGCAGAGTGATCATGTCCAAGATAATCTGATCCATAAACTTTCTGGGCAGCAAGTCAGGCTGGTAGTCTTGTCATTCTCTGAATCCTCCTTCCAGCCTTCTTATGGGTGTCATGTTGGCCAGTCTCCAGTCATCTGGGACCTCCCCAGTTAGCCAGGGGAGGAAAGATAAATAGTGGAAAGCAGTTTAGTGAGTTCTCCTAGCTCCCTTATCACCCTAACATGAATCCCATCTGATTCCATAGACTAGTGAGCTTTTAATTGGCTCAGTAGGTTGATAACTACTTCCTCCTGGATTACAGGGATTCATCCTACGCCCCATCCCTGTCTACTGGCTCAGGAGACCAGCTGAGGGTAACTAGTCTTACTGTTGACATATCAATCTCTCCCAATGAAATGTGTATGAAGAAGCTGTGGAAAATGAGATCTTTATCAATTTTTCCTTGCTAATCTAAAAATGTGTGCTACAGGAGCTACTTAGACACAAAACTGTTACTTGTAAAAAAAAATGGATAAGATTAAAGTATTGCCTTTTCACTCTGCAGTTTCAATGATAATTTGATACCCGTGTTATGTGTTGTGATTTCTCGATATCCCAGGCAGGTGGTCAATGTGTTAGGTCCTAATATTTCTATGATGAATATGCAGTAAGGTTGCTTGTTGCAAAGGCAGAAGTCCTGCCAATGCTGAAATGTGTCATAGACATCCTCTTATGTCTCCGTTTGAAGAATGAAAAGCAGATTGCTCTGACTGATGAAGATGTTATCAAAATGTGATTCTTAGTTCCTCTTTCAAGTGCCTGAAATCTGGAACTGTCAAAAGACCACATGGAAAATGAGCTAAAACCTGTTAAACCAGACTATTTGCAAGCACAATCACAAACCAATCCCAAACAAAACAACCTCCCAGTCTGGGGAACTTTTGATTCCTTGGAGGCGTGGGCTGTAACAAGAAATACTGATGCACAAAGACAATGGCAATCTCGCAAATGATTGCCTATCCTGTTCAGTGGCAGAAGCTGCATGGTGAGTCATTCCTTAACTAAATCTTACCTCATACCCTGTAGATGAGATCATAAACTATCCAAAATAAGCTACATCTGAAGCACATATGTAAGAAACTCCACAAAAATGACAGAGATTCGTATACTTTAAAAATTTGTGAGTGCTCTCTTTCAAAAAGGAATTTTCTTTTGTGTAAGTTCCCTGCATTGAATATTTGAGTGACATCACCCTCACTTCCACACTGTATCTGTAAATAAAAACATATAGAATCACAGAATAACTGAGGTTGGAAAATGCCTGCAAGATTGTTGAGTCCAACCATTAACATAGTTAAGTCCACCACTGAACCATGTCCATAAGTGACACAACTTTTAAAAACTTTCAAGGATAGTGACTCCACCACTTCCCTGGGCATCCTGTTCCAAGGCTGGACAAATCTTTTCCCCGTAACTTTCAATCTAAGCCTTCCTTGGTGCAATTTTGAGGCTGTTTCCACTTGTTCTATCACTTGTTTTTTGGGAGAAGAGACATCACTACAATCTCCTTTCAGGTAGTTTTAGGGAGTGATGAGATCTCCCCTGAGCCTCCATTTCTTCAGGCTAAACAACTCCAGCTCCCTCAGCTGCTCCCCATAAGACTTGTATTTAAGGCAGTCTACTTTTGCTTTGCCTGAAGAGAAAGAAACCAGTTATTAACTAGTGAGAAGCAACAGCCTTTTCCCCTCAAATAACCCTAAGGGATCAAAAGAGAAATAAGTACGGTTATCTTGCAAAATGCAGCAACATCTCACAGTATATAGCTAGATTTGCCATTTTTTTTCCTATAGTTACTCTGCTGTTTCAATATAAAAATACTTGTTTGTGAGGTTTTTTTCAGTATTCACTAAAAGAAACTCTGTAAGTCATCACAGTTGGTGTGACTGTGCAAATTCACTTACAATTTCAAAGCAAAAAGGTCAGAATGAGATTACTACTCAAAAGCATGTCATACAGGTGAGACAGGTAGGAATAGATACCCTTTGTTATAAAACCTGCATATTGAACATGGACAGTATGTTCTGACATTTAAAAAAATGTTTCTTTTCTTCTCTGCCATGCATATTTAACAGAACTCAATCCCATGAATATATAATTAACTATTTTGCAGTGATAATAGTGAAATGGAGAATATAAAGTATTCAAAAGAGCAGAAATGTGAAATATAAGGTTGCAGTCTCAGATACACATCCTGAGCAGCTAATAACATTATTCAGAAAATCAGAATTCACAGAAGTAACGTACACTAAGTAAAACCCCAAAAATCTATAAAAATTATTACATGACTCAAAACATGGAACAATGAAAAAATGTGCTACAGTTAGGCTGAATTTCAAGCCTTTTACATACTTTGGGTATGTACTTAAGACTATCAGCTTATATCTTCTGAATATGGTAAAATAAATGTTTACAAAAGTATTTGTTATTTTATCTTTCATGTCTTTCCTCTCAAAAGTTTCCTGAAACTGTCATTCAATATGGCAGGATGGACAATTTCTGCTATTAAAGTCAGTTACAAAAATAAGAATAACAGAAGAAAAATTTTAATAACATTTTATGACAAATCTATGACATCTTATGTTATTTTCATAAGCAATGAATAGATCATAGAATGGTGTAGATTGGGAGATCATTTAGTTCCAACCTCTTTGCCATAGGTAGTGACACCATCCACTAGACCAGGTTGCTCAAACCAGTATCCAATTTGAACACTTCCAGACATGAGACACCCACAGCTTTGGGCAACCTGTTACAATAGCTCACCACCTTCACAGTAAAGAATTTCTTCCTAGTACCTAAATTTAAACCTTTAACCTTCTCTTTCAGAAAAAAGCTACTCCCTCTTGTCCTGCCACTTCATGCCCTTGTAAAAAGCCCCTCTCCATCTTTGTTGTAGGCTCCCTTCAGATACTGAAAAATCTGCTTGAAGCCTTCTCTTCTCTGGGTTAAGCATCCTTGGCTTTCTCAGCCTGTTTTCATTGGAAAGGTATTCCTTTCTTCTGATTATTTTTGTGGCTCTCCTCTGAACTCATCCCTCCTCCAACTCACATGTCATGGGCTTCTGTTAATTCATTCTCCCAGCCTCTATTTATGCTTGGGATTACCCCTACCCAGGACTTTGCCCTTGGCCTCGTTGAACTTCATGAGGTTTGCATCCAGCCCACCTCTCAAGCTTGTCATGGTTCCTCTGAATGATATCCCTTCCCTCTAGTGTGTTGAGCACACCACACAGCTTGGTGTCAGCAAAAATGTTGAGAATGCAATCAATCCCACTGTCCAAACCACTAAACAGTGCTGGACACAATACTGATGTCAGAGGAACACCACTTGCCACTGGCCTCCACTTGGACATCCAGCCATTTATCACAACTCTTTGAGTGTAATCATGCAGCCAGTTCCCTATTCACCAAGTGGTCCACCCATCACATACATGCCTCTTCAGTTTAGAGATAAGGATGCCATTCATGACAGTGTCGAATGCTTTGCACTAGTCCACGTAGATGACCTCAGTTGTCCTTTCCTTATCCACCAATGCTCTAACCTTGTTGCAGAAGGCCATAGTTTTTTCAGACATGATTTTCACACAGGGAATCCATGTTGGCCATTGCCAGCAAACTCTTTATTTGCTATGAGTCTTAATGTAATTTCCAGGAGGACCTTCTTCATGACCTTGCCAAGCACTGATGTTAGACTGACTGGCCTGCAGTTCCCAGGATCTTCCCTATTTCCTTTTATACAAAAAGGGGTTGTGTTTCACTTTTTACAGTCAGCATTAGCTTCACAGGACTGCCAGCACTTATAAAATATGATGGATAGTGACTTAGTCACTTTGTACACCAGTTCCTTTACAACCTGTGTATATGACCATCAGGTGCCATGTACTTGTGCCCTGTCAGGTTCCTTAGAACTCAGGTTCTCAAATCTGATCTTCTCCTACAGTGGGCATTTCTTTATTCTCTTAGTCCCTACATTTACCTTCCATAAAGTTGAAATGTAACAGAAATAATACAAAATCTATTACTTGGTATATTGCTAATTAAACGAGGAATGTTAACTAGGGATAAACAGTGGAAAAATAGCTGCAATTCTGGTGATACAAATTGATACAATTTGATACAAATTTTGGTGATACAAGTTTTCATGCTAAAAGCATTTAAAAATTACAGATGGAAAAAAATATAGAACCTACCCAAACATTCATTTTTATATCATTTCAGTGCTATATTGCTTCTGGATCTCAGGAAAAAAAGCCATATATAAAAATTATTTTGCAATGTAGGTGGATGAAACCTAGGGCCATTAACCTATAAAGACTATGAATTGCTTTTTTGAAAAAGATGATGGATACAGAGAATAAATTTTGCACTCTTTAAATTCAGGAACAGATGATATGGTTTATAAGAACAGGACTTTTCTACTTGCTCTCTGTAAATTCTGTATTTAAGCCAGAACTTATATAATATTAGTAAGAGTAATTTATGTAAATGTGCTTCGTAATTGTTTTTTAATTCCCCTCTTTAAAGGAGTTTTGTTTGGCTTGTTTTTTGTTAGATCATTTCACTTGGTTTGGCTTAGGGTTTCTTTTCAGTTTACTCTCTTTATTCTTCTTGTAGCCTGTGATTTGGCAAGATAGTATCTCAGGTAACTTTAAAATAGTCAAACCAATGTGTGTAGAGTTCATTTTGTCTATTTTATCTTGTTTAGTGACATTGGTGTAATTTTTCATTTCATCATTTTGATAAATTTGAGGCTGAATTTGATTTAAAATTGCTGGATGCTTTCTTGATTTCTTAGTTTCCCTGCATCTCTGCTTTGTCTCTGTTAGCTGCTCTTTTCATGTGTCATCAGGGCCAGAGGAAAGGGAAGGGACCTATAATGATCACCTAGTTTAACTGTCTGGCCAATTCAAGGCTGAGAAAAAATTAAAGCATGTTGTTGAGGGCATTGTCCAAATGCATCTTAAACACTGACAGGGCCTCAAACATCTTTCTAGGAAGCCCGTTTCAGTGTTTGACTACCCTCTCAGTAAAGAAATGTTTCCTGATGTCCAGTCTACACTTCCCGTGGTGCAGCTTTGAGCCATTCCCAAGTCCTATCAATGGGCAGCAGGGAGAAGAGATCAGCACCTCCCTCTCCACTTCTTCAGGAAGAGGTATAGAGCAGGCTTTTATTGTTCTTGCTGTTTCTTGAATAGAATTGTACAGAATGATAAATTTTGTTCATTACTTTTCTTCTGAAAAGAAATCCCACAACAGATTTTTACAGAAAATTCCTACCATGTGCTACATTCAATTCTATGCCAGGAGAAGGCACAAGAGCTGTGGAGAATTTCAGTTTCCCTTAACAGTGTCAAAAAAGGCTGATCTAGGATTTCTTAAAATAAATTGACCTTGTGCTGTCCTCTGCATCAGGGTGAACTTCACCCTACAGTAATAACAGCAGTAGTAACAACAGTAATTGCAAACAGTGCTATTGGACTGCAACCAGACAGGACAATTTCAGAACAGCTACTGTACAGCTCAAATCACTGAGCAAGCAGATGCTTAGCAGGCTACTATTATATCTTTCAGTTATTGACAAAGAAAATCTCCTGGGTATCATGAGGACACCCTATTGCTGTAGTAAAGCTGCTTAAAGCAGAAGTGATCAGGAAAAATTACTCAAAAAAACCCTAAACCAAAAAACCTCAAAAAACCAACACAGCAGGGAACAGGTTATTATGCTGCAACTCATGTTGTCCAGTGTTACGAAGTTCTTTAGGGTATATAGCGGCAACAGGAAGGTCCAAACAGGGGTTGAAATACCATCAGAAAAGCTGTTTCATTTATTCTTGCTGAGGATTTGTAAGAAGTTTGAATGTTTAAATTTTCTTGTAAATTTTTGAATGTGAGCTGTGTTCACATAATGTGTGCCTAGCCTGTACTAGGGAAATACTGAGTTATCTTTTATTGGATTTTGGTTTGCTGCAAGTTTAAGAATACGTAAGGAATGGGTGAAACAATAGATTGAAAGGCAGATACATAGACATTTACAATGCAAATATTTTCCTTTTGATAAAGCAAAGTAAAGAAATGTTATGAAACAAAGACTATTGACATGCTCAATAATATGCAGGCAAACATATCTGTCAGAATGAGTCCCTTTGTATGATCAATTTTTGTTTCTGCTCTGCAAATATGTGCACATATATCACACCTGAGCTGGAAGGAAGTCACGAGGATCATCGAGTCCAACTCCTGGTCCTGCAAAGCATCATCCCCAAGAATCACACCATGTGCCCGATTATTGTCCCAATGCTGCTTGAACTCTGTCAGCCTCGATGCTGTGACCATTCCCTGAGGACCCTGTTCCAGTGTCCAACCACCTTCTGGGTGAAAAACCTTTTTCTAATAACCAAACCAAACCTCCCCTGATACAACTCCAGACCATTCCCTCAGCTCCTGTCGCTGGTCACCACAGAGAAGAGATCAATGTCTGCCCCTCCTCTTTCTCTCACAAGGAAGATGGTAGACCATGATGAGATCTCCCTTCAGTCTTCTCTTCTTCAGGCTGAATGTATCCACAGCACTGCTTTCCAGCATGTCATTCCCTAGTCTGTCCATATCTCCTGGGTTGCTTCACCCCAGGTATAGCATCCAGCAATTTCCCTTGTTGAACTTCTTATGTCCAGCCCTCAAATTTTTTTGGGTCTTTCTGCTGGGCCTCCCTGCCCTTGAGGGAGTCAACAGCTCCTCTCAGTTTTGTATTGTTTGTGAATATTGGTAGGTGTTTATATAAGAGTAAATTCAAAGCACATGAATAGCTATTTGCTACTGTTTTAGTTTTTCATGGGGAAACACTTAAGGTCTATGACTATATCATAACAAGAAGCTATGCTGAGCGAAATGGCATAAAATAGAAAGCTCACCAACAGATCAGTCACTAAACAGCTAACCAGGAAAATAAAGCTGATGAGTTTCAAAAGTATTAATTATTGAAGGCTTAGGACACATGGAGGTTTTAAGGAGCTCTTTGAAAAAATTGCTCTTGCCGGGTAACAATAGGAATGCAGTAGTTGATATAAAAATCTGGGTTTGGTTTTGGCCTTAATGTCAGTAAATTTCTGTTAATCAAGATTATTTCTAAACTACTTTTGAGGACAAAATTTTTATTCTGACATTGCCACTTATTTTTAAACAGTGATAGTTATTTGCAATACTTTAAATAGACTGCCTGCAAACAAACACTCTAGCCTTGATGGATTTCCATCAAAAAATTAAATATCACCTTTATATTACATAGAAATATGTGAAAGTGCCACATGTAGTGATTACTGTCATACTGATGTTGATCAGCATGTGAAAATTACATTTAAAATTGTGAAAATTGCTATTCATTGTTAAAATGATGCACTTTTCATAAATGTCATGCTATTTTTAAGTGAATAAATTTTCATATAATGGATATGGGGTATTCTTAGAGCAAAGAAAAAAATCAGAATTAGAATCAAGCTTTAAAGAAAAGAAATTTTTCATTTTTCAATGCAATAACTTTATTGAATTGTTTACATTTTTCTAAATTGAAAGCAAATGTGAAATGCAATTTTGTTTTTTGCCAAGAAGTGTTCAAATGGAAATTCTGCACGCAGCAGTCAGAAGAGTTTTTCTATCTGTATAAGTGTGACATGTCCTCCCATAATATATATTGAGCTCTGTCAGGAGAACTTGAGTCTACAGTTAGTTTTTCTGGTGTGAGTGTTAGCTGGGAGTGAGATTTTTCCCTTCCATTTCTAGCTGACGTATCTCTGCTCACATAATATTATAGCATAGACCTGGCCTTATTTAAGACACACATAAAACTAAAAGCTTGCATAAGTCTTTGCAAGGTTGATGCCTTTGATTTTAAGACCTTTAAGACCATGTCTAAGTTTTCAATAGTGTTTTGTTTATGGACACTACATTGGCTCTGGCTCCTGAATCAGCGTCTAAAAGACTGCAGAAATAAAAATTGTAACAAAAAGTAATAGGTATTTACAAAGTGTGTGGTGCAATTTGCAGGAATTTTTGCAGCTAAGAAAAGAGTCTTATAAAAATCAGGAATAAGAGAGGATTTTATGATCTACAAAATCCAATAGATATTGCCATACAAGATGCCCACACAATTTGTACCAGTGTAAATGAAATAGTTTTCTACTTTAATAAATGCTTTGGGGAATGAGGCAAAGCGGTTCTTGTTCCTTTTAATTTTGAAGTAGACTACTCCTCTTAATTACTGCATTCAGGCAATCACGTACCACATGTAACAGTTGTAGCTGATGAAGTCATGGAATGCTTTAAATCAGAGCAGACAAGAAGGATTTAAAATGGAGAATATTACATTTGTTGTAGTTTTATTTATATCACTCTAAAAGTAAAAAAAAAAAAAGGAATGAAGAAACTAAGGAAATTTGACAATCCATCTTATTTTTAAAAATCAATGTAAATATTTTATTTGGAGTTTATATTTCTTGGATTAAATATGTTTATTTAGTAACTTAACATGCAAGATATATTCAAAGCATGTTTTCCACTTCAGGACATCTTCTCAAACAAAGTATTAAATAAAAAAAAATTACAATAATCAAGGTAATTTGAAAATCAGTCATAAAAATATGATATTTTTCACTGGGATCCAGATATTTTCACTTGCAAAATACTGTAGATGTGTTGTTTCATTATGCTTCTTACATTTCAAGGAAAGATTTTGCTAAAATGAGGTCCTTGAATTATGTCCAAACCAGTATCTTCAGTTATTTTGACATTGAAATGCTGTCTGATGAGTAAGGCAGTTGCTTTTCTTAAAAAAAAAATAAGAAATAAACAAACTGTAAAGCTTTAAGGATACCAATTATGCCAGAACACCATTAGTGTCCAAAGATATAGGAATACAGGATATAATTCAAGTCAAATGTCAGCAGTGATTTTGTCACATATATACTGACACAATATATGGAAGGCAATGAAAATCTTAACCAAAATGAAAAACAGAAATAACAAACACACATTGAAATAGAGATGTGAAAATTATCTTGAATTATGACTTTATGTAGAATGAAATGAAACAGAAATTTCACTACATGTCCTTCTTTTAAGGCATGGAATGAAAATGTTAGTTTGGGTACACATTCTATATAACAATCAAATGTTGTAAGAACTTGATGGCATTCACTCTTGGTCTTACTTATTAGGCTTGACATGGGTCAAAGTCTTTATTCTGAAAAGCTGATTTGGAAGTTTTAGAGAAACTGCTCATGATTTAATGTGCTGTGAATCAAACTGAAGTAAGATCTAACTTTATTGAGACTTGAAATGCAACCTAGTGCTACCAAATTTTTTCATAGGTAAGAAATCTTTCAGAATATGCTAGGTTAATCAGATATGATAGTTTCTTTCCAAGATATTGGTAAAAACTTTGCAATTAGCACCCACCCCTCCTCCTCCCATATTTTAGCTTATATTGTATATAAAAATGTGTAGCTATATTATTTCCAATGGCACATAGACTTGAGGAAATTCTAGTTTCCTGGTCACCTCCCAGTGAATTAGTTCGATTGGTAGCACTTTAGGATCTCAGATTGCCACTTTTCTCACTCTTCAATGCACATTTATGCTGATTATGGCCTGGAACAGATGACTTGAGGGCTACTCATTCCTGGGGCCAGGGGCAGCACCCATTAATAACATGTTGCTCCAGAATGTACAAAGAATGGTCAGTAATTTCTGTAGGAAACCTCCTCAAGAGACAATCAAAGACACATATTCATTTTGCTCAGCACAGTTTGCCTGCTGCAGCACAAAGGACATCTTGGAACCCAGATGTAATTGCTAAGTTCTGCTTCTGACAAGCTGTAAGCTCAGAGGTTCAGATGAGGAACAGTGTTTTGATTAGGCTAATTCATAGCTGTCAGTATGGATAATAGGCTGATGTGGAGATCAATGGCAGAAGAAGCAAAAATCAAAATTAATTTTCACAAAATGAAGGTCTTGGTCTAAACATTTTTCAGTCTAAGCAGATGACCACTTTTTTAGACAGATAAGAGTACAAAATCCCCTTTGAATAATGACAAAAGCTTCTTCTTAACTTTTCTTTGATTTGAGGTGTTATATTTGTGCAGGCAACAACAACAAATTTCTGAATGTGGAAGCAACTGAATTATCCCAAGCCATAGTCAAAGAAATGTTTACCTCTGCTCCTTAAACTTAATACGTATATGTTGCACTCTTTCTGTGTAGGGTTGTGGTGGATTTATAACATATGACAGAATATCAGCAGCATAGATTTCATGAGCCATTATTAAAATATGTAAATAACACTGGTCTTAATATAACATAACATAAAATTTAATAACTTATTAATACCTCTGGTTAACAGATGGGGATTACCTTGATCCTTGTCACCCCTGGAGAGTCAAGAAATTCTGTATAGTGAAAGCCTTATATGCCCCACATTAATAAAGTGAAATTTCTTAGCATTCCCAAGAGCTTTATTGTGAAATGTTATACCTAGTCAGAGTGCCAGTAAAGCAACATTATATAAGACATGTACTTTTTAAAGAACAGTTTATAGTTATTTCTCCTAATATCTGTTACAAGTAATTCCATAGATCATAAAAAAAACATTAATTTACATTCAGTTGTGGGGCTTAGATTTTAATTTGGGGGTTTGTTTAATTAAATACACCCTCTGTAATTTAGTTGCCAAGCCAGAAGAGACGTTGATATGTCACTAGTGATTTGATAATACATCCATTTTACAGTTGAATGAAATGATTATTTGCCCTAGTGTATATTCATGCTACAATGGGAAGTGTCCCATTGTAAGCTGAGCCTCAAGTGCTGAAAAATATTAATGCTGTAGGAACTGATGCTGTGGTAATGAGTCATAAATGATGACAAATGGCAAAAAAAGGTAGTCTTGGTCTATTTAGCCATAAAACTGCTGTTTTCTTACAAACTAATACAAGCACAGAGATTAAACAAACAAACAAAAAGCTTGGCAATTGTTAGTAGTTTTTATTCTCTTGTGCTTAATTTTTATTTTAATTTCTATTCCCTGATGTTGCAGAGGTTTATGGATTTTCTTTTTTTTTTTTTTTTTTTTTTTAGGGGCTGGATATAAAATGAGACTACTGCAGACCAAGGATACAAATCCCTCTGTAAAGCAGTGAGATGGGTCAGAGCAGCCATTTATAACAAATAAAGGCAATAATTTATGTAATATATATGTAATTTAAACAGATAGAAAGAATAAATTTTAGAGGGAAAACGCTGAAAAGCATGGGGTGTAGATAAATTCATTATAATCACTGCTGTGCCAGTTAAATATCTAATAATGGGACACTACTGTGGTTAACTGAATAATAATATTGTCTATCTCTGTGACTAGTGTTATAATGAAACAAATGCTGGAAGATGTAGCTGCTGCTCAGAGTCTCTTAAAAACCTGGGTGGTGTCATATAGTTTGCTGTTACTGTAAAGTTACATTTCAGTGTCTTTGTTGGCAACAGGTTTTGGTGAATTCAGACAAGACTTTCTGAGAGCTGTTCAGGGCCTCATGAAGCAGGCCAGAAGGTTCAGGTGAATACAACTTGCACAGGTTTATTTCCAAACATTTTTAAGTGTTTGAACATAGGTTTTGGTACAATGTTCAGACAATCTAGTGAACTCATAATGTGCTGTGAAATTGCAATGATCAAGGTAGTTTCTGATCTTCTGCTCACAAGGGAAATTTTTTTTAATTTAAAAAACTATAGTCTTTCCAGTAAGAGTATAACTGAGAAGAATTATAGTCATAAATCTAGTTTCAATTATGAATCAATAATTAGGACATTTTTATGCAATAATCTGATATTTTCTGTCATACGTACCATTAATTTTTAAAAGAAGAAAGGAAAGGAAAGGAAAGGAAAGGAAAGGAAAGGAAAGGAAAGGAAAGGAAAGGAAAGGAAAGGAAAGGAAAGGAAAGG